>NC_091462.1:105776928-106125678 GCF_027789765.1 Dendropsophus ebraccatus
CTCTGTTTCTTCCCTGAACCGCATAACTACTATAATACTGCCCCTATATACAAGAATATAACTATTATACTGCTCCTATATACAAGAATATAACTACTATAATACTGCTCCTATATACAAGAATATAACTACTATAATACTGCTCCTATATACAAGAATATAACTATTATACTGCTCCTATATACAAGAATATAACTACTATAATACTGCTCCTATATACAAGAATATAACTATTATACTGCTCCTATATACAAGAATATAACTACTATAATACTGCTCCCTATATACAGGAATATAACTACTATAATACTGCTCCTATATACAGGAATATAACTACTATAATACTGCTCCTATATACAGGGATATAACTACTATAATACTGCTCCTATATACAAGAATATAACTACTATAATACTGCTCCTATATACAGGAATATAACTACTATAATACTGCTCCTATATACAAGAATATAACCACTGTAATACTGCTCCTATATACAAGAATATAAGCGCTGTAATACTGCCCCTATAGATATAAGTATAACGGTTAGTTTGATGTTATTCTGTACATTATTGTCGTCCATCTCTCTCCTCCTCTATTAGCAGCAATGTTCGGCCCCCAGATGTCTCCTTCCTGTCCTCCTCTGATCTCTACCTTATCTTGGCAGCTCTCACTTGCTGGAAGTGCCCGGCATGGCGTGTGCCAGGACAGATTGCTAAGATTTTCTGCTCGGGCGGTTGGAGAAACACGATTGACTTTTTTTGGCCAGTCACACATGTATCTGACGGCTCGGGGCTCATAATGAGGAATCATTTACAAAAAGCCTTCATTGAAAACAGCTGTTATGGGATTAGCGTCATTATGTGCCCGGCTGAGTGGCCTTCCGTATGATTTTACTGCCTGGCACATAGGATTAGGTTACTGTGGCAGCGCGGACACAAACGTTAAGTCTCCTAACAGCAATTCCATCATTTACCATATACTCAGTGTATCGCCAGGCCCATTACTCTGACCGCTAATACTTTACCTAAAAGCTAAAGACTGGTTTACTTTAGGATAAAAATCCCGCATGGCTCGCCAGACTGCTTACCGGGCGGAAAATCAGAAAACACTCAGTAATAATCAGACAAATCATCTGGATTCTAAATTGCTTTTAGAACTAATTTGTTCCTTTGGATACATAGGATTGTGATGTCAGTCATGTTTGATCGTATGTGATATAAATAGATGATAGATAGATAGATAGGAGATAGATAGATAGATAGATAGATAGATAGATAGATAGATAGATAGATAGGGGATAGATAGATAGATAGATAGATAGATAGATAGATAGATAGATAGATAGATAGGGGATAGATAGACAGAAGATAGATAGATAGATAGATAGATAGATAGATAGATAGATAGATAGATAGATAGATAGATAGATAGCAGATAGATAGGAGATAGATAGATAAAACTGGAAAAGTGAAGCAGCACTGGATCTGTAGTTTGTAGGTCCCTGTAGACGAGCGTCCACCACAGCTCAGAATGGATAGGATTTGTATGGCAGCTCTGTCCTGGCGCTGTATATCACTGTATGTGTCATTCCCGCTATAAAGCCCATGTATCACTGATAGATGACAACATAATAAGATTCCCATCCGGCTGCCGCCATCCATCACTTCCCACCAGATACAACATCCCGCTGCTGCTTCTTGGAAGCATCTAATCTTGGAAGAATCTATCTAGATTCTAATGTGTATACATGACTCCATTGCTGCTGTATGTATATATGTTACACGTGTTATGTGTCTTCATCTCCAGCTCCTAATAGGACCATCACCCAACGTTCTTTGATTCCAGAATATCTACATTTCTATACATAGCTCTATGTGTACGGCCAAACTCGCCTACATGTCGCCTTTCAATTAAACAAATACATTTGTACGGCACAAGCATGGACAGGATTTCTTGCCTCGGGGTAATGTAATAATGATCAAATTATTTTGTTTTCCTCCATTAAGGACCTATGCCTGCCCATCCCCCAGTACTATGCTATAACATCAGCAAGCATGAATAGAAGCTGCTTAATTTTATAATGCCTCAAGCCATAATTCTATTTATACTTTACTATGTGCATACTAGACCACCCAGGTACTAACATTATACCATCACTGTCCATATTATCCTATACAATAAGATATATAACTTATACCAGCTGTACATATATCGTTATATACAGGAGATACCCAGGTTATACCAGCTGTACATATATAATTATATAGGAGATACCAAGGTTATACCAGCTGTACATATATAATTATATACAGTATACACCCAGGTTATACCAACTGTACATATATCATTATATACAGGAGATACCCAGGTTATACCAGCTGTACATATATCGTTATATACAGGAGATACCCAGGTTATACCAGCTGTACATATATCATTATATACAGGAGATACCCAGGTTATACCAGCTGTACGTATATAATTATACACAGTATATACCCAGGTTATACCACCTGTACCTATATAATTATATGCAGGAGATACCCAGGTTATACCAGCTGTACATATATAATTATATACAAAAGATACCCAGGTTATAGCAGCTGTACATATATAATGATATACAGGAGATACCCAGGTTATAGCAGCTGTACATATATAATTATATACAGGAGATACCCAGGTTATAGCAGCTGTACATATATCATTATATACAGGAGATACCCAGGTTATTCCAGCATGCTCCATATTACTGTATACAGGCAGATGCTTAGGTTATACCATCCTGTTGTTCCATAATAAGCTAGTAATATAACCATGTGTCAGTATTGTCTTAATAAAGCCATAAAGTGTCACTGTTATTTAAAAAAAAACAAAAAAACTTTTGACATGTCATAGATCCATGTCAAAACTTTTGCTCGGTCTGGGTCTGTGTGTTCAGACCCATATCGATCGAGAGAACGTGTCGGGAGAAGACCTCTCCGAGCTCCCTGTCATGTGATCAGTCGGACACCATTGACATAGGCAATTAGATGGAGCCCAACTGAATGCTGTGACCCAGGGGGAACTCTTAGGTGTTGGAGTAAGCAGTGGGCTAGGTGTTGTTAGGGGTGGTACTGACTAGGCACTGGTATTCCCACCGCTGAGTGCACGGACACTAGGCTTTATAAGGTTAGGACTGGTGTAGGGGCAGATGTAGGGGCAAAGTAACACCACAGAGTCTAGGGCCTAACCAAATTGAACAGTTTACTTTCGGTGCAATACAAAAACACAGTGGTTGGCAGTAAAGGTGCAAAATATACACAGGTAACAACTGTCCTTCCATCGGTGGACAACACAGTAAAGTTAGACTGGGTAGGTGTATAAATGTGGGTAATTATTGTGTACTTTGAGTTTAGCTAGGCTTGACTTGAGTAGGTTAAGTTAGCCTTTAGTTAGGCTTGACTTGACTTGCCTTGACTTGGAAGACAAAGGGGCTACCGAGGGGCCTTGTCTAAGTAGTAACAGTACTCTGACTTGACCCACGGTTTAGCAGATACCGCCTTCTGCCAGAAAGATCCCATTCCAGGTCTGTTAGCATGAGCCCCGGGATTGCACGACCAGACAAAGCTAGCCACTAAAGGTTCCCAGAGATGGCCGAGCGTAGATCAGTTGAATCCTTCGGCTTAGTCGCACTTTGCTCCATTGCATACAAACCTTTATTTGCTTGGAAGGTCCTAGGTAAAGAACAGTCATCCCCGACATAGACAAAGTTCTCTCTTTGGGTAGTCACCCCAGCTTTCGTTTTAGCACTGCATATCTCTTGTGGGCAGCGTAGAGTCCTTGTCAGGGGTCCTGGCCTCTAGGCCAGGGCCCAGGAGTGAACTTCTGCAGGAACAACTTCTCTTTGTACACACTCTGATATAAAGTGACTACTTCCCCCAACTACCACCTAAGGACCTTCAGGGAGCTTTATAGTGAGCCCCAGGACTTGTCTCCCATTCATGAGGAAGCTTCTGGAACAAACTGCATCTGTGTGTTTGATGGTTCTGGTGTGTGTGGTACCTAGTTTAATGGCCCTATTCCACGGAACGATTATCGTTCATTTTCGGACGATATCGACCGCTACGGACGATAATCGTTCCGTGGAATAGAGTGCAACGATCAGCCGACATCGTTCATGTCGGCTGATCGTTGCAGTCGCTTGTTTTTCAACATGTTGAAAAACAAGCGACTGATATAGCAGCGATCTGCTGCCCTCGCTCCGCTGAATAGGAGCATCGGCAGCAGACGCTGCTATATCCTATGGGCTGCCCGGACGATCAGCGATCCCCGGGCAGCCCCCCCGCAGCTCCCCGCCGCCCCTCCCGCACTCACCCGCTCGCTGCAGCCGCGTTGAATAGCGGCGGCAGCGAGCGGCGAACGAGGAGCAAACGAGCGCTAATAGCGCTCGTTTGCTCCTCTAAAACGGCCCGTGGAATAGGGCCATAAGGCTTGGACAAGACTAACAGAAAACAAGTGAGACATTAACCCTTTTTCACCTCCAGTCGGGAAATATACATAGAGAAGTGAGACTCCTAGTGGCTAAAGTGTAGAAAGCAACCTTCAGTCCAGTACCTGACTACCTGACAACAGGTGGTGATAAAAGTATTGGCACACCTGCTCTGGGACACTACATGATCATGTGACACAGCCGGGAGAGGACAACGCTTAGCGACATCTTCTCCCGACTCCCAGTTTGGTTAATATACTGTATTACTTTCCACTTTATAGATGAAAAGGAAATCTGATGTTTAGGAGCAAAAGCCGAAATGTATTAAATTGATATAAATTATGATATAAGAAATGATAAGACTCGGGTTATAGCTTCTGCGCTGGAGTCGAGCTGTCCGGTAAAATAGATCTAGATTAGTAAATGAATGGCCTGTGCAGATTCGGCGTTGGTAATCACAGGTTTTTCGCTGGTTAATTCACATTTCCCCTAATCCCACGCATTTCTCCTTTTTTTCAAGGACAAGTATAAAATACAGATGGTCCCGTAATTACAACTTGCAATATTTCCAAATGGTAAAAAAAAAAATGAATGATACCTTGCATTAAGGACAATTTGGCACCATGGTAACTGGCGAGATGTAAAGAGCAAATCGGTAAACGACCATAGAGAACATATGGAGATGAACGCGAGATCCAAACTAAGTTACAGTATGTGAAGTTTACAGACGTGAGGGAAAGTTTTAGTTATAAAAAGTAGAGAAGTCAAGCAGCAGTCTCGGGGAACACACAGACGGAGGGAAGGGGGGGGGGGGGACTTGGGGGTGAAAAGAAGGCAGAGATATACTCCAAAGTAGGCAAGTCGGCAAAATTAGCAAAAGTGAGTGTGAAACTGCTAATTTTCAGGATTATATTAAAATAAAGATAGTAAAATGGAAAATTATTTTTTTTTTAAATGTAAAAAATTATGACGAGACATAGGGGGAGATTTATCAAACATGGGGGGAGATTTATCAAACATGGTGTAAAGTGAAACTGGCTCAGTTGCCCCTAGCAACCAATCAGATTCCACCTTTCATTCCTCACAGACTCTTTGGAAAATGAGGTGGGATCTGATTGGTTGCTAGCAGCCTACATTATACATTATATACACATAAGGGGAGATGTATCAACATGGTGTAAAGTGAAACTGGCTCAGTTGCCCCTAGCAACCAATCAGATTCCACCTTTTATTTTCCAAAGAGTCTGTGAGGAATGAAAGGAGGAATCTGATTGGTCGCTAGGGGCAACTGAGCCAGTTTCACTTTACACCATGTTTGATAAATCTCTCTCATAGAGTGAAAGTTTTGATCAATCCAGGTCTGAGTGTTCAGTCCGGTACCGATCTAGAGAACGAGTCTGGAGAACACTGCAATAAGTGCGTCTTCTCCCGTCTCTGTGTTATATTATGAGTCCGGCTCCCAATGTAAGTCTATGGACTCTTTCACTGACAGCTGCAGCGCAGTCTTCTCTCGCAATCATTACAATGGGTACTCAGACATAAACAGAATAATGCTACAGCAACCTGCAAGTGCCAGTACATACATACTCCCTCCAGCGTACACTTCATTGTACAACTTGTTCTCAACATTCTTAAAAACAAGGTTCTTAGCAAACCATTTGATCAGAGTTTACCATCTCACCACGTTAAGGTGGTCCTACACTAACACTGGCCTCTCTTGGGCTAATACTCAGCCTACAAACTGGGCATGAAGGATCCAACTAAACTCTGCTTAAAACAGCAGATGGGCAGAGTGCCAGGCAAAAGCAGGTAGTCACCCCCCCCCCCCCCACACACATATAGCAAAAAAAACATGGCCATCACTCCAATACCACTGTTCACACTGTGCAGGTTGCTATGACTGACGCTAATATACAGACAAAACAGAAAAGTGCAACAGCAACCTACAAGTCCTGGCACTTGCTGTACCATTTTTATGTTTTTTTCTGTATATTAGCCACAGCAGCGTGCAACCTGCATAGTGTGAACAGGGTTATTGGAGTGCTGGCCATTTTTTGCCTTTTATGTCTCTATATCCACTGGCCAAACCCACAAATCATCCCATTCATACAGTACATAGCAATACTGGTTGCAGACAATGAACTCTGTGAGCCCTCTCAGTACCATACGCCTTGTGGCCAAAGACCGCAGACCATAACTATTAGCTGACACGGCCCGATCAGCTATGCCAACTGATTAACTATTTAAATGCCACTACTAAAACTGACAGCAGCATTTCAATGCTGTTAAAAGGTCTTGTGGGGGTATCGACTTCTCACAATGGGATGGTGAGAAGCTGATACTTCATACTTACCAGGCCTCAGTGATGTTCTGATCCTGATGCACCCTCAGTGCACCGATTTGGCCCGGCTCGCCCCTCCCTATGAATATTTTTAGGGACATCAGTCCATCGCTCATCACTGCCGAGCACTGGATGAATATTCGTTAGAAAGGACGGGCAGGGTGGGGGTGGATTGGCGCACTGAGGGCGGGGATGGCGATTTTTGAATTTACCCTATTCTGTGACATAAAAAAAAGAAGACCCATAAGTCTTTTTATCGTCTTCTGAATCGACACATCTGTAGAATATAATAACCCCACTCTCCTCACTTTGGTAAGCTGCGAACGTGTCGGCACAGCCACAGGTCGACCTTCCAAATAATTAAAAATGAATTGCACATAGAAGCCGAACTGAAAGGAACAAATCTCCGACTTATAATGAAATAAATTTGCATTTCATTGTTTTTTTCCTTGGCCTTCTGGGGAAAAACACAATGTGCACTTTATTACAGATTTAACTACTAAAGTGTGGAAGTATTCACATTGAGTACAGGGTAAACAATGGGCGAGTTTATCTGCTAAGCTTAAAGGAGTTGGCCTGGTGGGGCTATGTCCTGGTGGGGCTATGTCCTGGTGGGGGCTATGTCCTGGTGGGGCTATGGCCTGGTGGGGCTATGTCTTGGTGGGGCTATGGCCTGGTGGGACTATGTCTTAGTGGGGCTATGTCCTGGTGGGGCTATGGTCTGGTGGGGCTATGGCCTGGTGGGACTATGTCTTAGTGGGGCTATGGCCTGGTGGGACTATGGCCTAGTGGGTCTATGTCTTAGTGGGGCTATGGCCTGGTGGGACTATGGCCTGGTGGGACTATGTCTTGGTGGGGCTATGGATTGGTGGGGCTTTGACCTGGTGGGGCTATGACCTGGTGGGGCTATGTCCTGGTGGGGCTATGGCCTGGTGGGACTATGTCTTGGTGGGGCTATGTCTCGGTGGGGCTATGTCTTGGTGGGGCTATGTCTTGGTGGGGCTATGTCTTGGTGGGGCTATGTCCTGGTGGGGCTATGGCCTGGTGGGGCTATGGCCTGGTGGGGCTATGTCCTGGTGGGGCTATGATTTGGTGGGGCTATGGCCTGGTGGGGCTATGTCCTGGTGGGGCTATGGTCCAGTGGGGATATGTCCTGGTGTGGCTATGATTTGGTGTGGCTATGGCCTGGTGGGGCTATGGCCTGGTGGGGCTATGTCCTGGTGGGGCTATGATTTGGTGTGGCTATGGCCTGGTGGGGCTATGGCCTGGTGGACTTGGCTCATCCGAGTGTTACAAGAAAATGGCCCCATGTAGTAGAAAATATTGCCTGTAGTGGACTCCAAGGGAAAATGAGCAGAATAGATTGTTTTCCTGCAAATAAATCCCATATACTATTACAAATGGAAACTGAGATAGGAGGAGCTGCTTGTGAAGTGTATCTAATCTTACATTTTATGGTAGAAACCACTAGATGTTTCTTCTCGGCTTGCAGATTCTCTGTAAATGCTCATAACCCTTCTCATCCACCCAACAATCCATCTAGTCTACAGCAGTAAAGGAAAGACGGGGAGAAGGAGACGGAGGGGGATGCAGCTGCAGTTTACACACAATGGTAAATAATAGGGGGAAGGGGGAGGTGAAGCATCAGGTAGGAAACATCTGTTTGGCTCAGTGCACACAGCATACCTTACATCACACCCTCATCTAGTATGGGAGGAAAGAAGAACATTTACAGGAACCACAATGGGAAAGGATAAAGGGCCAAAATAGGCAAGTTAGACATGATGGTTTGTTTTATTCCCATTGGAGCATGTTATGCCCTATTCATATAACCTGCTGATCAGAGGGGGTCTGATCTCTGTGAACTCCCTCATTCAGGATAGGTAGGAGTGGTAGTGGACCACCACTGGTCAGCAGGTTTTTCCCTATTCTGTAGATAGGGGATAACATGTAGAATGGGAATACCCCTTTAAGAAAAATATATGGTGAAAATCTATTTGCAATGCGAGTTGGACCTTGCTAAACAGCTCCTCATATCTCCTTGAGTGACCTTCAGGGTGTAGGGATGGAAGATGGACATTGCTGGGAGCAAGGTCTGACATTAGGGAGTAGCCAACAAGCTAAAGACGGGAGTTGTGGTCCCATGTGAGGTAACACACAAACCCTAAGGAGGTCCCTGCGGAGAGGACAGGATCCTGAATGTAGATTGAAGGGTAGCAATTTGTGAAACTTTACACTTTTTATTTGTCTCATTTAAGAAAGCTGGGGTCATCGGTTCAAATCTCCAGAAACTGCAAAGAGTTTGTAGGTTCTCCCCCCAGGTCCTCCCGTTTCCTCCCATAGGCCAGTGAATTTGTCATTTAGGTTGTGAGCCATAATAGGGGCAGGGATCGATCTGAGCGATGACAGAATAAGTTGCCGCTATATCACTAAAGGAATTATTACCGGTTGAGCAGTTTTTTTGGTTTACTGCTTATACACCTAAATGTTAAGCGGAGTTTGATGAAATAGAGTTTACCAAGACGTTTCTCTATCTTCTCATCTGCCTGCTGTGGGCATGCCGTGTCAGTGACAACTTGGTACACTGTGGGCATGCCTTGTCGGTGATGGCTTGGTACACTGTGGGCATGCCATGTCAGTGACAGCTCGGTACATCTGTGGGCATGCCGTGTCAGTGATGGCTCGGTACACCTGTGGGCATGCCGGGTCAGTGAAGGCTCGGTACACTGTGGGCATGCCGTGTCAGTGATGGCTCAGTACACCTGTGGGCATGCCAGGTCAGTGACGGCTCGGTACACTGTGGGCATGCCAGGTCAGTGACGGCTCGGTACACTGTGGGCATGCCAGGTCAGTGACGGCTCGGTACATCTGTGGTCATGCCGTATAAGTGATGGCTCGGTACACCTGTGGGCATGCCGGGTCAGTGACGGCTCGGTACTTCTGTGGGCATGCCGTGTCAGTGATGGCTCGGTACACCTGTGGGCATGCCGGGTCAGTGACGGCTCGGTACACTGTGGGCATGCCATGTCAGTGACGGCTCGGTACTTCTGTGGGCATGCCGTGTTAGTGATGGCTCGGTACATCTGTGGGCATGCCGTGTCAGTGATGGCTCGGTATATCTGTGGGCATGCCGTGTTAGTGATGGCTCAGTACACTGTGGGCATGCTGTGTTAGTGATGGCTTGGTACACTGTGGGCATGCCATGTCAGTGACGGCTCGGTACACTGTGGGCATGCCGTGTTAGTGACGGCTCGGTACATCTGTGGACATGCCGTATCAGTGACGGGTCGGTACACTGTGGGTTTCTGTAGCTGAGTGCATCGCTCTGGGGGGGAGATCTGGCGGTGGTGACAGTAACGATGATCTCGGCAGGTGCTTGGCAGCCGCTTTCCAGAGTTCATTCCTGACTTCTTCCTCCTCCGCTTTAGTCGGCGGAGCTGTAAAATCATAGATCTGTCACCGCTGCCAAAAAAGCAGCGTTATCAAATGCCAATAGGAACAGTCAATAGCAATAATGTGATGAGCGGAGGGAAGCGTGGAAATCAAATAGCAATAAAAGATAAGTAATGCAATGGACCACCCACAAGATCTGAGCCAAATAGCCTGAGGATCAGGGGTGGCGGGGATCAGAGGACTCTGCTTCTTCTGCTTTCTGCCGGATAAGTGGTCTCCAGCACAGTTTTTCATCTTTCTGCCTGATAAGTGGTCTCCAGCAAAGTTTTTCGTCCTTTACTTATTACTTGTTTTCAGTTACTTTTTTATCCTTTTTTTAAATTTTTTATTACATCCTTCCGCTTTTCTTATACAGAGTAGTCTGCAGAACGTTGGATCCTTGTAACATATCTTTATCATTAGTTTTTACTATTTTTACTTTCTTTTATTCTATACATACAAGGAGATGCCAGTAAGCTGCTGTTGACAGATCTTGTCATTCCTGCTTTGTACATTTTGACTTCTCGGTTAACATTTTTTTTTTTTACTGTAGAAAAATAGAACTGAAGATTTATTACAAAGTCAATAGATTTTTCATTTGCAGACTACAGACTCAGTAGAGGTGATGCGTCAGTAAGCTGCTGTTGACAGATCATTATTTTTTTTTGTAAATTTTGAGGTCTCATGGAGACTCTGGTCTGATTTTCCTTCGGCTTTTATTGACTTAATGGTCTGTGCTTCCCTCAGTAGTCACATCATTTGCCATTTCCATCTGACCTGCTTGTTGATGGTTTCCAAGTAATATTTATTATACTGTACAATAGTAATGAAAATATATTACAAAGAAAGGGGTAAGCTCCTCTTACTTACCAATCAGGACCCCCGCAGTGTGATTGTAGGGGTCCCGATCGAATTGCCTGACAGGCAGGCCCTACCAGAAGAGAGCAGATAACACTGATCAATGCTATGCTATGGCATTGCATTGATTAGTATATGCAATCTAATGATTGCATGTAATAGTTCCCCGAGCGACTTTAAAAGTGTAAAAAAAAGTTTTAAAACATATGCCAAATAAATATAAATAATAAATATAAATATAAATAATATGCTAATTAAAACCTATAAAAATAATAAAATAAATAAACATGTTGTATACCGCAGCGTGCGTAATCGTCCGATCTATTATAATAAATATTGTTCCTGCGCAGTGAATGGTGTAAACAAAAAGTGTTAAAATTTTTTCTTAAAAAAGTGATCAATACGTCCGATCTACACAAATATGGTACTAATAAAAAACAGACCGACCAATAGAATAAATATATCATGTCAGTTTTACCGTAAAATTCATTACATAAACACAGAACCCCCCCAAAATATGCGGAATAGCACCCCCCCCCCCCCCCCCCCCCCCCATAAATAATATTTTGGGGTTTCATAGAAACATGTTAGATTGTCGACAGAAAAAGACCACTGGGTCCATCAAGTCTGCCCTTTTAGTATTTCCCTTCTTATTACCTTAGGATAGATATATGTATATACCAGGCAGGTTTACATTCTATTATTGTAGATTTATCTACCACAGGGGTGGGGAACCTCCGGCCCGCGGGCCGCATCCGGCCCCTGAGACCTCCCAATGCGGCCCGCGGCCCGCAGCTCCCCTGTAATGCGCGCTGCTCTGGATGAGGAAGGAGCCGGCATACACAGCATCCTCCTGTGTCTATGCCGGCTTCTTCCCCAGCAGAGCAGCGTGTCTTCAGTCTCCTGCAGGCCGTGCGCGATGACGTCATTTCATCGCGCGCCGCCTGCAGGAGAAGACCGGCACAGAGGACCTGGGACATAAGAGGACGTGGGAGAGAAGAGGACCTGGACAGCGTGGGAACGGAGGTAAGGTGAGTGGGATGTTTATTTTTTTTATTTGGGGGTTAAATAGGCTACCAGGGACATGACAGATGGGGGTTAACTAGTCCACCAGGGACATGACTGATGGGGGTTAACTAGTCCACCAGGGACATGACTAATGGGGGTTAACTAGTCCACCAGGGACATGCCTGATGGGGGTTAACTAGTCCACCAGGGACATGACTGATGGGGGTTAACTAGTCCACCAGGGACATGACTGATGGGGGTTAACTAGTCCACCAGGGACATGACTGATGGGGGATAACTAGTCCACCAGGGACATGACTGATGGGGGTTAACTAGTCCACCAGGGACATGACTGATGGGGGTTAACTAGTCCACCAGGGAAATGACTGATGGGGGATAACTAGTCCACCAGGGACATGACTGATGGGGGTTAACTAGTCCACCAGGGACATGACTGATGGGGGTTAACTAGTCCACCAGGGACATGACTGATGGGGGTTATTTAGGCTACCAGGGACATGACTGATGGGGGTTAACTAGTCCACCAGGGACATGACTGATGGGGGTTATTTAGGCTACCAGGGACATGACTGATGGGGGTTAACTAGTCCACCAGGGACATGACTGATGGGGGTTAACTAGTCCACCAGGGACATGACTGATGGGGGTTAACTAGTCCACCAGGGACATGACTGATGGGGGTTATTTAGGCTACCAGGGACATGACTGATGGGGGTTAACTAGGCTACCAGGGACATGACTGATAGGGGGTTATTTAGGCTACCAGGGACATGACTTGGCTAGACTAGACTACAAGGGGCATCACTGGGGGTTAACTACAATAGCAGGGGCATCACTGGGGATTAACTACAATAGCAGGGGCACTAGGGGAACAATACTTTGCCCTGGGTGCTGCAAACCCACGCTACTAACTGCCGCACACGGTATGCGGCCCTCGAATGATTTTATTAATGCCCGACCGGCCCTCGACATGGAAAAGGTTCCCCACCCCTGATCTACCACATCTGCTGGAAGTTTGTTCCAAGCATCTACTACTCTTTTCATCATTGACTTTATGGTAGATTGAAGGGCACCATTACAAAGTACACTTTTTCCTAAAAAAAAAAAGAAAGAAAGAAAGAAAAGAAAGCCCTGCAGATGGAGAAATATGGCTCTTAGAGGGCTAATAACTCCTTAAGGGGTTAATGAAGATATATTCCAAATTTAATACATTTTACATTTGTAGACTAAAGATTGAATTTTAGATAGTGGAGAATCAGTAAGCTGCTATTGACAGATCTTGTTATTGTTTTTTGTGAAGATTTCTGGTTCACACTACGGAATCTGGGCGGATAAGTTCCAGCGGATTCCATCGCTCGTTCCTGTTCACCACCGCCGGCTCCATAGACACCATTCTATGGCCGGGTCCATTCCTCTGTCTGCTGAAAGAATTGACACGTAAGTTCTTTCAGCGGAAGGCGGAATCCGCCCAGCCGTAGAATATATGCGCACTGTTGTGAGCGGGTATGAGCGACGGAATCCGACGGAACTTCTTTGCACGGGTTCCGTGGTGTGACCCCACCCTGTTTGATTTACCTAATGTTCTGTGCTTCCTCTAGATATGCCATCCTCATCTGACCTGCTTGTTGATGGTTTCCATGTAACACTAGTAATAAAGGTAGATATTTATATTTCTACAGACTCGGTGTTACATAGCGGTGGAGTCAGGGTCTTTTTATTTTGGCTGTTTGGTGGCTGCTCCAGAAGGAATTAGCAGTCCTTTCCTCCATAGCCCCATAGACCTGTGTGAGTCTCTGTGTGATTAGGGGGACAGGTCGGGGCCGGCAGCGGATTCCGCACTGTCACCATGTCAGGTCAGGGCTGCTGGTTCTCAGCATTTCAGATCAAGCATCTACCTCTATGTACCGGGAGGAAATCACAGGCTGTAACCCCATCTGCGGAGACTTGCTGAACGCCCTGTCATTGCCTTTATTTCAGCACCGTGTACTTACATACTGCTCTAACCGTACAAGAAATCACTGCAGGGAGCCAGCTGTAGAGCAGAGCGGCCGTAACCGAACAAGGAATTACACGTCCATCTGCGACCTGCGACATTCTCAAAAGGTGAAGACAAACCAGAGGGAATTTAAAGGGGACATTTATCTAAATGGCCTGGCGGTATCAATGACCAGGGTAAGCAAGAGATGCCCATCCACCCTAGAAGAGCTTCTTGTGCTGCTATTGGGGCCAGTGGAAAGTAGTTACAGTAATAGCAACAGCATTTATATGGGAGAAGAAGACTATAACCTGCAATAATAACACTGACTTACAGGAACAAAGAGATTTCTGCCTATGACCTCGGGCTCTGCTGTTTTCCCGGGATCTCATATTGACTAGAATCTTCTCTGAGACAACGTACTCTGCAACCAGCTTAGGTAGCAGGCCATCAGCCTCAATGCAAAGAAGCTCATGTAGCAGGCTGTCCCCCTCAATGAAAAGAGGCTCATGTAGCAGGCTGTCACCTTGTCTGTAAGGAAGCTCATGTAGCAGGCTGTCACCTTCTCTGTAAGGAAGCTCATGTAGCAGGCTGTCACCTTCTCTGTAAGGAAGCTCATGTAGCAGGCTGTCAGCTTCTCTGTAAGAAAGCTCAAGTAGCAGGCTGTCACCTTCTCTGTAAGGAAGCTCATGTAGCAGGCTGTCACCTTTTCTGTAAGGAAGCTCATGTAGCAGGCTGTCACCTTCTCTGTAAGAAAGCTCAAGTAGCAGGCTGTCACCTTCTCTGTAAGGAAGCTCATGTAGCAGGCTGTCACCTTTTCTGTAAGGAAGCTCATGTAGCAGGCTGTCACCTTCTCTGTAAGAAAGCTCAAGTAGCAGGCTGTCACCTTCTCTGTAAGGAAGCTCATGTAGCAGGCTGTCAGCTTCTCTGTAAGGAAGCTCATGTAGCAGGCTGTCACCTTCTCTGTAAGGAAGCTCATGTAGCAGGCTGTCAGCTCCTCTGTAAGGAAGCTCATGTAGCAGGCTGGCACCTTCCCTGTAAGGGAGCTCATGTAGCAGGCTGTCACCTTCTCTCTAAGGAAGCTCATGTAGCTGGCTGTCACCCTCTGTAAGGAAGCTCATGTAGCAGGCTGTCACCTTCTCTGTAAGGAAGCTCATGTAGCAGGTTGTCACCTTCTCTCTAAGGGAGCTCATGTAGCAGGCTGTCACCTTCTCTCTAAGGAAGCTCATGTAGCTGGCTGTCACCCTCTGTAAGGAAGCTCATGTAGCAGGCTGTCACCTTCTCTGTAAGGAAGCTCATGTAACAGGCTGTCACCCTCTCTGTAAAGAAGCTCATTTAGTAGGCTGTTTCCTTCTCTGCAAGGAAGCTTATGTAAGAGGCTCTAACAGGAACAACTCTCCACATCTTCTTCTCTGACTTGAGTTGCTGCTCAGCCTGGTCATGTGACAACAAGCTTCTGCTTATTTTTAGGTTACAATGCCATGCCTAAAGTATTAGCTGGGAAAGCTGTCTGCTCTAGACCCGCAGAACTAGTGCCCCCTCCTTAACAATAGCTCAGGTGTTCCACCAATACTTTTGTGGAACACCTGAAAACAACTAGGAATACCATTGCTCCTTGTGTTGGGTACCTTTACATTGTAGATACAGATCCTTGCCTGCTTATGAGCTCTCATACAAGGCTGCCATCTTCTCCGATCCCCACAGCCACCGCTCTGACCCTTACAGCCTGGCCAGAATAGCTGGTGATCTATGAAGCAAAGTCCATCATCCTCCGAGGAGTAAGTTCAGCATTTCTGTCACTAATTTATACTGCCCTCATTTAAGGTGGCACAAACCTAGTGACAGATTCTTAAGAGTGGACTGGGTAGCTGACAGGCTTTTCATGTGGTGTTCCTTGCACTTATATATCCTGTACGTCCATACTGGTGGCTTTTTAGGTCATACCCTCAAAGCTAATACTGTCGACCATAAAGAAAAAACTGCAAAAAACAGTGACCAGATGTTCTCTAGATCAGATACATGTGCCTGCATCATGATTACATCCATATCCCGTCCATTTCTAGCAATTTTTAGATTTGTTTGGGCCCAAGGATCGATGTAGTGCTCTCCAGCTCCGATCCGTCACCATTGTGAGGGCCAAAAATCTGACGGTGATAAGTGCCCCTATGACTCCCACGTAAACTCTGCCACTAAATATCTAATTCGCTGTAACTTTCAGCTCATGCCTTTACCCTGTGATATTCCGAGAACACATTGGGAACTGTATGTGGAGTGTTTTCTAGTAATGGAGCTAATGGCCCCTAATTATATCAAACATGTTGCCGGATCTGTTCCCCTTTGAGTACCCGCAGCTTCCCTGGCACGGCCTATTCAGAATGCTGCCTTTGTGAACCAGTCAGTGAAGACTCTGATGTCCTATTAGCTGGAATGCTTTTTATGTGCGGCTTGAAAGGCTGTTTGTACTCTGTGTAAGTTATTACAAATCAGCCCCCAAATTACTGGTTGTCAGATGGATAAGGTACACGTTTTGTACTAACACTTAATACCCGTATATCTGGATCTGCTCCGTGTGTTGTACTGGGAGTTATATTCAGTGCTAATTTCCCTTTAATAAAAAAAAAAAATTATGATGTCTGATCTGTATTGTCCTCTGATGCAACAGTGCCCCTAGTGGTCAAAATATTTTATATATAAATTGCTGTGTCAGGACTTCCCTCTCTTAACATGAACCTGGCTCGGAGTTCAACAGGCCAATCTCTGTAGGGCCACTCATTACATCATAAGGCCAGGTTCACACTATGGAAAAAACACGGCCGTGTTTCATACTAATGGCCGTTGTTTACGCTACTACGGCCCTTAGCATGAAATACGGCTGTGTTTTTTCATACGCCATACGCAGAAATAGTAAATATTTTCTTTTTTAATTAGAAAAATGGGAAAGATGGATAATTAGAACTCTTATTTAGGGGATATATATATCTGTATATGTATGGCATTGATCAGTGAGATCAGTACTCTGCCAGTAAAGTCTGCCTGAAGCAGACTCAATCAGCAGAGTGACCTTGTCCCCCCCCCTCTTTTTGCATTATGACTTGTGTACACAGGTGTAAAGGGTAAATTTTGCCGTTTTTAGACCTTATTTTATATCATACATCATGGTGCTTGTTCCAGTAAAAAGTCATCTTTTATCATCTGTGGATTGTGCTATCTAAGCGCGGCTTTACGGCCGAAGCACCACTTAGCCCCGCCCACAACGCCTTTGTTGGCCTCGCCAATGTGACATCATTGGTGCAAAGGTCCCGCCCCTCGACAGTTTTTAGAACAGGCCAGCCTAAAGGTCTAGGCCTCCCCCCTCTTATCGGCCCAAACTAATGGCCGCGAAGGGGACGGGGCCCATGTGACAATGACGTCATGAGGAGCGGGGCTAGCGGTGGTGTTGTGGGCGGGGCTAAGTGCTGCTTTGACTGTAAAGCCCTGCCCATATAGCACAATCCCCAGATGATAAAAGATCACTTGCTTCCTGCTTTCCCCTCAATATTGTGCCGTATAATACAGCCCTTACTGTGGCAGGCACGGAGGCCTAACATAAGGCCTCCGTCTGCCATAGTAACCAATTGGCACCACATTGCAAAGATGCCGATTGCAGCAGTGTGACAGGTTAGTGAGGCTATGGTAGCTTTAGATCCCATTTAAGTGATCAGGTCGTTTACTAGCATCAGTCATTAGTGGCGAGTGCCATTTGTCTTTCTGCCCCCACCGCTTGTGTGCCAGACATGTACAGCGCATAGATAAAGGAGAAATCCCTCTGTATTAGGTGCGGCATGTAATCAGGTAGCTTATAGTTATTTATCTAGAATCCTTCTTTGTTCCGGGTGCAATTATTTGTGTGAAGTAACTGTGAATAATACCACCGCCGCCGCTTCCTATTATTTCTGTACCGCAGTGTTGAAGTCTAATATTGTCCCAGACTCATAAGCGATGAATTCTACTGACCCCTTCATCCAACCAGAACTTGTTTTTTTTTATTTTCTCGAAACGCTTCCACACCTTCCAATATAACGTGAGAAAAGAGAGAGTTCTTTAACAATCCCAATTTTAACCGTTTCCAATTCAAATTAATATTATAACCCATGATAAGTGAATTAGTTCCCCTCCCGAGAGCTTGAAGCGTCTCAGAAGGGCAGTACAAAGAAAAGTTTCATAAGGAGAACCCCTCCCCCTCTTACCCCCTGACTTTTGATTGACATTTGTAACTGCCTTCTATAAAAAAAAAACTCCAGTCTTCCAGTACTTATCAGCTGCTGTATGTCCTGCAGAAAGTGATGTATTTTTTCCAGTCTAACACAGTGCTCTCTGCTGCCACCTCTGTCCATGTCAGAAACTGTCCAGAGCAGGAGAGGTTTTCTATGGGGATTTGCTACTGCTCTGGACAGTTCCTGACATGGACAGAGGTGGCAGCAGGGAGCACTGTGTCAGACTGGAAAAAATACATCATACATGTATGAAATGTAAAAAATGGCTACAGATAGGGGTGTAGACAGTAGTCCAACATTCTATATTACACATTGGCATCCGCCTATCTTTCCTATGAGATTGATATACAGAAAGCCGGCACAGGATTTTATCATGTACAGAATATTAAGCATAATGTCATCTATCAGCGGAGAGCGGATACTTGTGTGACTGCGCGCTTATGATGGAGAAGCCATAATCTTCTATAATAACGCTCACCGCAGGATTCAAGTGAAGCAATCCTGATGATGTGCGTCATGTGTGATCCGATAAGCGCGGCTATTACCAGATGATGCCTGACAGACAGGGAAGTATTCCAAGGAAGAACTCCGAGAATACAGGAGCGAATAAGGAGGCACCACACTGCCAGCTTGTCCCCATTATTGGACAGCCTCCCCTTCCAGGTCAAAGAAGGGTTAAAGGAGTGACCACTTTGTACAATCAGTCTTTGTTAAAGGGGTCCCCTGACAATATGTCTTTATTCAGGTACCCCCAATGTAAGACATCCATGTCTTATGTGGGAAACCCCTTTAAAGGGGTTGTCCGGCGAAAAAAAATTATTCACAGAATAACACACATTACAAAGTTATACAACTTTGTAATGTATGTTATGTCTGTGAATGGCCCCCTTCCCCGTGTCCCACCACCCCCACCCGTGTACCCGGAAGTGTGGTGCGCTATACATTACCTGTCGCGTGCCGACCACGGTCTCCGATCGTCAGCAGTGACGTCTTCTTCGGGAGCTTGGCGGATCTTCCCGAGTGCCGGCCGCCCTCTGCAGCGTCATCCGAAGCTCAGCCGCGATTGGCTGAGCATAACTGTGCTCAGCCAATCGCGGCTGAGCAGCTGATGACGTGGCCGCTACATCAGCCGCTCAGCCGCGATTGGCTGAGCACAGTTATGCTCAGCCAATCGCGGCTGAGCTTCGGATGACGCTGCAGAGGGCGGCCGGCACTCGGGAAGATCCGCCAAGCTCCCGAAGAAGACGTCACTGCTGACGATCGGAGACCGTGGACGACACGATATGCGGTGAGTATAATGCACCACACTTCCGGGTCTAGCGTGGGTGGGGGGAAACACGGGGAAGGGGGCCATTCACAGACATAACATACATTACAAAGTTGTATAACTTTGTAATGTGTGTTATTCTGTGAATAATTTTTTTTCGCCGGACAACCCCTTTAACTGGCAATGGGGGTTCCATGTTTGAATGGGGAAGTAGTTGGACACATGTGCTGTGGTTCCATTCAACTCTATAGAGTCAGCGCTTGGGAAAACCATTTAAAAAAAAGTTTTTTTCCCCAGTAATAGTGCCACTCTTGTCAATGGCTGTGTCTGGTATTGCAGCTCACCTAATCTATTTCATGGAGAAGAGGTGCGTGTTCTTTCTACAATCCCTCTAAGCACCCGTTACATTGCGTTCATTTTGTTGCTGTATCTGTGGAATCAGGATGGACCAGCACTGAGGTTCTGCCGGCATCAGAGGTGACATGGGAGCAGCCGGCATGTCAGTGCCCGCAGGCGGCATGGCTGATTAATAATACTGACAGGAGAGAGAAGAGTCACGCTGTGCCCCCAGAGCCGTCTCCTGAGAGCTGTCACAACTTCCTGAGACAGAGAGAGCAGACGGCTGAGACAGGTCTGAGCAAGGGCTGCCAGATCATATCTGTTCCTGGGAAAGCTGGGTGTGCGGCCTCCATTATAGCTCCTGGCACCCAGCTTTTCTATGGCCCTTATTGGCAAAAAAACATAGTCCCTCTAGTCAATAGGAAATTTGGATGGCAATGTCATGGTTCATAGACTAGAGGTCACCTAAACCCTTGGGGTCATCCCAATTGTGCATCTTAGAAAAAGGCAGAACATTGCTTATTACACCTACTGAGACATAGGAGCTGCCTATAGCTATATACAGATACCTCAGCCTCTGCATAACTGCATAATACTTACCCCAGCCTCTGCATAACTTCATAATACTAACCCCAGCCTCTGCATAAATTTATAATACTTACCCTAGCCTCTGCATAACTTCATAATACTTACCGCAGCCTCTGCATAACTTCATAATATTTACCCCAGCCTCTGCATAACTTCATAATACTTACCCCAGCCTCTGCATAACTTCATAATACTAACCCTAGCCTCTGCATAACTTTATAATATTTACCTCAGCCTCTGCATAACTTCATAATATTTACCCCAGCCTCTGCATAACTTCATAATATTTACCCCAGCCTCTGCATAACTGCATAATACTTACCCCAGCCTCTGCATAACTTTACAATATTTACCTCAGCCTCTGCATAACTTCATAATATTTACCCCAGCCTCTGCATAACTTCATAATACTTACCCCAGCCTCTGCATAATTTCATAATACTTACCCCAGCCTCTGTAGAGCCTTATAATACTTAGCCCAGCCTCTGCATAATTTCATAATACTTACCCTAGCCTCTGCATGACTTCATAATACTTACCCAGCCTCTGTAGAACCGTATAATACTTACCCAGCTTTTGTAGAACCATAATGCTTACCCTAGCCTCTGTAGAGCTGTATACCCTAATCACTGTAGAACCTCATAATACTTACCCATCCTCCATAGAACCACATAATACTTACCCCAGCCTCTATAGAACCTCAGAATACTTAATCCGACCCCTGCAGAACCTTATAATCCCACCCACCGCAGAGCTGAATACACTGACCCAACCCCCGTAGAACCCTATAACAGAAACTCTTTCGTAAGGCTAACATAATGCTTTGACTTCTGTTACAAAGAGGCAGCAGTTTGCAACCTGTGTCTCACCAGCAGTTATAAAACTACAACTCCCAGCAGGCCATGCGTTGTAGTCTTGCAACCACTAACATGCCACAGGCTGAAGACTATAGATGCAGGGTATAGGTGGCTCCCCTAGAGGTTAGTGTTGTCTCTACACAGTGAGAATTAGCAGCCTGCGGTGGTTTCTAATGTTTTTTTATGTTGAAGGGCTTACATATTAGTTCTCTGTCACACATCAGCAGTAAGTTGACAGGACTAATGTTTACTCTGATGTATTCCGCCTGTAAGGGTTTATTTGATTTTCATGACATTTCAAAAAAGTCTAAAATTACAAATTTGAACATTTGCATTAATTTAGTTTTTTTTTTTAAAAACTTTTATTTGACTTGTAAACTTGTTCGCTTTACCTTAACCCCTTAGATGCTGCCAGTTAGGACGGGGGCTCGTTTTTTTCAATGCAAGTTGACTTTCTTACATAAACAGCGCCACTCTTGTTCTCAGTTTGTGTGCGGAACTGCAGCTCAGTTCAATTAAAGTGAAAGGAGTGGAGCTGTAATATGACAGATAAACTTTTTTTCTGTTTTTCTTCAGCAGTATTTTTTAAGGGCCTTCAAAAACTTAAAGTGTCACTGTTTTTATAACTTTCAAAATCTTAATCAACAGTATATATAACAGTGATATAAAGCGAGTTTGCAATTTGCATTCATTATTTTTTGTTGTTGTTATCGTGCTGTAAAACAAAGCTGAACTTACCAGAAATCCAGGTCCCGTCTACTTAAGGCAGCTATATAACAGCCATACTTACTGTATCCAGGTCCAGTCTCCTGAAGGCAGCTATATAACAGCCATACTTACTGTATCCAGGTCCAGTCTCCTGAAGGCAGCTATATAACAGCCATACTTAATGTATCCAGGTCCAGTCTCCTGAAGGCAGCTATATAACAGCCATACTTACTGTATCCAGGTCCAGTCTCCTGAAGGCAGCTATATAAGAGCCATACTTACTGTATCCAGGTCCAGTCTCCTAAAGACAGCTATATAACAGCTATACTTACTGTATTCAGGTCCAGTCTCCTGAAGGCAGCTATATAACAGCTATACTTGCTGTATCCAGGTCCAGTCTCCTAAAGGCAGCTATATAACAGCTATACTTGCTGTATCCAGGTCCAGTCTCCTGAAGGCAGCTATATAACAGCTATACTTACTGTAATCAGGTCCAGTTTCTTGAAGGCAGCTATACAACAGCTATGCTTACTGTATCCAGGTCCAGTCTCCTGAAGGCAGCTATATAACAGCCATACTTACTGTATTCAGGTCCAATCTCCTGAAGGCAGCGATATAACAGCTATACTTACTGTATCCAGGTCCAGTCTCCTGATGGCAGCTATACTTACTGTATCCAGGTCCAGTCTCCAGATGGCAGCTATGTAACATCTATACTTACTGTATCCAGGTCCAGTCTCCTGAGGGCAGCTATATAACAGCTATACTTACCTGTATCAAAGTCCAGTCTCCTGAAGGCAGCTATATACCAGCTATACTTACTGTATCCAGGTCAAACCTCCTGCAGGCAGCTATATAACAACTATACTTACTGTAAACAGCTATACTTACTCATACCTCCCAACTGTCCCGTTTTCGGCGGGACAGTCCCGATTTCGGGGTCATGTCCCGCCGTCCCGGAACGGGCCCCAAGTGTCCCCCTTCCCAAAACACAGCTGGCCCTTTAACTACGAGTGCTCCTGGAGCGCTGGCAGATGCGGAGCGGTGATTGGCTGGCTCCTGTGGCCGGAAGCTGCATTCTGCCTCCGGCCACAAGAGTGCGGGAGATACGATCTCCCTCTGTGAGTCTGTTCCCGGCCTCAGGAGTGTAGCAGCCGGCTGCACCAATGAGACAGGGGAACTACTCCCTGCTCCCGCCCACCAGAAGACTGTGAAGGAGGGAGAAGAGGAGCAGCTGCTGGGAGAGGAGCACTGCTGCTGCACGGCCCGGTATAAGGGGATTGGGGGGTGTTAATGAGGCCGAGCAGGAGGCAGTTTACAAGGAAGGGGTTAAGTTACCTTTGGAGTCAGAACATCCCCCACCTTCCGTGCTGAGCACCCAGAGCACTGTACGGACTCAGCAGAGAAGGGGGGAGGGGAGGATGGAAGTGACTTAACCCCTTCCCTGCTGTGCAGGTTAGCTGTCTGCTATCATGTCTGTCAGCCAGCTGCTGACGCTACCAGGCACTGCCAGGAGGGAAGGAGTTAAGTGTGATGAATGAGGCTTCTCTGCCTGACCAGCCTGGACGGCAGACAGTGACCTGGAGGGACTGTGGAAGAAGTGCTCATTATCTGTGTATTGTCTGATGTCCCCTAAAGTCACTATAAGGAAACCCCTTCTCTAGGGGGAGTAATCAGATGACTTCTAAAACTACTACTCCCAGCAGGCTGCTGCATTAGGCTGAGGAGGCAGAGCCACAACTTAACTCTACATAGTAGCTAAAACTCATCCTGGCAGTCCAGAGGGTACAGAGAGATGATAGAGAATCCCTCCTGATAATAGAGAATCCCTCCTGATAATAGAGAATCCCTCCTGATAATAGAGAATCCCTCCTGATAATAGAGAATCCCTCCTGATAATAGAGAATCCCTCCTGATAATAGAGAATCCCTCCTGATAATAGAGAATCCCTCCTGATAATAGAGAATCCCTCCTGATAATAGAGAATCACTCCTGATAATAGAGAATCACTCCTGATAATAGAGAATCACTCCTAAAAGAGAGGATATCACCTTTAATACTGTTTCCCCACAATTCTGGTCCATGTATGTAGTTTAATCCATGTCCCTATGTGGTCACCAATAGATGTACAATGTTGCCATGATTGCGCAGCTACTGGTGACCACATATATGTCCATACGCTGTACAAACAACGGCCGTTCCATGTGAACAACTGTTGTTTAACACTAACTATGGTCAGAAGTAATGAACGTGTTCAATAACTCCAGCTGTAGGTTGTGTTAAACAACGGCCATTCAAGCTGAACGGTTGTTGTTTGTACAGAATATGAACATAGCCGGGTTAAAGTGTAACGATCATCTTTCGCTGGTGGCAGGATACGCTGTCAAAATGCTGCCACCATGCTACAGTACCTGTGAAGGTCCAACAATACCATCAATTGCACTGTATGCAACGACACTGCCGGAAGTATTCCATCTCCGCTGGGCGCATGTACAGGATATCCTGCCACCAGAGAAAGACCATCAGTACACTTTAAGTTTCACAAAGATTTGAAAAATAGGCCTTGGTACTTATGGCCAAAAGTGGGGAGTTAGAGAAGCACTACAGGAATTTTTTTTTCTTGCTTATATAATGCAACTTGGCAATTACTAGAGGTACTTTAGTTATCATGCTATGCAGTTAGTCTACAGTAGCGGCATTAAAGTGACTGTAGCACCAGGCCCAGGCTGAAGCACTGGAGGCGGCCAACCCACCCTTAGTGGGGGGAAACCCCCGCCCCTCTGATACGGTTCCATTGATTCTAATGCAGTCACGTCATGGAGGGGCTGGAGTTTCTTCCCACTAGGGTACTATTACACCAACAGATCTGATGACAGATTATCTGCCAAAGATTTGAAGCCAAAGCCAGAAACAGACTATAAACAGTGATCAGGTCATAAAGGAAAGACTCGATTTCTCCTCTTTTCAAATCCACTCCTGGGTTTGGCTTCAAATCTTTGGCAGATAATCTGTCATCAGATCTGTTGGTGTAATAGTACCCTAAGGGTAGGTCGGCCCGCCTCCAATGCTTCAGCCTGGGCCTTGTGGTACAGTCACTTTAAGTTATTGTATGGTGGCATTATTTAGTCATATATGTTGGTGATATTTAGATCTTTTGCTAATAGCGATAATTGGCGTGTTCAAATGGGCCTTCACAACGGGCGTATTGAGACCTAGTGCAGCCCAAGCTGTAAATACAGCCCTGGTGATCAGCAGTGTATTATATACTTATCTTCCTCCTGAGTGAGTATATATCTCTCCATGCTATGTAGGCAGCAGTGTATTATATACTTATTATCCTCCTGTATGAGTGTGTATATATCTCTCCATTCAGTGTAGGTATACAGCAGTGTATTATATACTTATTATCCTCCTGTATGAGTGTGTATATATCTCTCCATTCTGTGTAGGTATACAGCAGTGTATTATATACTTATTATCCTCCTGTATGAGTGTGTATATATCTCTCCATTCTGTGTAGGTATACAGCAGTGTATTATATACTTATTATCCTCCTGTATGAGGGTGTATATATTTCTCCATCCTGTGTAGGTATACAGCAGTGTATTATATACTTATTATCCTCCTGTATGAGTGTGTATATATCTCTCCATTCTGTGTAGGTATACAGCAGTGTATTATATACTTATCTTCCTCCTGAGTGTGTATATATCTCTCCATTCAGTGTAGGGATGTAATCCACAATATGTTATATTCTAAGTTTTATCACTTATCACCAGCTACAGTCTTCAGAAATTAAAAATATTTTTTTTGCTGAGGAAATGAGCCAAAGCCAAGAGTTAGCTCAGAAGGAAAAGAGATATAAGTTAAAGTGCTATACTTACCATCCTGGTCAAACCATTTTTTTCTGCAAGAAAACCAATGTGGCACTACAGTGGAAGACGTGATATGGGAGGGTAGGGGCGTGTCTTGGGGTTAGGGGTGTGTCTTGGGGATAGGGCGTGTCTTTGGGTGGGGTTAGGGGCGTGTCCATGTCCCTCTTTCCTCTCAGCCAAAGTTGGGAGGTATGCTTACTGTATCCAGGTCAAGTCTCCTGAAGGCAGCTATGTAACAGCTATACTTACTATACTAATGTATATAGAAAACTTGCTTTATATGACATCTACTGAAGCTGGACCTGCTGACTTTCTTATGTGCATGGTGGCCGCTTAGATTATGTCAGGGAAAAGAAGGATATAGAGGAAGATTTATTAAACATGGAGTAAAGTGAAACTGGCTCAGTTGCCCCTAGCAACCAATCAGATTCCAC
The DNA here is from genome assembly GCF_027789765.1 of Dendropsophus ebraccatus. Classification (NCBI taxonomy): domain Eukaryota; kingdom Metazoa; phylum Chordata; class Amphibia; order Anura; family Hylidae; genus Dendropsophus; species Dendropsophus ebraccatus. The sequence continues at coordinate 105,803,359 of NC_091462.1, forward strand.
CTTTCATTTTCCAAAGAGTCTGTGAGGAATGAAAGCCGGAATCTGATTGGTTGCTAGGGGCAACTGGGCCAGTTTCACTTTACACCATGTTTGATAAATCTCCCCTAATATTGAATGTAAATACCAGATCCTGCCTATAACTTACTCTCTTTTGCCTAATGAAAACACATGCATGCTCAGCCAAGCCGGGTGTCCATGTTAATAGTGGGGATGGAAGTAACAGCTACATGGGGTATTGAAGGTGTTATCCCATTAAGGCACTGTATAACGCTGGTATTAGATTACTGTATGTATGGCGCTATTATTTGATCACTGTATTATACTGCACAGGATCTCTCATAATCGGTGGAGATCCCAGTGTATGGATCCTTGCCAAATCGGACCATTCCCCCCAATCAGGATGTTTTGTGAGAAAATCCCTTTAAAGGGAATTTTTTTCTCTTTCAAATCAACTGGTGTCAGAAAGTTACTTCCAGTACTTATCAGCTGCTGTATGTACTTCAGGAAGTGGTGTTTTCTTTCCAGTCTGCCACAGTGCTCTCTGCTGCCACCTCAGTCCATGTCAGGAACTGTCCAGAGCAGTAGCAAATCCCCATAGAAAACCTCTACTGCTCTGGACAGTTCCTGACATGGACAGAGATGGCAGCAGAGAGCACTGTGTCAGACTGAAAAGAATACAACACTTCCTGCAGGACAAACAGCAGGACATACATACAGTTAATTTGGGATGTAATAGATAGTAAGTATAAATATATAAAGAATCCCTCCGCTGATAGTGCTAATGTATTATGATACATTCCCATCTCTGTCGGCAGAAGCAATTTACAGCGCTTTACTATGCGAAACCGCTAAACACCCGGTTGCTTTAAGTGTTCTTCTAAGTAATTTTCCAGCTCGTCATTAACACTTCAAAGTGATTCTAATCCCCTTTCACACTCGCAGGTAAAACAGTAATTCCGCCAATTGCAGATGTCAGTGATAATAATGGATGACATGTTATCTCACCGTATCCCGCTACAAAAACATTGTTTAATGCAGATTCCCCTGAATAATTAGTTATTATGAAAACAAAATACAGAAACCTGTCATCATCTGCAGATGGCGGAGACAACCCTACAGTCTAAAGAGGCCCCACAATCCTCCCCTCCTTCTCAAGCCATACTCCTCTTTCCTATGCCATGACAGAGTGCTATAGATGGCATGTGGAGGGAGAAGGGGTCACTGATGCACTGGGTTTTTGCAAGGTGCTATGCAGGCATACATGAAAGAAACAATAGCAAAGGAAGAAAAAGGTTGCCCTGAGCACTGAACAGGCCAATAGTGTTTGTGTTTAATACTGTACACTGCTATAGATGGCATGTGTGGGAGAAGGGGTTAATAATGCACTGGCTTTGTGAGGTACATCAGCGAAAAGGAAATAAACAGCAGCAGCAAAGCAAGGACAGAGGTTAGACTATGCACTGCTGATGATGAAATGAGAGGGAAGCCTTGATTTACCTTGCACAGACAGTGCAGATCCTTGTACATTCACAGATGCAAGTACACAGTCTTTTTCTCCTCTCTTAAGGACAGAGCATATATTATGCCCCATAAACACTTCCTTCAATCCGTCTTGTCAAGGCTGTTACTAAAGACATTTTGAGCCTAACAACAGGTGGTGGACAGCAGATTGCTGAAAAGGGCGACACCTAGTGGCCAAGACTTTATAGCTGTTTAAGGGGCTAGGGTTCATTTTTTAGTTTTAATTTACAAATACGTTAGGAATCTAATAATAATAATAATAATAATAATATTTATTTATTTGTATAGCGCCAACAGATTCTGCAGCTCTTCACATGATTATGTCTGGTATTGCAGCTCAGCTCCATTGAAGATAGTTGACCTGCAGTATTACTCACAGCTCATGGACAGGTCTGGTGTAGATTTGTTCACTAAGGCTATGTTCACACTACGTATATTTCAGTCAGTATATGTATATTTCAGTCAGTATATTTCAGTCAGTATTGCAGCCAAAACCAGGAGTGGATTAAAAACACAGAAAGGATCTGTTCACACAATGGTGAAATTGAGTGGATGGCCGCCATATAACAGTAAATAACGGCCATTATTTCAATATAACAGCCGTTGTTCTAAAATAACAGCAAATATTTGTCATTATATTGCGACCATCCACTCAATTTCAACATTGTGTGAACAGATCCTTTCTGTGTTTTTAATCCACTCCTGGTTTTGGTCGCAATACTGACTGAAATATACTGACTGAAATATACTGACTGAAATATACATATACTGACTGAAATATACGTAGTGTGAACGCAGCCTTTAAAACAGTAAGTTTACTTGCAGTCCTATGTAAAAGTGCAGATAAGGCATCATAAAATCATGATAAGTCCAAACCAGCTCTGCTTCATCTGGATACACATTGTCCACACCTCGGCCATTCAATCCTTCGTTTTGTCAGGTGCTATCAAAGAGGATTTACTCAGGCTTAAAGTCCTATTTGTTTTTTCCCAAGGCTTCACCAACAATGTAAAAATCCACATCTCTGCTTCCTGCCGCCCTCTGGTGAGGAACAACAATAAGCATGTGGTGACCTTCACACATTGCTGCACATTGGTTGCGCTTTATGGTCTCATGTTCAATGAACTGTCCCACGCTCAACAGTAGGAGGCATCAGGGGAGACGAGGGGTCAGCGGTCCCATCGTACATGGAGGTCTGGATGTGTTGTGTCTTGTTCTTATGGATGGAGAACTTCCAGTGATCTAGAACAGAGGTCAACGCCAAGACCCCCCCCCGAGCCATAGACATCCATACCCTCCATCATTCACAATTTCCAAAAAGGGACATCAGAGACAACATGACCTTTTTATATTACTTTTTTAGGGTGCTCAACTCTCACTTTGCCAAATTTAAACATTTAATAGATTTCATGTATTATGTACTATGTATAAGGGCATCGTATTACATACAGATTGCTCCTGCCCCTCTGATCTCCTGATCGCTGGTCAGACCCAAACAATCGTTCACCGAAAACCTATCCTATTAATAGGCTGTTGATTGAAAATCCTGTGTACCTTTCAAATAGCTCATAGTGCAATATTGTAGCACCAATTCTTTAAGGTAACCCCTGGACAGAGATGGGGAAGAGTATCTTATAAGATGAGGTGCGGCAATCCAAGATACTCCTGACCGTTCAGAAGTCTGTTGGGGAGATATTAAAAGGACTATCCAAGCTTATTATCCTCCAGATAGACCAATAATATTAGATCAGGAGGGGGTGCAAATCCTGGCCGTGACTCCTGCAAGGGCTGCAGACCCTTAAAGGAGGGGTATTCCCATCTAAGCTTGTTATTACTTGTCCATAGGATAAGGGATAACAAGCTGATTGCTGCGGGTCCGACCACTAGGACAACCGCGGATCCAGAGGATAGGGACACAATTGCCCCACAATGGAGAAGCACAGTCACCGCAGTCTGTTGTCCGTTCATCATTCAGAAATATTCAGTGCCCCCAGAGTCCAGCGCAGGCCGTGATGACTTTTCCATTTATTGCAAGGTGATTTTGGCCCCGTCCTTGGGGTCGGTTGGGGTCCCAGCGGTAAGACCCCGTGTGATCAGCATGTTATCCCCTATCCTATGGGATAACAAGCTCAGATGGAAATACCCCTTTAACTGTTTACATCTGCTCAATGCATAAGTGGCCCTATAAGTCAATGTAATGACAAGGAAAGAACCAAGGCCAGGTAACCATCCACATACAGCTGTTTCGGGGTGTTGCCCCTCATCAGTGTGGAGCAGGATTCTGGCTAGGTGGGAGCAATTGCTAGTAAAGCCATAAGAGAAACAGATCGCTGATCTCAGGGAGACCAGCCAAACGACAACACTGCCGGCTGCTAGTGAAAGCGCTCAATGCAGTGAAGTCCCAGGTGCATTGCAGCCAGCAGTGTTGTCGTTTGGCTGGTCTCCCTGAGATTAGCGATCTTTTTCTAAAATGAAGAAGACTGAGATTACCCCAACAAGTTGAGAAGGCCTAAAGGGCTCCTTACCTTCCTTGGAAGAACCCAGGGTCCATGGTGTAACTAGTCCCTCCTCTATTTATCTGCTCCTCCTATGATGACATCATAAGATGATTGGTGATGTCACTCACAAGAAGTGATGTCACCAGACTTTCATCATTCCAGCCCAAGGACTCGAGAAATTCTCAATCACGTTAAAACGAGTACTTCATATATATTTGGATCCTGACCAGGACATATGGTTCACTGGTTATTTATCCCATAAGAGGGAGGACATATGTATTCGGGGTTGTGACACAACAACGTTCATAATCCGCCGGAGTAATGTGTAAGTGATCTGGCTTGGGGCCACGAGCAGCTGATCTATATACAGTTGTGTACATCAATGTGTTCTCAATCAGTGAAGTGTCTGACTTTGATCAATCACCATTAGGCATCGCAACATTTTTTCACAATGTATGTGGCCTCATAGAGCTATAGAAACATGGATGGGAGAGATTACAGGGAAGAGGGGCCCCTACAACTCTGAGCGCCTCCAGCTCCCAGTTCTCACCAATGTCATAATGAATCTTGATGTGGTCCTGATGGCACAGACAATGGGGATCGGATCACGACCCTTCTACTATATCAGTAAATAGTGGTATACGGTGGTCTGACTGATTATAATGCTATAATTATGTCTCTAATATAATATTCCTGGTCAGGTCGTAGACACATGTGCTCTCTATAATAGCTAGTTGTGTGCAGAGACTGCGGAGGACCCCTGTTAGCTCTGGTTTCCGAGCCCGTCCTCCTCCTCCTCCTCTCAATGTGGTTTACAGCTGTGATGGTAACCTCTGCCTCTCTAATGGTTTCCCATCATAAACTTCTCCCATTAGTAAACAGCTTGTCATCCTTATGATAAGATGTAGAAGCTGTGGAGTCTCTTGTGAGACTGCTGTGGGTCTCTCAGCATGTGACAGCTACAGTGAGTACATATAGTACATTGTGTACCGGTAACCTGCAGGTGTGGAATGGCGCAGAATAATGGCGAATCCTCACGTTTCAGAAATGAGTTTATAATCATACGGCTCAGTCTGTCACTATGAGGACACTTAGAAGACTCCCCTCCACCCGCTACAGTCACTTAGAAGGCTCCCCTCCAGCCGCTACAGTCACTTAGAAGGCTCCCCTCCACCTGCTACAGTCACTTAGAAGACTCCCCTCCACCCGCTACAGTCACTTAGAAGACTCCCCTCCACCCGCTACAGTCACTTAGAAGACTCCCCTCCAGCCGCTACAGTCACTTAGAAGACTCCCCTCCAGCCGCTACAGTCACTTAGAAGACTCCCCTCCACCTGCTACAGTCACTTAGAAGACTCCCCTCCACCCACTACAGTCACTTAGAAGGCTCTCCTCCACCCGCTACAGTCACTTAGAAGACTCCCCTCCACCCACTACAGTCACTTAGAAGACTCCCCTCCACCCACTACAGTCACTTAGAAGACTCCCCTCCACCCGCTACAGTCACTTAGAAGACTCCCCTCCACCCGCTAGTCACTTAGAAGACTCCCCTCCAGCCGCTACAGTCACTTAGAAGACTCCCCTCTACCCGCTACAGTCACTTAGAAGACTCCCCTCCAGCCTCTACAGTCACTTAGAAGACTCCCCTCCACCCGCTACAGTCACTTAGAAGACTCCCCTCCAGCCGCTACAGTCACTTAGAAGACTCCCCTCCACCCGCTACAGTCACTTAGAAGACTCCCCTCCACCCGCTACAGTCACTTAGAAGACTCCCCTCCACCCACTACAGTCACTTAGAAGACTCCCCTCCACCTGCTACAGTCACTTAGAAGACTCCCCTCCAGCCGCTACAGTCACTTAGACTCCCCTCCACCCACTACAGTCACTTAGAAGACTCCCCTCCAGCCGCTACAGTCACTTAGAAGACTCCCCTCCACCCGCTACAGTCACTTAGAAGACTCCCCTCCACCCACTACAGTCACTTAGAAGACTCCCCTCCAGCCGCTACAGTCACTTAGAAGACTCCCCTCCACCCGCTACAGTCACTTAGAAGACTCCCCTCCACCCGCTACAGTCACTTAGAAGACTCCCCTCCACTGCCTGCCCCCTCCATTCTCTTTCTTTCTGAAGAAACCTTCTTAGCTCCGCAACCGCATGCCCATAATGTCAGTCTTTAGCACCCACCTGTCTCAAAGTCCCTGTCGCCAGGATTATCTAGACCAACGTTTCTCAACCATTTCAGGCCAAGTGATCAGATGTTCCTCCTGATACCCCTAAGGAAACAATAGGTTATAAATAGTGTTGAGCGAGCATGCTGGTGTTGGTGCTTGGGGTGCTGTTTAAAAATTTGTGCTTCTGTACTGACACAGTGTGTGAGTACATTAGCGTGAATACAGTTTTGGAGCTCCGAGCATCATCATCATCATTATTCATTATGACGCCGGGAGCTCCGAAACTGTTTACATACTAATTCTATTTTTTTTTTATATTTCGTTTACACATTTAGGCTATGTTCACACAACGTATGAGACTGGCCGTTCCGTGACCCGGCTGGGCCACGGAATGGCCGGTCTCAGAAAAGTTCATCCCCGCCGGTACTGCAGTACCGGCCGGACGATCTTTGCAGCCGCAGAGTTCTGATGTGGGTGCATCCGTGCGCTCCCGCATCAGAACTCCCCACTGCACACTATGGAGCGTGCGGCCGGAGCTGCTCGCTCTATAGTGTGCACTGACAGGCCGCAGAAAACCGACATGTCAGTTTGCTACGGCGCTGCTAGGCATCCCGGCCGGAGCGTATACCATGTGTATACACTCCGGCCGGGATTCCCTTGTCTGCAGCACAACTTAGGTTCTGTACCAATCACGGCCGTTGCAACAACGGCTGTGATTAGTTACGGAACTTATGTTGTGTGAACATAGCCTTAAGAGGCAAAATATACAGAAATTAGAATGAAAAAATGCAATAGGTTTCTGCAAGATACCTGAATGGAGATACAAGAAACCCTTCGCTCTGCCGAGAAGGGGGCACCTAGTTGAATGTTCAGGTCTCCCACTGATTTCATTGAGGTTGGGCACTCGAGCATCGAAAAGTACTTGACTTGAATTATGAGCACTCGAGCGTTTTAGTTCTCACTCAACACTAATTGTAGCCAGTAATATGCACCCAGTAGCCGGCAATATGGCGCCCAGTAGCTAATAATATGCTCCCAGTGCCCAATATAATGTCAGTAAACAGGCTGCCTTGTGTGCTGTGAATGGCGCTTTAGGATGTTTCAGCGCCAAATACATGCAGGGTGGAGACTGACAGGGTGAAAGCGCTCGGTGGCCCTCAGCCTGCAGTGTGTACCCCTTTGGGTTAAGAAACATGGATCTAGATGATCCACCATGTCAGATATTTTTAGGAATCTCAATAATTCCCCTCTTTGACTCAAAAGGTCTTCTGTGCCCTCCCTGCAGCCTCCTGCACCATCTTATAGGCAGCTCAGCAGTTATTTCTTGGCTCTTCTCCCGACACCTCTTCAGCTCCCTCAGTGACTCTAGCTTGTATAAAGTGGCCTTCAACCATTCCCTTAGCAAACACTCTCCTATCTTTCTGCTCCCAGGAGGGGCAGGATCTCTTACCCCTCCATGTGGTTTCTACCACACTCTGCTCTCCACTTCCTGTTGCCAGCCTTGTTATCCGGCTGATGTCACAGGGACATCTAGTGGCAGAGGCAGCACATGACACCAGACTCCCATAACACCTATACAGCGCAGATGCCATTGTACATTACTTCCCAGCAAACAGCTTGTTCCGTCCCACCTTAGAGTCATCTTCAGTTCTATCTACTCTAGAAAAGTTTTATTTTGGCCCCTCCAACTCAAAATCCAATATGAAATTATAAAAATTGTGCTACTGTTCCTTTAAGACCCTATTAGTCATAGTGTACTATGATTTTAACATGACCTCAATGACTTCTATTGCTAGAACAGGCTTCTTTTTTCACGTTCAATCCCATATATATGTCAAGACTCTATTTTCCTTCTCTCCTTCCCCAAATCCCTATGTTTATAAAGTCATCAGACCCTTCTGCACCAGTTTACATGGAGAGGGGACGAGGATATAAGGCATATGCCTGCACATGATCACACATGACCTAACACAAGGCCTGGGAAAGGAGCCAATTCCTCAGGACAACCTTGTGGTCTCGCTGCAGACTCCTCCGACATTCCCACACTTTCTCTAAGGTGTTTGCACAAGTCTTGAGAACCCCATACTGGGAATCGTGGATAGAAAGTCCGGCCCTTCGGCCTCTGAGCCATTATTCCTGGCATGGGCTGGATGTGGGTGAGATGATGGAGCTCAGGAGACCAGCAGAGGAGGATGAATTTCCTGGGAACTTTTCCCAAACAGGAACTCATCCTTGTGGAGGAATGTGGGAGCCAGATGAGGCAGCAAATCTACTGATATCCTTCATGCAGCTGCTGCCTTGTCCTCATTCATTATTCTCTATGAGTACGTGACCCTCCGCCTTGGCCAATGATCAGAAGTGGTGGATGAGGCAGCGGCTCTAGGGCCTGCGTGTAACTTATGTACTCATAATTCAATATGATATGGGAAAATAGTCAGAGACCCTATTGTGTCTATCACCCCTCCATCTTGTACGCCATGAGGATAGCTTTTATATGAAAGACTGTAGATGTGAAATGAAGGGCACCATGTTGGGAACTGGGTTTACCCATCACATCTAATAATACAAGGCCCTGTTTTTTTTCTAAGGGAAATTATATACCTGATGAGAAACAGGTGGAGGAGCTGGTGAGGAAAGAGTGAAGGGGCTGGTGAGGAACGGGTGGAGGGGCTGGTGAGGAACGGGTGGAGGGGCTTGTTAAGAACGGCTGGAGGGGCTGGTGAGGAACGGGTGGAGGGGCTGGTTAAAAACGGGTGGAGGGGCTGGTGAGGAACGGGTGGAGGGGCTGGTGAGGAACGGGTGGAGGGGCTGGTGAGGAACGGGTGGAGGGGCTGGTTAAGAACGGGTGGAGGGGCTGGTGAAGAATTGGTGGAAAGGCTGGAGAGGAACGGGTGGATGGGCTGTCGAAAAAAGGGTAAAGGGGCTGGTGAGGAACAGGTGGAGGGGCTGGTAAAGAATGGGTGGAGAGGCTGGAGAGAAATGGGTAGAGGGGCTGTAAAGAACAGGTGGGGGGCTGTTGAAGAACAGGGGGAGGGTCAGGAGAGGAAGAGGTGGAGGGACTGGTGAAGGACAGGTGAAGGTACTAGTGAAGAATGGGTGGAGGGACAGGAGAGGAACAGGTTGAGGGACTAGTGAAGAACGGGTGAAGGAGCTGGTGAAGAATGGGTGGAGGAGCTGGTGAAGAATGGGTGGAGGAGCTGGTGAAGAATGGGTGAAGGGACTGGAGAGGAACAGGTTGAGGGACTAGTGAAGAATGGGTGAAGGAGCTGGTGAAGAATGGGTGGAGGAGCTGGTGAAGAATGGGTGGAGGAGCTGGTGAAGAATGGGTGAAGGGACTGGAGAGGAACAGGTTGAGGGACTAGTGAAGAATGGGTGAAGGAGCTGGTGAAGAATGGGTGGAGGAGCTGGTGAAGAATGGGTGGAGGAGCTGGTGAAGAATGGGTGGAGGAGCTGGTGAGGAAGGCCTGGAAGGGGCAGTGCACAGATGTGTGTTGGGCTCTATGTGCCCACACTTCACATGTTATGGCACGCTGTGGTCCCATTTTACAACTGAGCATCTCATCTATTTTCACACCACCCAGGCTTTAATTTAGAGACAAGCGGTGCTGATGTTTTTACAGGCCCAGGAACCCTGTTTTGGGCAGAGCCAGCCCTGTATGATGTACAGGGTAACGCAGATAGCATGTCACCCATAATGAAGACTGGAGGAGATGCCAGTATAAAAGTTGTGTATGGAAGTGGTTTTGTGGAGAGTGGCATGAGCTGTATTGTGTGCAGATGTTCCCCGTGCCAGTGGTGAGGCCTTACTGCAGAAACTTCTTCAGCCAAGTGAAGGTGCTGGGGCTGGAGAAGGTGTAAAGGCAGAAGGGTAAAGAAGACTCGGTGCAGGAGTGGAGGGAGTCTCTCTACTATGTGCGGTACAGAGGACCCCAACATAAAATATGAACACTGCCAAGGTGGAGGAGAAGGAGTCTTCCTTCCACCAAAGTGCTATTGCTAAAAGATCTGTGGTGTTCAGACATCTAAGGGTGAAGGGCCATGGTGCTTGGAACTACAGGAGAACGGTCGTATGTATTGTGGGTGGAAGCAGTACTGATGTGAAGGAGCAGGGATGACCACAGCTGTGATGGTGCTGTATCCTATGGGCCTATTAGAGGGTAGAAGATGGCCTCTATATCAGGAAGGTCCCTCTTAGGACATAGAGATAGTTGAGAGAAGCGCCATTGTGGATGGCCTGTTGCTAAGCGACACTAAGGAAAGTATACTACCTGTATACGCCTTCCTAAAGAACCTGTGTCCACCCTCTTCCATCTTAAACATGGACTCCAAACAGCTGTATCCCCTGTACAGATGCAATACTACCACAAGAACCCTCCAAGCAAAGCAGATACTTATGCAGTGTCCCAGAACATGCAGACTACTACTCCTATTATGGCCAGTTCTCTTGTTGTGTCAATGCCTGTTCTGGTAAGGGTTTGCACTGCAACTGCTGCTGGTTTTCCCCTAGTATTCTCTGGTAATGTGCATTCTCATGTGTATTCTCATGTATTCCTGTGTATTATTACAGTGTACAGTGGTATGCAAGGCTGTTGATCACGTGACCTGTAACCATGGTTCCTCCAATGGCCGACTAGCTCTGGCCAGGAGCAACCATGTGACCTCCCACTTCCTGCTGACAAGTTAGTCTTCCCACTGCTTCCAAGCAAGGAGGATGTGTGTCGTCCCTCTCCTGCCTCAGAGGAGTTGGGCTTCTTCTCTGCAGCTCCCACTTCACCACTAGAAGTGTGGATTAGGTGCTCTGCTATATTCAAGTCTTCGGCTGTTTCTGCCTGCTCAAGTGACCGGATTCTTCTCTCTCATCTGGGTGTCATTCCGATATCTCTCTTCATCGCTGCAAGGATTCACAGCAAGTATTATTCTCAAGCTAATCCACCCAGCAACGCTATTTCTCTCATACTCCTACTCTCATCATCCGGCACGTATTCTCACAGCCTATGCAGCACCACTCCTGCTTTATTTGTCAAAGCCTGCTATATACCCGGTTGCATCCGGACAGAACTGTTGCTACTAGTTACCTCATCTATAATAAAACCGCTGTTACTGAACCCTGGCATTGGTGTCCACTAACTGGTGCCCTGACTAAGTGCAGCGAAGAATCGCATGCCCATCATCACCCGCAGATTCCACAGACCGGCCCTACAGCTGTGCCGCCCTCAGGCCTATACCGTGACAAGTATAACCCCTGCAGCTGCCCCGGTCATTGCCCGCTCATAACACCATCACTGCGGAAGTGGCCCCCAGGGGCCAGGGCATCGCATTTGGCGTCACGAACAGGATATACCCGCCACGCGGTGTACCAGATCTACAGTTTAATATCGTCTCCAGAGACTGTGCTAAAATTGCCATGGGAGTTCTGATAACTGAGTCGCTGCACGGCTGGGACTGTACACAAAATGGCCGCTTTTTGCTGTTATTTCTACCTGCGCCATCCCCCGGTGACGAGGGGGTTAACTGCCATGCGGCCGAGAAGCGGGAATTGCTTGGCGCCATTGATAATGACTGTGTCTCTCCTGATTGGCCGGCCGCTTCCACTGACGTCACAGTTGCTGGGCAGATTGGAGAGTCGAGCTTTCTGCCCTCTCGCTCCTCCCCTTCCAGCTACAAGATCCGGGCACTGGAAAGCAAGATGGCGGCGAGTACGGAAGACATGTGTACAGCTGCCGCTGCGGTGCTACCGGAATTTCCGTCTTGCTTGCCCGAGCTGGACCCGGCCTGTCTGCTAGTGCCACTACCGTCGGACGACGACAGCTGGAGTTCCGTGATATCGGAGTCTGACCGGTCTGCCTGTTCCGAGCCCGGTCATCCGGCGCCTGGTGCATCCTCCGCCTGCAGCTTGTCACCGGAGCAGGATCGTTCCAGCGGATCCAGTCTAGCATTCTCCACCGGAGGATCGACTTCGCCTGAAGGCGACGAAATAGTGAGTACCGGACCTCCGGACACCCCGTTACCCGGCCCTAGCAAAGGGATCGCCCCGAAGGCCTCCTGTTTCTCCAGCCCCTGGCGACTCCCCGGGCCAGAGACGCCTTTCCTGCCGCGGTGGGTGTTTGGTGATGACCCCATTGTAAAGAAAATAGCGGACGAGATTCAGCAAGCTCTCTCCCGCCTGCCTCCGGTGACCAAGGCCTCCACTTCCACTATGGCTCAGTCACCTACTACCCAGAGGGGCATGCCTGCCAAGTCTGGCCTAGTGCCGGAAGGATCCCCTGCTGTCCCGTATCCCAAGTATGCTCCCCTGTGGGACCATCCATATACTCCATTTGCTGAATCCAACGCTGCTTCCGAGCGACTGTTCATCCGGAAGCTGGAGAGGCCTAAGCCAGGTGAGGCTCCCCTAGAGCGGAGACGGGGGACCGTTACTAAATTTGATAAACAGCGGGGGTATGGCCTCATCATGGATTCCTACACCGGCCTACTGGTACTCGCTAACAGAAGGGCCGTGATGCGCGAGTATCAGCCGGGCTACCTGAATAACCTCAGTCCCGGGGAGGTGGTAGAGTATACCCTGGTGGGTTCCCCGAAAGGCCCCTGGGCAGCCGCTATCACCAGGCCAAAACATGCGGTGCAACGGCCCTTCCTGCCTTCTCCATCAGAGCAATGGGACGAGGACTGGCCTGATTTCAAGCCCCTGGGCTCACTTGTCGCCGCGCCCCCTGCTCCGGGCCCATCTACTTCGGCTGCCAGCACTGCTCCTTCCCCTGCCGTGGCTAAAGCTGCTGTCTCCTCCACTACCACCACCTACCACGTGGCCCCTACTGTCTCTCCTGTGACCACAGTAGCCCCTACTGTCTCACCTGTGACCACCGTGACCCCTAGCCTCGTGGTCACCACCGCAGCAGATGATGCTCCTGCTCCGGCTTCCTCCCGGTATTATCCCTGGGAGAAAAAGAGGGGTGCCACTTGGGGTCCTCCAGGACATTTCTGTTAAATGTCCTCCCAAGGGCTGAGTTCTATGACTGTTTTTTTTTTGTGTGCTGTTTCACCATTTAGTTCATGCAACGTTTAAGGTTCGTGCCTGGTCCTCCTGACCAAGTTCCCTGTACTAACCAGCCATGAGCTGATGGACACTTACAATAACAAAAGGTTCTCTAGTGCCTGTCCCAGAGCCTTTTACATGGACGATGTTCTAATTGACTAAAAGAGACTCTACCTCACAGAGACACTTAACCCATTCCTTCCTAATGCACTTTCCTGTGATTGTGTGTTCCACACAGGGTATTATTGCACTTATTTCATTATTGCACTTATTGTACTATTGTATTCCAGTGTTATCAAAGTCTTTGTATTTCCTCCTCTGAGTAAGCACAAGGTTACATAGATTGCCTCAGAATAGAGCGCCTCTTTTGTAAAACAGTATATTTTCCAGTGTCAAAGTCAGATAGCTCCTCCTCTGAGTAAGAGAAGTCAGTATATATATATACCTCAGAGAAAGTCCAGTTTATGTAGGAGTGTATTTTCTCATCCAGTCTCAGTATTGTGTATTATTATCGTATCTATAGCTGGAAAGATTTAGTTGAGCCAGTTCGTATGCAAATTTTCCTCAGATTTTCATTCAGATTTCTCTCAGGTTTCATTCAGATTCATGTGAGCCAGTTCTCCTCAAGACCTCGCAGTATTTGTTGTCTGTTGTGTTTCCCTTCCTTTTGTTTCCAGTATTTGTTCACCTCTGTCTTGTCCCAACACAGTAGTTATCACACATAGTCATACCTAACCTTCACACTGGTTCATACATATCGCACCTTGGATACCCTTTCGTGTGTTTGGCCTGTGGAGTGCTTGTGTGTGTGATTGAGTGGTATGAAAGGGAGCTCCCCATGTATGTTTGCTTTTATTATTTTGTTCTTTTCTCTTCCAGGTATCCAAGACACTACTCAGACACGCCAAGGTAGTACACAGGTCTTCACGTTCTCCTCCAGTAGGGTAACACATTTAACAGAAAACCTACTGTCTAACTGGCTGGAATATTGAGGGTCACCCGCCAGCAGTTAAGTTGTCCTGGCTTACATGTCAGATGGTTCACGCACTAGCTACCTGGTCGCCAGAGTACGTTAGGCACCCCTAGGTGAAGTCCTGCCTCTAGGGTTTCTCATTCTCTCTCTCTTCTCACCTGTGCCCTGGGAAACACACACCTCATCACACTCACTCTCATCATTCATTCCTGTTGTTTGATTGTCCAGTCTATTCATGTTTGCTGCCTTCTAGATTCGCCGAGGTCGGCTCAAATTTGCTAGGGAGGTATGCAGTGTCCCAGAACATGCAGACTACTACTCCTATTATGGCCAGTTCTCTTGTTGTGTCAATGCCTGTTCTGGTAAGGGTTTGCACTGCAACTGCTGCTGGTTTTCCCCTAGTATTCTCTGGTAATGTGCATTCTCATGTGTATTCTCATGTATTCCTGTGTATTATTATAGTGTACAGTGGTATGCAAGGCTGTTGATCACGTGACCTGTAACCATGGTTCCTCCAATGGCCGACTAGCTCTGGCCAGGAGCAACCATGTGACCTCCCACTTCCTGCTGACAAGTTAGTCTTCCCCCTGCTTCCAAGCAAGGAGGATGTGTGTCGTCCCTCTCCTGCCTCAGAGGAGTTGGGCTTCTTCTCTGCAGCTCCCACTTCACCACTAGAAGTGTGGATTAGGTGCTCTGCTATATTCAAGTCTTCGGCTGTTTCTGCCTGCTCAAGTGACCGGATTCTTCTCTCTCATCTGGGTGTCATTCAGATATCTCTCTTCATCGCTGCAAGGATTCACAGCAAGTATTATTCTCAAGCTAATCCACCCAGCAACGCTATTTCTCTCATACTCCTACTCCCATCATCCGGAACGTATTCTCACAGCCTATGCAGCACCACTCCTGCTTTATTTGTCAAAGCCTGCTATATACCCGGTTGCATCCGGACAGAACTGTTGCTACTAGTTACCTCATCTATAATAAAACCGCTGTTACTGAACCCTGGCATTGGTGTCCACTAACTGGTGCCCTGACTAGGTGCAGCGAAGAATCGCATGCCCATCATCACCCGCAGATTCCACAGACCGGCCCTACAGCTGTGCCGCCCTCAGGCCTATACCGTGACAAGTATAACCCCTGCAGCTGCCCCGGTCATTGCCCGCTCATAACACCAGCACTGCGGAAGTGGCCCCCAGGGGCCAGGGCATCGCACTTACCTAGCGGAGGCTTAGGTAGAGAAGGACACAGGGATTTTCTTTTTAGCTGGTGGTAGAGTACCTCTCGAGAATCCCTATGTCATAGTGGGCCCCCTAAAGCCCTGAGGTAACACAGCGTATCAGTGTTGCTCGGGGTATTCCTTTATATGACTATTATCTGTATAATCTCAGTTGGTGCATTACTTCTTTGGGCCTACAGGTGGTGCTGCTCAGCTCTTGCCGTGTAAAGCTCAGCCTTCCCTATAATAAGCGTGTCCTTACTTCTCCCACTTGTTATTATAGTGCAGCCCGTAACATTCCTGAGGCCAGGTGGAGGTCCTCCGCTGCCAAATCACACAATTATACAAAGCATATAGGAAATCGCCCTAAGGAATGCCCATTAATGTGGAATTTCTCCAGATCTTACATCTCCTAGCCAGGGACATCTTGGGAAAACATCAGGAGGAGGTAATAAGGAAGGTAACAGACATCACCCAGGCTCATAAAGGAGGCAGAGGCGCAGGTCATAGGAACATGTGAAGGGCAGCATCTGTTTATAGTATCTGTGTACCCGGCGCTGACACCAGCTGATTGGTCACAGGGTCAACATCTGCAAAAGTTGGGTACAACCTGCTGTGTATTCCCATCCTCCTCTATATTGGTTGTCACCCAGCTTTCCCAGAGACAGAAGAGAATTTGCTAAACTGAATCTCGCCCTCTAGTGGCCAACTGTAAGTGAAAACAATGACATCTTTAAAGAAAAAGACAATTAATTCTGTTTTTAGCAAAGTGTATACTGACACAAAGAATGTATGATGGTATAAATGTATGGTGAAGGTATGATGGTAGGGATGTATGAATGTATGATGAATGTATGATGGTATCAATCTATAGTGAAGGTATGACGGTAGGGATGTATGATGGTATCAATGTATGATACATATGTGACGTATTAATGTATGATGTATGTATGAAGGTATAAATGTATGACGTATCAATGTATGGTGAAGGTATGATGGTAGGGATGAATGATGTATGAATGTATGATGAATGTATGACAGTATAAATGTATGATGAATGTATGACAGTATCTCCACAGACTGATGTACAATACAGCAGATCCCCTCACATCCCAGCTAGGGTTAACAGCTCTGCCAGTACAGGAGGGAAGGAGGGGGGGGGGTGACAAGTCCAGACCCTGCTAAAACTTCCCACCAATAAAACAAAGTCTCTATTCCTCGGGACCCCTCCCAACCTCCTGAGCACTTCTAGCTGAGGAGGGGCTCACACATTATGGGGTGGGATGTGCGTTACAAGGAGTCAGTCCAAAATATGAATGGAGAGAAGGAAATTCCCTGATCATTGAGGCAGCAGAATCCACAGTCAGAAGCCTCCTGTACTGAGTGCAGAGCCTGGTACAGTACCTGCACAGCCAGAAGCCTCCTGTCCTGGAGCCTGGTACCTGCACAGCCAGAAGCCTCCTGTCCTGAGTGCAGAGCCTGGTACAGTACCTGCACAGCCAGAAGCCTCCTGTCCTGGAGCCTGGTACCTGCACAGCCAGAAGCCTCCTGTCCTGGAGCCTGGTACCTGCACAGCCAGAAGCCTCCTGTCCTGGAGCCTGGTACCTGCACAGCCAGAAGCCTCCTGTCCTGAGTGCAGAGCCTGGTACAGTACCTGCACAGCCACAAGCCTTCTGTCCTGGAGCCTGGTACCTGCACAGCCGCCAGCATCTGGGTCATGTAAGTCTCCATCCTCCCTGCCGGCATCCTCCCTGCCATTCATACACTTAGCTCAATTACTTTTTTGGGATTTTGATTTAAAAAAAAAAAAATAAAATAAATATCTTAGATGTGTAACATTAGTTTTATCAATTGGGTCGGATTTCTTAAAGGGGCGCGAACAGTAATGTACCTGTACTCTAGTAATCTGCGCATGGTGCATTTCAGTAGTTTCTACAACTTCTTGCCCCCCCCCCTTTCCCCATCGAGGTAGGTGTATAATAGGTCTTATACAGAAACGCACACTTTGACGCACATCAGGTTCGGTTTTTGCTTTACAAAATGACACTTTTTTTTTTGTTTGCACTATTTTACTCGCTTATGGCAAACCCTGGTGAGCAGCATCTATGGCCATCTAGCCATACACTTAGCACTCTATACAGTATTACATGCCAACCCACCAACTAGCTGATCTATCACAGCAAGCACCATTCATTACTAGCGACTCTCCTCTAGCGGAGAGAAAAGGGTTGTCCCCACAGGGGTCTTCCATACACACTATACATAGACAACCAATGACCTACAATCAACTTCCTCTACATTAAATATTTTACATGGAGTCTAAAGTGTCAGGTCCCTTTAAATCTTAAAGAGACAGACTCCACACCTGTAGCATTTATACTGTACCTCTTCCTATCCCAGTAAAAAAAAACCTCTGTCTACATCTCAGACAATTGCGCTTTTACCTGGTGATCGGGATTCCCATTTGCTTTCAAAATCTATAAAAAAAAAAAAAGTTCCCAATAACTAATTCTACAATGTCTAAGTATTCCATAACTCAGCAATTCCAGGCGGGGTGGCCCTAAACGTTACGGTGTATCCCGCCCCAGGATATATTTGTAAAGTAGATTTTTTTTTTTCTGTATCGCTGCAGAAAATGACTCCAGATAATGAAATCTGAGCAGAGAGTAAAAAAAAAAACAATCCTCCCCTCAGACTGTATGAGCAGCGGCTTATTCTATGGATCCATAGGATTCCTCCGGCATTGTCTGCTAGGCTGTCTATGGGGGGGAAAGAACAAAGGGAGGATAGGAAGTCTGCAGAAACTTTATACAGTTAACAATTTAGTGACAGTTGGTAAATTTAAAATTTAAATTTTATGAACATTAAAAAAAAAAAATCATCAAATTTGTAAATAAATTTCCTTATTGCAGCTTTTCGAGCCCCACTTTTCCCTTCATTCTGCTTGAGTTGCCTATATCTCTTATCCCCATAGATTTTCTGGGAGAATGTTTTTGTTGTCAGCTTTGTCTCTCGGTCACGTGGGCCGCGGGGATGTTTGCCGTCTTCTTGTGTTGTGTGCAGTTTTCTTTCCATTGCTATTGATCAAACAGTGAAGAACAAGCTGAAACATAAACCGCTCAATAGTGGCGGGAGGTTATCAGGGAGGCCATTGTTCCCATCTGTGGCATCTCCTTGGCCCTGTGTATCTAGTGTGTCACTCAGAGCTGCAGGTAAAGCTTATCTCAATCTGCCTCTTTTTACTTTACATCCTGCAGGATGACCTCTATGGCTATTGCTATTCCAAAGCCGAGAAAGACCCCTTTATACTAGGATACCTATAGGACCCTTGTCCCTGCTCACGTACCTCAAGGAGAGCGGTCTGACTTTCTCCTATTATTACCATTGTAGGATATTGATCAAGTTAGATACTAACCAGCCTACATTGGATAAAGCAATCCATTGGCTCTTATCTTCAATAAGATTTTACAAGTACACTATAATAAAAAGTTACAAATGCTAAAAAATGCCGCCACATAGTGCACAAATAGTATTGTCATACAGTGTCTATAAAAGTGTTAAATAATACTGCCACACACATACATAGATAGATAGGAGATAGATAGATAGATAGATAGATAGGAGATAGATAGGAGATGGATGGATAGATAGATAGATAGATAGATAGATAGATAGATAGATAGATAGATAGATAGATAGATAGTAAATAAGAGAGTCCTGCAGCACTCCTCAATGAAAAAGAAGGTGGGTGCCAAGCGGTCAGCACACGGGACCAATAGTGCGTGGTATATAAACAAGTAGATAACCGCAGCACTCAGAGTAGAATCAAAAACGCGTAAAGTTTATTCCACCCAAAACTTGCGACGTTTCGCTCCCACACTGGGAGCTTTTTCAAGCAGTGTGACAACATGTGTTCAATACAAGTATATATGTGTTCACATTTCAATAAGATGATTCATAAACAATCAATAAATAAAGTGCAAAAAAATCCATATACATATTATGTCAATATACAAAAATAAATCACAGTGCCAACAAAAGTGTGTCATTCCACGTGTAAAAATAGTGTAAAAATGTCACTATTTTTACACGTGGAATGACACACTTTTGTTGGCACTGTGATTTATTTTTGTATATTGACATAATATGTATATGGATTTTTTTGCACTTTATTTATTGATTGTTTATCAATCATCTTATTGAAATGTGAACACATATATACTTGTATTGAGCACATGTTGTCACACTGCTTGAAAAAGCTCCCAGTGTGGGAGCGAAACGTCGCAAGTTTTGGGTGGAATAAACTTTACGCTTTTTTGATTCTACTCTAAGTGCTGCAGTTATCTACTTGTTTAGATAGATAGATAGATAGATAGATAGATAGATAGATAGGAGATGGATAGATAGATAGATAGATCGATAGATAGATAGGAGATGGATAGATAGATAGATAGATAGATAGATAGATAGATAGGAGATAGATAGATAGATAGGAGATAGATAGATAGATAGATAGGAGATAGATAGATAGATAGATAGATAGATAGATAGATAGATAGATAGGAGATAGATAGATAGATAGATAGATAGATAGATAGATAGATAGGAGATAGATAGATAGATAGATAGCACCAACATATGCTGTAAAGTAGTACGGTCCTGTCTTAGTTCACAATATCACAATTAAATTTTCCTATCACAACTACACAAAACAGAGGGACAGATGCAAACCCCAGGTAGATGTTATCCATGATTGGGTTTAATATGGAGGTCCAATGCCGACTAATAGTGGTAAAAGAACCTCAAAAAATTTGTTTTAAGAAGAATTGTCTGAAGAGTCCAAAGGATTCAGAATCGAAAGTTGATTGGGAATGGTACAGGAACAGGGACACCTATCAAACATCTTGAGTCCCTGCTCCTGTATACAGAGTGGTGAGGCATACCTGTAGGCAGTCATGTCCAGTGAGCAAGGTAACCTGAGTGGTGAGGCATACAGGGTACAGGAGCAGGGACCCATGCCATTTGACAGGTGCCCCTGCTCTGTACATACTTTCCATGGCACACTTTGTTGTTGGTACAGGGAGACATAGAAGGTGCATACAGGAAGTCCAAGAGTCCAAGCTCTCGTACACTTACACTGTGTGCTTAGCTGCTTATGTTCCTAGCCCAGAAAATGGGAATGAGTGGCTGAGCATATAGCATCCCTGCTTACCTAAGGGTGGCCCAAGACATTCATCACTCGGTGTTGTATTGCATGTATGATGTAACATATGACCAGCAGCCATTCTTAGAAAGGGGCCCAAGTGGGGGAACCTTCTCTGTAAAGTCCATACAGGTCAATGGGCCACATAGACAGGAGTTTTTCTCCATGAGACTCAACTATGGTCCTTAGCCGACTACTATGCTCACCAATAAGAATGCATGAATATTTGGGGGCAGGATTTCAGGCTCTGATCTCCCTTACGTTGCATAAACTCCTCTTTGGGACAAAATTCATTGATGGTTTTCTTTTCCCTTTTTTTTTAGATCGGCCAAATCTCAGAAAGAAAATGGACGAGGATATGGAAACCCTTTTCAATATTTCCGACAACTTGACCTTATTCCTTAATTCGTCCTTTGAACTGTATGTTCCTGAAAACAGGTCGATAGCCTTCATCCCTTTCCTGTTGGTGTGTTTGCTGGGCATTATCGGCAATGCTTTGGTCCTCTTTATCTTCCTGTGGTCTAGGAAGATGTGGAGGACCATGAATGTCTTCATCTTTAGCCTGGCTCTTGGAGACTTTATCTACATGTTATGCTTGCTGTCTTTTGCCATCGAGATAATGCATTCCTTGGGAACCTTCATGTGTATACTCTACTGGACACTTACCGCCTTAACTACTTTTTCCAGTGTCTACTTTTTGGTGGCCATGGCCATAAGCTCTTTCCTGCAGGCGTTCTTCCCACTTTTCTCCAAAAAGCTGAGCTTTAAGACGGATGCACTGACCTGTCTTGGGATATGGATACTGAGTCTTCTGCTGGGGATCCCCTTCTTTATTTATGCCAATGTGGATGACTTCTCCAATTGCGTGATCTCCTGGCCCGATCCAGTCTCCTTCTGGAACATAACCTTCTTATCTTACAGGTTTGCCATTGGATTTTTGGCTCCAATGATGTTGATCAGTGTCTGTCTCATTCTTACCTACTGTTGGATCCAAAGACAAGACCAGTCCAGCGACTCGGTGACCGACATTAAGGAAGACCGACCGTCGCTGACCGACATTAAGGAAGATGTGGTGATGATCATGGTCCTATCCCTGATATACATCATCTTCTGGCTTCCAACTCATCTTCTTGAAATCATCTCGGGAACCAGATCCGATATAGAGTTTAGTGAAGGAAACTACTACGTCATCAGCATCATCCCTTATCTGAAAAGTTGCGTCTATCCCTTCCTCTATGGATTTTTATCTAGAAGCTTCAAAGACTCATTTAACAAAATTTTTTGTTGCAAAAAGATCCCAGAAAGTGAGAACTCTCAGAAAAATTCCACCGACAAACCTGAAGACAAGTCCACCATGTGTTAGCTTCCTTCCGTACTGCTAAGTGTTACACAACAGAACTTCCATAGGTATTGACACCCGAAATAGACCTGTCTGCCCCTGTAGTGCCATGAAGACCCCCATCTGAGTCTGTTAATGGAATTAAAAAACTTTTTGTTTCACTGATACTTTTCGAGCGACGGTCATCTGAGGATCTTGTCTTCCAGTTGACCATTGGCCGTGGCAACATCTAAACATCGAGAGACGGTCATCTGAGGATCTTGTCTTCCAGTTGACCATTGGTCATGGCAACATCTAAACATCACGAGACGGTCATCTGAGGATCTTGCCTTTCAGTTGACTATTGGCCATGGCAACATCTAAACATCACGAGACGGTCATCTGAGGATCTTGCCTTCCAGTTGACTATTGGCCATGGCAACATCTAAACATCACGAGACGGTCATCTGAGGATCTTGCCTTTCAGTTGACCATTGGCCATGGCCATACTTGTTGATGGTTTCCAGTTACCCATGTGACCCATTTTGTATTCCGATTCTATGTCCGCACATACGTTTACTGTAAATATTTTTTTTACTTTCATAGTATCAACTCATTTACTCCTATAAAGGGACTATATCAGCACGGTACATGTTATTACAGTACGCATTCTCTTCACACACAGGCTTGTGGGGTCATGTACGGATTCTGACTCCTACATCTGGAATCTGAATAAAATTGTTATTTTTACGGTATTGTTGTTGGAATTTAGCCTACAGTTTTTGTAACGTCAAAAACCACCTAATAAATCTCCAGACTTTCATTGTGTCTACTTTACGAATGTTTTTCAATATATTTTCACTTAAAGGGGCCGTACATCATTTAGAGGGAATCTATTGCCTAGATTTTTTGTTTACTCACTAAGGCCAGATATTGATACTTGTTCTTTTTCCCAATCACTTTCTTTTTTTTATGGTAATTGGTTTTATTTCACATTTTTGAACATTGTTATAGGGGCAGCCATCTTGCCCGGGCTGTTTTTAACAACTTTTATAGCAAACCCCATGGAGGTAGACACAACAGACTGACCCAGACCTTATTCTAAATAAAGTTAGAATTTTATAGCCATGCTCTGTGACCCATGCTGGGGTCAGTCTACAGAGAGGGGGAGGATGAGCTTTGACTTTAGCTCTTATCTATATACTGGTGTCACTGTGATGATAAGGAGGACATTGCTGGATAGTGATTTGTACAGAACAGGACATCTCAAATTAGTTTTTAGTGAAAAAAAATTTCAGGATTATTTTATAATGTAGATAGTAGACATTACCAAAAATTTGACTAATTCCCTTTAAGTAGAGCAGACAGCAGCTGAGTTCGCTAATAGATAACAACTCAATCAAATCCCGACTATGTAAAATCCGAAACTAATCTGACAGTCACATTAACGGAATCCGACCCTAGAAGAGTCTCGGGAGACTCACTCATCTCCAATCATCTCCATAATCAGGAGACCGTGTCGTCATTGTGAGTCCACGAGGCATCTGTCGGTTGTCGTACAATGCCCCCTGTATGCCGGCGCTTACTTACCATCCCATTAGCAGTGACTGGTGAGACAATCTGAGGAGAACAACGTGACATTTACCCGAGAGATTAGAGAGTCTGCACGCTCTGGTGGAGCAAAGAAATCGGGACTGTGTTATTATTAATCACATAATACTGTGGAATTCTCCAGCCAGTTTTCACATGCTTTCCCTATGGAAATTAGAGAATTCCAGGCGGCCATGATAGCCAAGAAATTCCACAAGAGTAAGCACGGCCGTATACGCTGTATATCTGTCTCTCCTGACCCCATCATATACATGTGTTCTGACTGGGGACAGAGGAGTAAAGGTGTCATGTTTGGCCAATAGTATGCTCTTTTAGGGATAGAGTTAAAGAGACTCTGTCAGTAGGTGTATGCCGTCCTATCTCAGGGTAGTATAAACTAGTGACAGAGAAGCTGAACAGAATGATGTATCATTTACATTGTTCTGTGCAGCTGATCCTGACATATCCTCCTGAATAATAAGTAGTCCTCTCCATTATGTGCATGAGCTCAGTAGTCCTGGATATTCATAAGCAGCAGAAAACTCCTCCCACCAGCTGCTGGTTGGCAGTTATCTATCCATGCTGTGTATAGGCAGTCACCTGTCAATCAACAACTGAAGGGTGGGGGGAAGGGTTCAGCAAGATTCCCATTCTCCTGCATATTAGGAGAACGGCTGAACCGAATAATACAAGTAATACACCGATCTGTTCAGCATTTCGGTCACTAGTTCATGCTGCCCTCATATAAGGCGGTGACAGAAACCTAGTGACAGGTTCCTTTTAAATGGGTAGTCCCATTTTAGCTTATAATCCCCTATCCATAAGATATGGGATAACAAGCTAGTCACTAGGGGTCCAACACCTGGGACCCCCACTAATCCTGAAAATGGGGACACAATGGAAAGAGGAAGCTCAGGGGTAGGCCACAAAAAAAAAAAAAATGAAGAGCAGTTACAAAGAACATCTCTTGCTCTGGAGGACCTGTCCTGTATTACACACAGAGCTCATTGATTTGAACAGATGCCATGTAATACTTCATTTCTCCAGTGGTGGTGCTGTAGGGAAATTCAATAGTCAGGTTTTACCAAAGATTACAGATGATTGCTTGGGTTCCTAGCAGGGAGGGAATTTTTTTAATCAGGTTTTCTTTTTTGGTTTTTTTTTTTTTTTATCAATAGACCATTCTAATCAGTCGAGGTTATCCAACTTGGAGGACCCCTTTGGAATAATCAGAAACTTGAGTTCTCAGGAGACAATTTTATGCTGATGTGTTCAGACTCAGATTTTATACCACAAGGGTGACTAAAATGCTTCTAAATATAAATTGAATGATTTGGGAGTGTTGAGCGAACTTGCTGGAAGTCTGGATTGTCTGGGACAACGTTTGACTGAACCTGGACACTCGCCATTTGACTTGCAGTGACTGGAGAAGTTGGATGCAGCCCTAGGGAGTCCTAGAAAACACGGATACAGACAAAGACCATAGGCTGTCCTAACGGCCCTGGCTGCATCCAACTTCTCCAGTCAAATGGTGAGTGTTTTGTTTTGGCAGGGCAGAGCAGGGCAGATGTGGGCACATACATGCAGCACTCTCTGTCCGGGGAGAGAGGGGTTACAGCTATGGAGAGATTACCCCCCCCCCCCCACACAGTCCTGTCCCCTGATGTAAGCCCCAGCCTGAAGGGGATCTGCTATGATTTGGAAGGTGTTTAGAGTACAGTGCTGTAGACCCCGCTATGCAGGCCATGCCCCTTCTCCACTCGCGCTCCCACCCAATACAGGAAGTTCTTAAACCAAAGCAATGCTCTTAAACCAAGTCACAATTTTGAAAAACTGTGAGCTCTTAAACCAAAACACTCTTAAACGAAGTTACTCTTAAACCAAGGTACCACTGTATGTATATATAATACCAGTAATACCAGTATATAGGGAGGAAACATTACCGCCACACCACAACCACTACCATCACCACCATATTGTTACTGACCAAATCCAGTATACTAAATCACCTCATTCAGTCATATAGAGGTGGCCCCAGCTCTACACAGGCTCTATACACCATATACATTACAGTGCAGTTATATCAGGTGACTCACAGGGGGACGTCTTCTCTGATCGGAGTTCTTTCCTTTTCATCTTCTTCTCCATCCGTCCTGGGCCGTTATGAGAACTTCTCCGAGCCACGAATCCACAGAATCTGCCAGACAGACATATTAGGCTCCACACTCTGACACCATCTCCATCTCTCTACACACTGCACATCTGTACTGTCCCCTTTACACCCTCATTTAGTGGGTAGCCCTGACTCTATGTGACCTCCTAATAATATATGCCCCCCTCTGTGTATTCCCTCTCCCCCTATGTTGCCCCCCCCAAATAGATGGCCCCCTCTACCCCCTCCCTTATAGATGGCCCCCTCTACCCCCTCCCTTATAGATGGCCCCCTCTACCCCCTCCCTTATAGATGGCCCCCTCTACCCCCTCCCTTATAGATGGCCCCCTCTCTCCTCACCCTCCCTTATGGATGGTCCCCTCTCCCCCCACCCTCCCTTATAGATGGTCCCCTTCCCCCCCCTCCCTTATAGATGGTCCCCTTCCCCCCCTCCCTTATAGATGGTCCCCTCCCCCCGCCCTTATAGATGGTCCCCTTCCCCCCCCTCCCTTATAGATGGTCCCCATTCCCCCCCTCCCTTATAGATGGTCCCCTTTCCCCCCCTCCCTTATAGATGGTCCCCTTTCCCCCCCTTTATAGATGGTCCCCTTCCTCCCTCCCTTATAGATGGTCCCCTTTCCCCCCCCACCCCACCCTCATAGATGGCCCCTCTTTCCCCCCACCCTCATAGATGGCCCCTCTTTCCCCCCACCCTCATAGATGGCTCCTCTTTCCCCCACCCTCATAGATTGCCCCCTCCTTCCCCCCCACCCTCATAGATGACCCCCTCTTTCCCCCCACCCTCATAAATGCCCCCCTCCTTCCCCCCCACCCTCATAGATGCCCCCCTTCTTCCCCCCCACCCTCATAGATGCCCCCCTCCTTCCCCCCCACCCTCATAGATGCCCCCCTCTTTCCCCCCACCCTCATAGATGCCCCCCTCTATCCCCCCACCCGTACAGGCTGATAAAAAAACAAAACTTAACTCACCTGACATCGCGCTCCCACGTTGATCCTCACTCCTTCGATCTGTCCCTGGCTGCTGCGCGGCTGCCGGGGGTGTCGCGTCTTATCCCCGGCAGCGCGCGCATCCCAGAACTCCCTGCGCGCCGGAAACCGGAAGTCAGGGCCCAAGGCGCACAGGGAGTTCTGGGATGCGCGCGCTGCCGGGGGAAAGACGGAGCCAGACTCTTGTGACCGCAAGCAAAACAATGCTTGCGGTCACAAGAGTGATTGATCGGGGGGCCCCGCGGGCCCCCCTTGTGGCGGGCCCGGTCGCGGCGGCGACCCCCGCGACCACGGTGGCTACGCCACTGCTCTCATACTAATCCTCCGCGCTCCCTCCATGATACGCTCTCATACTAATCCTCCGCGCTCCCTCCATGATACGCTCTCATACTAATCCTCCGCGCTCCCTCCATGATACGCTCTCATACTAATCCTCCGCGCTCCCTCCATGATACGCTCTCATACTAATCCTCCGCGCTCCCTCCATGATACACTCTCATACTAATCCCCCACGCTCCCTCCATGATACGCTCTCATACTAATCCAGCGCTCCCTCCATGATACGCTCTCATACTAATCCCCCACGCTCCCTCCATGATACGCTCTCATACTAACCCAGCGCTCCCTCCATGATACGCTCTCATACTAATCCTCTGCGCTCCTTTCATGATACGCTCTCATACTAATCCTCCGCTCTCCCTCCATGATACGCTCTCATACTAATCCAGCGCTCCCTCCATGATACGCTCTCATACTAATCCCCCACGCTCCCTCCATGATACGCTCTCATACTAATCCTCTGCGCTCCCTCCATGATACGCTCTCATACTAATCCTCTGCGCTCCCTCCATGATACGCTCACATACTAATCCTCTGCGCTCCCTCCATGATACGCTCTCATACTAATCCCCCGCGCTCCCTCCATGATACGCTCACATACTAATCCTCTGCGCTCCCTCCATGATACGCTCTCATACTAATCCTCTGCGCTCCCTCCATGATACGCTCTCATACTAATCCTCTGCGCTCCCTCCATGATACGCTCTCATACTAATCCTCTGCGCTCCCTCCATGATACGCTCTCATACGCTCTTGGATGTCTTCAGTCTCACCTGGCAGATGAAGTCTTGGCATGTAATATAAGAAAGAAAAAATTAAGTAGAAAAAGCAAAAATGGTGAAAGTGTTCTTTCCTTCTTTTCCCTCTAAGAGGCTTTCAGGACGTTGTAACAGCACGCCGGCCGCCCCGGTAAAAGCTCTGTTTATCCATTAGCCGCAGAGTCCTGCAGAGAGATGATGAACTGTGCGCCGCCATGGGGAGGGGATCTGTGCTGAACTAAATCTGGAAATGTCATTCCTGTATCAGGGCCATGCTGAAGAAGATGTGGAGCACGTAGACGTAATAACTGTGCTGTCTGAGATGGTAGAATGTGGTACATGACTCACTTCCTAAGGACTGTGCCGTCATGTAGTGACACCAGAAGCATTGCCAAATGCATTTAAGGGGTCATCAAGATACTAAAAATTACTTTACATATGGCTGGGAACGGCATAAAAAAGTCATACTCACCTACCTGCTCCCTGCTCTTCCTCCTACTTCCAAGATGCCCGCAGACAATTACTGTGTCCCTCAGTCAGTGCTAAGTGCCAGTTTTGGCAAGTGCTTAAAGGAGTACTCCAGAGAAAAGTGTATTTACATCAAATGGTATCAGAAAGTTATACAGGTTTAGGCATACCTCCCAACTTTTGCTGGAAGGAAAGAGGGACAGTGACGGCAATGGGCCACGCCCCCTATAGCCACGCCCCCATAGCCACACCTCCATAACCGTATCACCTATTACCATTATATAGGAAACAAATTTTACCACCAGATCTTCACCACATAGTGACTTATCCCCCCCTTATACCATTACTACATAACATCCACTATACACAGAGCAGTACTCTCCCTCAGCAGTGACCATATAGCGGTGAGGCTGTACACCTGCTTACCTTATAGGTGATTATATTGCAGTTATTCAGTGACTCACAGGGGACGTCTTCTCTTGTTGATCACTTTTGTGGTTCTTCGCCATCATGCACAGCCATCTTGAAAACCTCTCCGGCCATCTGCGAGACAAACATTTTAGGCTCCTCTCTCCAGTATCATCCTCATCTGCTTCACAGTAACTCTCTGTGCCCCATATGGTACAGACCCCTCTGTGCCTCCATATCCCACTGTAGTAACCCCCATCTCCCCATAGGACACACTGTAGTAGCCCCCATCTCCCCCACACACTGTAGCAATCCCCCCTCTCCCTAGTAAATCCCCCATAGTAATCCCCCATTTGTTAATCCCCCTGTAGTAATCCCCACTCTCATCATAGGTCCCAGTGTAGTATCCCCCCCATCATAGGTCCCAGTGTAGTATCCCCCCCATCATAGGTCCCAGTGTAGTATCCCCCCCCATCATAGGTCCCAGTGTAGTATCCCCCCCCATCATAGGTCCCAGTGTAGTATCCCCCCCCATCATAGGTCCCAGTGTAGTATCCCCCCCCCCATCATAGGTCCCAGTGTAGTATTCCCCCCCATCATAGGTCCCAGTGTAGTATTCCCCCCCATCATAGGTCCCAGTGTAGTATCCCCCCCCCATCATAGGTCCCAGTGTAGTATCCCCCCCCATCATAGGTCCCAGTGTAGTATTCCCCCCCATCATAGGTCCCAGTGTAGTATCCCCCCCCATCATAGGTCCCAGTGTAGTAATCCCCCCTCTCATCATAGGTCCCAGTGTAGTAATCCCCCCTCTCATCATAGGTCCCAGTGTAGTAATCCCCCTCTCATCATAGGTCCCAGTGTAGTAATCCCCCCTCTCATCATAGGTCCCAGTGTAGTATTCCCCCCCATCATAGGTCCCAGTGTAGTATTCCCCCCCATCATAGGTCCCAGTGTAGTATCCCCCCCCCCATCATAGGTCCCAGTGTAGTATTGTAGTATCCCCACCCCCTTCCATCATAGGTCCCAGTGTAGTATCCCCCCCCCCATCATAGGTCCCAGTGTAGTATCCCCCCCCCATCATAGGTCCCAGTGTAGTAATCCCCCCATCATAGGTCCCAGTGTAGTATCCCCCCCCCCATCATAGGTCCCAGTGTAGTATCCCCCCCCCCATCATAGGTCCCAGTGTAGTATCCCCCCCCCCATCATAGGTCCCAGTGTAGTATCCCCCCCCATCATAGGTCCCAGTGTAGTATCCCCCCCATCACAGGTCCCAGTGTAGTATCCCCCCCATCATAGGTCCCAGTGTAGTATCCCCCCCCATCATAGGTCCCAGTGTAGTATCCCCCCCCCATCATAGGTCCCAGTGTAGTATCCCCCCCCCCATCATAGGTACCAGTGTAGTATCCCCCCCCCCATCATAGGTCCCAGTGTAGTATCCCCCCCCATCATAGGTCCCAGTGTAGTTCCCTCCCCCCCCATCATAGGTCCCAGTGTAGTATCCCCCCCATCATAGGTCCCAGTGTAGTATCCCCCCCCCATCATAGGTCCCAGTGTAGTATCCCCCCCCATCATAGGTCCCAGTGTAGTATCCCCCCCCATCATAGGTCCCAGTGTAGTATCCCCCCCATCACAGGTCCCAGTGTAGTATCCCCCCCATCATAGGTCCCAGTGTAGTATCCCCCCCCCCATCATAGGTCCCAGTGTAGTATCCCCCCCCCCCCCATCATAGGTCCCAGTGTAGTATCCCCCCCCATCATAGGTCCCAGTGTAGTTCCCTCCCCCCCCATCATAGGTCCCAGTCAGGGCCGGTTTTAGACTAGATGTGGCCCTGGGCAAAGTTAAAGGTGGGGCCCCAAATGCTGAAATATTTTAGCAACAATTTAAGGTCCCCATATATGTTACTCTTTTGTTGGTGGTACCTGTTGCTCCTGGTGGGTTCGGCCATCAGCGTAAGGTGTATGGGGCTCTCTGGACAGTCCTCTGACAGATGATATCAGTGGACATAGGGGGTCGAGCTTGATGGAAAATCAACGCCCAACCTCTTTGTTCTCAGAGAGATAAGCCGGCATCAGATCTGTATGGCTATGGCTTTCCCCTCTCATAGAGAACACAGGAACACTCAGATGTGCCAAATTTCTGTGTATGGGGAGGACGGGACCGGATGGGACAGATAATTGTCAGCTGAAGGATTGTTCAGCCAGCAGTTATTGGAAGTGCACGGCCACTTTTAAGGCCGTATTACACGGCCTGATATTCCGCAGAAGCGAGCGCCAATCTGGTAGAATGGAGCTCGCTTAGAGAGCCTACTACATGGCTCTTTTATGATGCAGCAAAAGCTATGGAGGAGATTTATCAAACTGGTGTAAAGAAGAATTGGCTCAGTTGCCCCTAGCAACCAATCAGATTCCACCTACTTAGAATGTGAGTAATGAAAGGTGGAATCTGATTGGTTGCTAGGGGCAACTGAGCCAGTTTCATTTTACACCATGTTTGATAAATTTCCCCCCCTATGTGTATATATACAGTATATCATTAGTGATGTGTGTGCAATCCTTGCTGTATATAGTAAACAATAAAGATATATACTACCTGATTAAGGTTCCCCGGTGTCCTCAGGCCTTGTCTGTGATATATACTACCTGATCATGTTCCCCAGTGTCCTCTCAGAGCGATAGCGTCCTGATTCGGACAATTTTCGCTCCATGTATTAGGGCCCTTACTCAGTTCAGAAGGTTACATGCCGGGACTGCCACTATATGCCAGGACTGCCGCTACATGTCAGGACTGCAGCTACATTATGGGTCTGCCGCTACATGTCGGGACTGCCGCTACATGTCAGGACTGCCGCTACATGTCAGGACTGCCGCTACATGCCGGGACTGCCCCTACATGCCGGGACTGCCCCTACATTATGGGACTGCCCCTACATTATGGGACTGCCCCTATATTATGGGACTGCCGCTACATTCTGGGACTGCCGCTACATTATGGGACTGCCACTACATGCCAGGACTGCCGCTAGTGGTGTAAACACAAGAACTATTTATATGAATTGCATTAAAAAAATAAAATAAAAAAAATCACTATAATCAGGACCAAATATTACCTCCATACCGTTATTGAAGAAAACACACTATATATAGGCCAATATTACCACCATAAAGTGACCGCCCCATAATGACTTTATATACACTATATACAGACCAATATTACCGCCATAGAGTAACCACCGCATGACTCTTTATATACACTATATACAGACCAATATTACCGCTATAGACTGAC
Organism: Dendropsophus ebraccatus; assembly: GCF_027789765.1. Taxonomy (NCBI): domain Eukaryota; kingdom Metazoa; phylum Chordata; class Amphibia; order Anura; family Hylidae; genus Dendropsophus; species Dendropsophus ebraccatus. The sequence continues at coordinate 105,835,300 of NC_091462.1, forward strand.
CACTGTATAATGAATGACTCTATATACACTGTATACAGACCAATATTATGTGTCTGTAACTCTATGGCTGTACTTTTGGTCTGTATATAGTTTATATATAGAGTCATTATGTGGTGGTCACTGTATGGCGGCAATTTGGCAATATCATTATGTGGTGGTCAATCTATGGCAGTAATGACTATATATACACTATATACCGACCAATATTAATGCCAAAGAGTGACCACCGCATAATGACACTTTATACAGACCAATATTATTGCCAAATAGTGACCACTGCATAATGACACTTTATACAGACCAATATTATTGCCAAAGAGTGACCACTGCATAATGGCTCTATATACAGACCAATATTACCGCCATAGACTGACCACCACATAATAACTATATACAGACCAATATTACTGCCATACAGTGACCACCACATAACTCTATATACACACTATATACAGACCAATATTACCGCCATAGAGTGTCCGCCACATAACTCTATATACACACACTATATACAGACCAATATTACCGCCATAGAGTGACCGCCACATAACTCTATATACACACTATATACAGACCAATATTACCGCCATAGATTGACCACTGCATAATGACTCTGTATCCAGACCAATATTATGTGGCGATCACTCTATGGCTGTACTATTGGTCTGTATATAGTGTATATAGTCATTATGTGGTGGTCACTGTATGGCGGTAATATTGGTCTGTATATAGTGTCATTATGTGGTAGTCAATCTATGGCAGTAATGACTATATATACACTATATACAGAGCAATATTAATGCCAAAGAGTGACCGCCACATAATGACTCTATATACAGACCAATATTACCGCCATACAGTGACCACCACCTAAGGACTGAATACCACCTTATTTTTTTTTCTCACCGTATTGCCTTATATACATAGGAGCTGCAGCCAATCAGCGGCCTCAGTGGTCACCTGCAGCAATTACATAGGACTGATGAGGCCAGAGAATGGCTGCAGCTCCTATATACAGTCTATTCACCTCAACACTTGGAGTCAGCAGTGCTAATACACACACACCATTATATATATATATATATATATATATATATATATACACACCATTATATATATATATATATATATATATATATATATATATATATATATATACACACACACCATTTTATATATATATATATAATATATATATATATATATATATATATACACACACACCATTATATATATATATATATATATATATATATATATAAAAAATTGAACACGAGGACGGCACTCCAGTAGTGTATAGTGAGGATTTATTCACCCAATCACAAACAGTTATATATATATATATATATATATATATATATATATATATATATACACACACACACAGCTATATATATATATATACACACACACACACCATTATATATATATATATATATATATATATATATATATATATATACACACACACACACACATCCATGAAAACACATTATACAGATACAAACCATCCAGTCCACACACTATACACAGGACATGTAACACACACTACATTCATGCATTATACACCTACATTCATACACATTACACACTACATATACAGTATACTTACTCCCTCTAGCATGCTGGGTGTAGTGGTGAATCCCCCTCATGTTCCTTGCAGCAGCAGCAGGCTGTCATCCTCACCCGGCCGCCCTCTCCTCCATCGTCCCGACAGCTCCACACCAGAGCAGGAAGTCAGGTGCAGAGAGGAGCTGGAGGGAGGGGGAGGGGGAGCTACACACACGGAGCAGACACCAGCCCAGCGTCCTGCAGCCTCTGCGTGACCCCTGATGGCAGCAGCCGGGGATCACTCCCAGACGCTGCAGGACGCTGTCTGTGCTCTCCTCTCCTACTGGAACTGCGTTAGGGGGCCCCTGGGGGATGGGGGCCCTGGGCATTTGCCCTGCTTGCCCCCCCCTAACGCCGGCCATGGTCCCAGTGTAGTATCCCCCCCATCATAGGTCCCAGTGTAGTATCCCCCCCCCATCATAGGTCCCAGTGTAGTATCCCCCCCCCATCATAGGTCCCAGTGTAGTATCCCCCCCCATCATAGGTCCCAGTGTAGTATCCCCCCCCCCATCATAGGTCCCAGTGTAGTATCCCCCCCCCATCATAGGTCCCAGTGTAGTATCCCCCCCCCCCCCATCATAGGTCCCAGTGTAGTATCCCCCCCCCCATCATAGGTCCCAGTGTAGTATCCCCCCCCCCCCCATCATAGGTCCTAGTGTAGTAATCCCCCCCCCATCATAGGTCCCAGTGTAGTATCCCCCCCATCATAGGTCCCAGTTTAGTATCCACCCCCCATCATAGGTCCCAGTGTAGTATCCCCCCCATCATAGGTCCCAGTTTAGTATCCACCCCCCCCCCCTTCCAGGCAGACCCATCCCTAATAGAAAATAAAAAAATATATATATACTCACCTAGTCAAGGATCAGTCACAGAGCTGTCTGTCTTCTCCCAGCTGCTGCTGTGGACACAGGTAGTCAGGAACAGAGCAGGAGGGAGGCAGCCTGACACACAGCCCCCTGCCCCCGCAGCTCACAGCTCCAGCCCCGCGGCTCCTGCTTTCTTCTTCTCTCTGACCTTTCACTGACCTGTGACGTCACCAGCAGCCGCGGCAGCACACAGGAGATAAGAGGAGAGAAGAGGAAAGCAGGTACTGTGCGGGGCTGGAGCAGAGAGCTTCCGGGGCAGCAGCTGACCTGTGTGTGAGGCCGTGTGCTCCAGAAGTTCTCTGCATGTGACTGTCTGCTCCCTGAAGCCATCCGACACTGTCAGCAGCCGCAGGGGCCGCCCACACTGTCAGATAGCTTCAGTGACGTCATGAGGGGGGGCGGCGGGACACAGGGGGGCCGTTCCGGGACAGCGGGACATCACCCGAAAATCGGGACTGTCCCGCTTGATCCGGGACGGTTGGGAGGTATGGGTTTAGGCTATGTTCACACAACCTGAACAACCGGCCGTTCCGTGACCCTGGCCGGGTCAGGGAATGGCAGGTCTCTGCCCTTATGATCTTTCCGGCCGAAGGGTTCTGGTGCGGGCGCATCAGCGCGCGCCCGCATCAGGAATTCACATAGCACACAATGAAGCAAGCGGCCGGAGCCGCTCGCTTCATTGTGTGAATTGACAGGGTTTCCTATAGCCGCAATTCATTGAATTGCGGCCGCAGAAAACTGACATGTCAGTTATTTGCGGTACCGCATGGGATCCGGGCCGGAGCGTATACGATGTGTATACGCTCCGGCCGGGATCCCATAGATCAATAGGCAATGTGCACTTACTGTACGTACAGTACGGCCGTTGTTGCCAATGGCTACCATGGCCGTACTTTTACGCAGTGTGAACATAGCCTTAAAATGAAAAATCTCTAGTACTTATCAGCTGCTATATGTCCTGCAGGAAGTGCTGTATTTGTCCCAGTTTGACACAATGCTCTCTGCTGCCACCTTTGTCCATGACAGGAATTGTCCAGAGCGGCAGCAAATCCCCATAGAAAACCTCTCCTGCTCTGGACAGTTCCTGACATAGACAGAGGTGTCAGCAGAGAGCACTGTGTCAGACTGGAAAGAATAGACCACTTCCTGCAGGACATACATCAGCTGATAAGTACTGGAAGACTGGAAATGTTTAATTAGAAGTAAATTACAAATCTGACACCAGTGAATTAATTTTTCTCCGCAAAGGCCCTAAAATGTGTTTTTGAGGCAAATGAGCTATCTTTGGACCAAAACAACAATATCTTGAATATCTATGAATATCACAGGAGATATATAGATGTAGGGTTTGATATTTGCTGTATGTGGATCCATATACAAGGACTATCCTATTAGATGTCCAGATGTAGCACTTGCCATTGGGCCTTTGTAATAAATGATCTGAAACCATAGGAATACCCGACCTCCTCTGGTGACAAACACAGATCTGCGACTTCTCTATTATTCCCTATGTTTGTTCTGCTTTGCTGCTTTGTGGACTTTTGCAATGAATCTCGAGCATTGCCTCCCAACAGAGAGGGTATCACCACGATAGACTGTGCGTAGCTTTTATCTGAGGCCATAGAAAGTTCTAATAGTCGTAAAGCAAACACTAGAGGCTCCACATGTCCCTGCTGATATTTTCCGGAGAAATGTCAAACACGTCGCAGTACCAGCTGGAGCCAGCGGGGGAGCCATCTATGTTATAACCTGGACGTCCTCATATCACATATAAAAATATTACAAGACGAATAAAACAACAAAACAAATTGATTCAATATAAAAAATGTTTATATAACACAAAAGCCTGGACACCGCCAAGACGCCCCCACCCCCGCCGCTGCCGGGAAGATCTGAGACGAGATTTATAATTAACCGGGGGATTTCTCATACTTTGGCCCTACAGATTACACGTTTTATGGATTCCAGATGTAAAATCCTTGGATGGGAATTGAGAGGATTAAAGGGGTTGTAATAAAATTCTAAAGTCAGCCGTCTAAAAAAGATTAAAACTTTACATTTTTATACCCAAATTTTCATGAAAAATAGGAAGCTCTGTCCCCCGTCAATCAAAGCGCAGCCTGCTTTTAAATCCTATCTGGTTTTGGTCGGTAAGAACCTGGGGGGATTTGCCCAGCTGCTCACACATAGAGAGACCACGACGTATTTACACACAGCTTGTTGGCTGCTGATTGACACGTCAGAGTGTGCTGGGATTTCCTGCTGTGATGGAGACAGAGCTGCATCATTCAGTGTCTGGACACAGAGCTTGTTCTGTCATTTACTGGTGGAAATGGTTGTTTAGGAGGAGAAGACTGAAGAACATTGGGTGTAAGGTAGATGCTCGCTGGTATGAAAGATGACTGTTGTTAAAGTGGTGCCGCAATATCGGGTTAAGAAAAGTTCTGAAACCACCAACAATCCTTCTGTTTTATAAGTATGTAATGTTCTCCCCTACAAAATTCCCAGAATGTATTGCTTTTCCTCCGCTCTCCTTCCACTATTGGGCTAAATCGGCAGCACCTGCAGCATTCATTGCCTGTCTGCTCCTCCTTCTGTGGCATTGTTCCACACAAGTCATTATGCTGTAACAATACAGTTATATGTGTATGTGGCAGGTAGGGTGGTAGAGCTGGCTCGAGGGGATGACATCACTAAAGGAGCGCGGCTTGGTTAGATATAAGGTCCAGCGAACAGTATAATAGTATATAATAGTATATAATAGTAGGATAATGTATTGTTTCAGGAGAGAGGTAATAGCCGGGAAGCTGTGGACAACACCACCATAGTGGGTGAATGAAGCAAAAGCATGCTGGGACAATAAGCGATAACACTATAGTAGCAAGTAATATATCGTAGAATAGTGTTTCTCAACCTTTTCAAGCCAGATACCCCCCAAGTGATGAGATGCTCCAGCTGCGTACCCCCAAGGATGTAATAGATTATAAACGTTGCCTTAATAAGGCAGAGGACACATTGCCGCCATAGGCCCTGTAAAACGTCTCTGTCAGCAGTTGATTCCCAGGTCAGATGCCCCATAACAATGTGACTCATCTGTAGTAATGCTTAAGCAGCGTCAAATAATGCCCCCTGTAGTCAGTAATAATGCCCCCTTCCCCAATAATAATGCCCCCTTTAGTCAGTATTATTGCCCCCTTCCCAAATAATAAAGCCCCCTGTAGTCAGAAATAATGCCCCCTTCCCCAATAATAATGCCCCCTGTAGTCAGTAATAATGCCCCCTTCTTAAATAATAATGCCCCCTGTAGTCAGTTATAATGCCCCCTTCCCCAACAATAATGCCCCCTGTAGTAAGGAATAATGCCCCCTTCCCAAATAATAATGCCCCCTTCCCAAATAATAATGCCCCCTTCCCAAATAATAATGCCCCTGTGGCCAGTAATGATGTCCTCATGTAGCCAGATACTTCCCTACCATATGGCCAGGTGTGGTCCTCCCATGCTTCCAGGTGTGGTCCTCCCATGCTCCCAGGTATGGTCCTCCCATGCTCCCAGATATGGTCCTCCCATGCTCCCAGGTATGGTCCTCCCATGTAGCCAGGTATGATCCTCCCATGTAACCAGGTATGATCCTCCCATGCTCCAAGGTATGGTCCTCCCATGCTCCCAGGTACAGTATGGTCCTCCCAGGTATGGTCCTCCCATGCTCCCAGGTATGTTCCTCCCATGCTCTCAGGTACAATATGGTCCTCCCATGCTCCCAGGTATGGTCCTCCCATGCTCCCAGGTATGGTCCTCCCATGCTCCCAGGTATGGTCCTCCCATGTAGCCAGGTATGATCCTCCCATGCTCCCAGGTATGGTCCTCCCATGTAACCAGGTATGATCCTCCCATGCTCCCAGGTATGGTCCTCCCATGTAGCCAGGTATGGTCCTCCCATGCTCCCAGGTACAGTATGGTCCTCCCATGCTCCCAGGTATGGTCCTCCCATGCTCCCAGGTATGGTCCTCCCATGTAGCCAGGTATGATCCTCCCATGCTCCCAGGTATGGTCCTCCCATGCTCCCAGGTACAGTATGGTCCTCCCATGCTCCCAGGTATGATCCTCCCATGCTCCCAGGTATGGTCCTCCCATGTAGACAGGTATGATCCTCCCATGTAGCCAGTAAATAAATACTAAACAGTCAGACCCCACAAGGATGTTTTTTCGCAATCTTCAAGAAAAACGCCAGGATAAAATGTTGCACTGTTCCTTGGCAGCCGTGTTGTGGTATTAAGGCTTCTAGGCCCCAATGTAAAATCTGTAACCGTATCTTAATACAGTGTGCACCATTGATAATAGTGTTGGCTTCTTATCGCTCTTCTGGGTGTCCCAAAGACAATGGGGCTCTGAAGGTATAAAAATAGGGCATAAAAAATTGTAAATTTCATGCAGGGATAATGCGGTCCCATTTTAGAACCCATCGTTGTTCTACTGATCTAAACTTAGGACACCATAGATTCCTTTAGGGATGCGCATTTGGTTCACTACAATCCATTAGTCATACATGCAAACTTCAAGCGGAGGCCGACAGCGCCAAACCCACAAATCACAAACAGTAGATATGACCCCTGTATGTACCCCCCAAATCACTACCAATGGCACATCAGTCCCCCCAGACAAATATGGTCCAAATATACTCCAATTGATTCAGTAGCACCCTATAGTGATCTGACTTTGGTTCAGTAGAATCCTATAGTAATCCTTTTCTGGTTCATTGGAACACTATAGTGATTTATGTTTGGTTCTGTAGAACCCAATAGTGATCAAAGTTTGGTTCAGTAGAACCCTATAGTGATCTGACTTTGATTTAGTAGAACCTTATAGTGATCTGACTTTGGTTCAATAGAACCCTATAGTAATCTGAGTTTAGTTCAGTAGAACCCTATAATGATTTGACTTTGGTTCAGTAGAACCCTAAAGTGACCTGACTTTGGTTCAGTAGAACCTTATAGAGATCTGACTTTGGTTCAGTAGAACCCTATAATGATCTGACTTTGGTTCAGTAGAACCCTATAGTGATCTGACTTTGGTTCAGTAGAACCTTATAGAGATCTGACTTTGGTTCAGTAGAACCCTATAATGATCTGACTTTGGTTCAGTAGAACCCTATAGTGATCTGACTTTGGTTCAGTACAACCCTATAGTGACCTGACTTTGATTTAGTAGAACCTTATAGTGATTTGACTTTGGTTCAGTAAAACCCTATAATGATCTGACTTTGGTTCAGTAGAACCTTATAGTGATCTGACTTTGGTTCAGTAGAACCTTATAGAGATCTGACTTTGGTTCAGTAAAACCCTATAATGATCTGACTTTGGTTCAGTAGAACCCTATAATGATCTGACTTTGGTTCAGTAGAACCCTATAATGATCTGACTTTGGTTCAGTAGAACCTTATAGAGATCTGACTTTGGTTCAGTAAAACCCTATAATGATCTGACTTTGGTTCAGTAGAACCCTATAATGATCTGACTTTGGTTCAGTAGAACCTTATAGTGATCTGACTTTGGTTCAATAGAACCCTATAGTGATCTGAGTTTAGTTCAGTAGAACCTTATAGTGATTTGACTTTGGTTCAGTAAAACCCTATAATGATCTGACTTTGGTTCAGTAGAACCTTATAGAGATCTGACTTTGGTTCAGTAGAACCCTATAATGATCTGACTTTGGTTCAGTAGAACCTTATAGAGATCTGACTTTGGTTCAGTAGAACCCTATAATGATCTGACTTTGGTTCAGTAGAACCCTATAGTGATCTGACTTTGGTTCAGTACAACCCTATAGTGACCTGACTTTGATTTAGTAGAACCTTATAGTGATTTGACTTTGGTTCAGTAAAACCCTATAATGATTTGACTTTGGTTCAGTAGAACCCTATAATGATCTGACTTTGGTTCAGTAGAACCCTATAGTGATCTGACTTTGGTTCAGTATAACCTTATAGAGATCTGACTTTGGTTCAGTAGAACCCTATAGTGATCTGACTTTGGTTCAGTATAACCTTATAGAGATCTGACTTTGGTTCAGTAGAACCCTATAGTGATCTGACTTTGGTTCAGTAGAACCCTATAGTGATCTGACTTTGGTTCAGTAGAACCTTATAGTGATCTGACTTTGGTTCAGTAGAACCCTATAATGATCTGACTTTGGTTCAGTAGAACCCTATAGTGATCTGACTTTGGTTCAGTAGAACCCTATAATGATCTGACTTTGGTTCAGTAGAACCCTATAGTGATCTGACTTTGGTTCAGTAGAACCCTATAATGATCTGACTTTGGTTCAGTATAACCTTATAGAGATCTGACTTTGGTTCAGTAGAACCCTATAATGATCTGACTTTGGTTCAGTAGAACCCTATAGAGATCTGACTTTGGGGTGCCTAAGTTCCATGGATTAGACCTGTATGGAGTCAGGTGTTGCAGCTGTTCTACAGAGGCTCATGCCGCAGTATTACAGCCGTCTTAATAACAATCTTTATATATAGTGTCAGCAGATTCTGCAGCCCTTTCCCCTTTATCCTATAACCCACGGCAGGCAATTCTCCATCTGTGACCGCACCAGACAAGGCTTCCTGGAACAGCTAGTTAAATGTCTATAATACTAGAAATGAGGGGGAGAGGTGCGTGTGTGTTTGATCTTCAATAGAGGGTATCTGCTCTCATACCTCAGTAGATGCTATACATTCCTGCACATGTGTCTGGCTGGGCTCCAGTGTATATATATATATATACAGCAGCACTCACTTTACACCTCATTACACTGAAGAGCTGTGACAGAAGCGGATCTGGGTTATCTGGCTGATAACACAAAGTACTAACAGCTTGTACTATCTGTTTGATAACGGAGACAACAAAGACTTGACAAAGTCAACTGCAAACTACAAAGTACAAATGTGGGGGGTCTAGATCTTCTAGTGTCCTACATCCCCCAATCTATTAAACTCATCCTGAAATACAATGATGGCTATGATTATCCTTCCCCCCACCCCCATTTCTATAGATCTATAGATGTCGATCAGTCAGGAGTTATGGATTGCCTGATCTCAGCTTTAATTGTGAATTACGATCTGTCTTGTCTTCAGATTCCATCTTGTCTTCAGATTTGGTCAATGATGTTCTGTTCCTGATTCTAACCCTTGACCTGTCCTCCGGCCACCTCCCTGGTGATAACCCTTGACCACGCTCCTGATCATGCTACAGTTCCTACAACTTCCCTATCTCCAATGGGTGTGGTTGGTCTGTGATGACAATCCCGTAAGTTCATCCAATTGATCTCTACTGTGTTCTCTTTTCGGCATGAACAACTTTTTGAGTACAGCACCCAACATAGATCTAAGAAAATAAACGTTTTGACACCTGTCATCTATCGGCATTTGTCACGTTCATTCATGTCATAAAAAATGGCGAAGATCAGCAGAAAATGGTCAATGGTCTAAATCAGCTTTTTCAGCCATCCGGAATCTGTAGTGTAAGGTCACCTAAAGCCCATAAGCTGCTTACAGTCATACTTTACATTCCATCCCCGGGTCACAGCTGGACTCTCAGGTTATGGGATGACCCTACATCATCATCAGGACAGGTCCTAGATTGCTTGCCTTGATTGACTGCTTCTTTATTAGAGTGGTGGGTGGACGGGTCTCCAGGAATGTCCTTCATCCTGTTTACACCACACACTTTCAGGAGACACACAATAGACAACATGCAATCACTTCCTATAAAGAATGATGGAAAGATCCAACTAATATGACCATGCCCATACACTTTATAACTAAGTGTATACTGAGCGTAATAAGTCTGACAAACCCACCACTGGAGTATGGGGGTCTCCTGACTCGCCACCAGATGCTCTTGAAGATCTGGTGTGATGGTGTGAGCTGTCTACCTGGAACTTACCACACCCCATAGAGAACACATTTCATTTGGCCATGCCAGTCCTTCCAGGCACAGGCCCGAACAGGGGAAAGAAGAAATGGATATAGCAGGGAGCCCAACTAAGGGTATGTGCACACTGAGGAAAACACACGGAGGACTGTGCACACACCCTGACTGAGGGTCGGACTGTCAAGAGTCCTTTTCCCCATAATGGACCCTTGATAAATACAAAGTGTCAGCCAGGCTCATATGACATGACATGTTCCAGGCATAATACAAGAAAAGGGAGTAAAGGTGCCGCAGTGACTCCCTCCGAAGCCACCTACCCGCTGTAGAGAGTGCTTATAAACTACATACAGCTACCCAAGGTAGGTATATATGAGTATGTGCTCGTGTATACACCTGTTCTCGGGACGTCCTGAAGCCTGCCGGTACAGTCAGCTACTGATAAGAGTTCAGACAGGAAATTATTGAATGAAATGTGTCGCAATTATAGTATTCCGGAATGTCTGGAATCTGACCAAGGTTACACATCTCATAGTGCAGGTCATGGTGTTGACTAGGTAGCCATGAAACAACACGTCAAAGAAAGCCTTGCCCCTCACTACACTGGTTGAGCTCCAACTAAAGTCAGCCATTTTCTTATTGATTTAACCTACTGGTGGCATCTACTGAATTAAGAGGCAGAAGGGTAAACTACCTGCTGGAGGCATCTACATAATGGGGGGTAACTACCTGCTGGAGGCATCTACCTATTGGATGGGTAACTACCTGTTGGGGGCATCTACCTATTGGAAGGGTAACTACCTGCTGGGGGCATCTACCTAATGGGGAGTAACCTGCTGGGGGCATCTACCTATGCTGGGGGCATCTACCTAATGGATCGGTAACTACCTGCTGGGGGCATCTACCTAATGGGGGGTAACTACCTGCTGAGGGCATCTACCTATTGGATGGGTAACTACCTGCTGGGGGCAACTACCTAACAGGGGGTAACTACCTGCTGGGGGCATCTACCTATTGGATAGGTAACAACCTGCTGGGGGCATCTACCAAATGGGGGTAACTAGCTGCTGGGGGCCTCTACCTAATGGGGGGTAACTACCTGCTGAGGGCATCTACCTATTGAATGGGTAACTACCTGCAGGGGGCATCTACCTAACGGGGGGTAACTACCTGCTGGGGGCATCTACCTATTGGATGGGTAAGTACCTGCTGGGGGCATCTACCTGCTGAGGGCATCTGCCTATTGGATGGGTAACTACCTGCTGGGGGCATCTACCTAATGGGGGGTAACTACCTGCTGGGGGCATCTACCTATTGGATGGGTAACTACCTGCTGGGGGCATCTACTTAATGGGGGTAACTACCTGCTGGGGGCATCGACCTATTGGATGGGTAACTACCTGTTGGGGGCATTTACTGAACTGAAGGGGGTTCTTTACCCCATAGGAATGCCAGTGTTGGACAAAGTGGTAGAAGTTACAGATGGATAGTCAGATTTTGGAGATTATTGGTCTAATTAACAGTCAGTATTATACAGGCCCAGACCAGCATTGCATTGTCCTAGATTACCTGACAGTGGGCTATGGGGGTGTCTGTGATGTAGCGGGCCCTACCTGCTGTCATTACATAGATAATTCAGGAAACATGCAGATCAGAGGACTCTCTAACATAATCAACTCCAGCAAAGGAAGAGTAAACTATAAGGCTATTTATCTAAGGATCCCTGGGGGGCAGATACTTCTAGTTCCTGAAACCGGAGCATTGGTTTAGGAGGCTGGATATTAGGAGTATTACAGGGGTCAGTTCTTAATGCTCGGGGTATTGATTTATACATTTATGAGAATCCTGTTTTGCTTTATTATTAATAGATGTACAAGGAAGAAATCACACAAATAGGTAATTGTTGTAATTGTAAGCAAGGAGGAGACCCGAGGACATGGTGGGGGCCTTACTATACCGGTCCAGAAGTAAGGAGACAGAAGAAAGAGGACTCCATTTTTGTGATTTTGTACTATGGCAGAGGATCCTGATCACTAACAGACATCTGTGCTTACCCATAAGACCATCTCGGCATGTCCTGATTATCTTATCTTATGTAGGTCATCTCACAGCCCTCATGGATATAATGTGCACCTTGTGACACTCACTTTGCCAATTGTATATATTTACTACATCAGTTTTCTCAACCCCTTAACTCAGATACATTTCTCATACACTGTCATCAGGTTCAGCACATTGTGGTGACCCAGGGGTGCTAGGTGTTGTGTGCATTGGCTGGTGTTGTACTGCTGCGGTACCTGCAAAGAAAACCTAGCACCCCTAGGTCACCACACCACTTTACATGGCAACAGGAACAGGATACGTGTGGGGTCGTGGAAAACACTCAGCAGAAACCACTCTCCTATGTGCAGAAACCACTCTGACTAAGAACTAAGCACATGGCCCACTCCACCTCCAACATTTAGACTTTCTGAGGATTTCTGGTTGGTGGATAGAGCATGGGGAGACAGGAGGAGTAACAGTTTTGGGTGAACTTTTCAGAGGTTGGATAGCTAGCCAGCTCTCATCTGGTGGCAGACAGGATAAACATGTGCCTAGTCATATATATCATTATGCCTTCTTACAGTTTCCATCAGCTGTGCTTTGCAATAGTAGAAGATACAGGGTGACCTCTCGTGATCAAAATGCAGAGCTACCTTTACCATCCATGGAATCCCCAATAACATGTATACCCTCAGTGCCAACCTACACATACACAGAATGAGCAATGGTAACTGGGATCTGGGACACTGCATACTCCCCCTCTATACAACAACTCTCATTATGCCCTGGCAGCCATGCTGGGAGTTGCCATTCTGCTACAGCTGGAGAATCACAGGATGGGGAACAATGCACTGGAGCCATAACACGCCTTTCATTGAATTGGGAACCCAGATGTTTGTATATAGGGTGTTATGATTGAATCCTTATTTATATCTTTAGGGGATGCTCCTATGTACATAATCTGCAGCTGATTCTACAGCCCATTGATTTCACTAGGCCCCTAACAAAATGTGCAATAGTGGAGAATGTGCAGATTTGATACATACATTTTAAAGTCAATGGGTTCTTATTTTCTGTGATCGCCAGTTGCAGAGAAACCGTCCATGCTGGGCAGTTAGGATGCCATACATGGGTCATATAAATTAAGGGTTTGTGCACAGAACTTGCTGGGTGTTATACAGTTGCCTCGGCAACATGACAGAACTAAAGATCACCCAGGACACATACTTTGGAGGTACACTTTAAAGTGATATTGTTGCCTCCCACCTAGATGACACTGTACACCGCACATAACAGCATATAGAGTAAGGGGAGTGATAATATTACCTTAAGGGTTTAGTTCCACTTGCAGTACCTGACATGGCCCATTGACAAGGGTGGCGCTATTTGTACAAAACAACACACATGTCTCCATTAAGTCTGTTCCCATAACAGTGAAGTTGGTTGATTTCCTATAACTCCAGAGACCCCAGAGTCAGCTAATTTGGCGGAGGAGGGGGATGTGACAGATGAATGGGCTACACAGAGAGGAAAGAATGCCTGATGGGGTTAAAAGAGCAGAGTTAACTGTGTTACCAGTGCCCACACCGTGCAGCAGAGCGTCCTGTCACGCCTCCTCTCAGGATGAATCATGTTCCTGGTATAAATTGCCCGAAAATCATTAGGGGTTTTCCAGATTTGCAACTTGCCAATAGGTCGTCATTAGTGATGAGCGAATACTGTTCGATCGAATAGATATTCGATCGAATAGTGAGATATTTGAATATTCGATATTCGTACGAATATCCCGCGAATATTCGATAAATATTCGATAAGCGTTCATATCCCCCAGCTTCCGGTTTCACCCTCCAAATGGTCAAATAGATGTTTTTCACTAATCGAATACTTGTTCCCATAGACTTTAATGGGATCAAATATTCGAATATTCGTACGACTATCGAATATTCGAATATCTCACTATTCGCTCATCACTAGTCGTCATTGTTTTCAAGATTTCTGCTTCATGTCAGTGACCATCCTCCATCCACCTTTACCAGCTTCATCCAACTGCTACTACAGGGATGGGGAACCTATGGCCCTCCAGCTGTTGCAAAACTATGTTTAAAGGGGTTTTCCAGCATTAGACAAATGTAATCACTTTCCTCCACTCTTGTCCTTGTTTGTGGTAATGCAGCTCAGTCCCAAGCTGTAATATCACACACAACCTGAGAAAAAAAGTGGGGCGCTGTTTTTGGAAGAAAGCAGCCCTGATTTTCTAATCCTGGATAACCCCTTTGAGGATCACACAAGCCGTATAAAATGTACATTTAGGGAGCGTTCACACCTACAGGATTTTTTTTTTTTTTTGCACGTCCATAGTCGCCTGGAAGTCTTCTCTCTCTCTCCATTCAGCGTCTTATTTAGATAGAATGAAGCGGAGGGATGAGGCCTGCAAGCTCCATGTTATCTCAGCTGCTCAGACAGGAGCTATCGGAGAAGAAAGTGAGGACGAGGTCAGACAGGAGGGCCCGGGGTCAGGCAGCAAGAGCAGCCATAGCCAGACACTCATGACAAGTGAGAGTGCTGCCTATAAATACATAGACATCTGTTATCTCCCAGCAGCTGAAATTAAGGTTTCACTTACTAATTATTTTTTATTGTTTTCCTTTGTGCATTTATGTTTATGTTTTCAGTCGTAAATATTTTTTGTATATTTAACTGCCTTATTTTTATTATTTTTGCTTAGATATGTTAAAAAAAGGCCTATTAAGAATAATTGAAAGGACCGGTCTTGTCTCCGGAGCTTACAATCAGAGTAGACTATCCAACGTATACAGCAGTTTCTGGCCGATAAATCAAATTTTACATGGTAAAAAATAATTGTAATTTTATCACAGGCTCTAAAGGTCCTGTTGAGAACCACTTCCGCACAGGCTGTGTCTGGTATTGCAATTTAAAGGGGTAGTTTACAAAAAAAAAACTATTCTTTCAAATCATTTGGTCCCAGCAAGTGCTAGAGATTTGTAATTTACTTCAATTAAAAAATCCCCAGTCTTCCCATACCTATCAGCTGCTGTATGTCCTGCAGGAAGTGGTGTATTTGTCCCAGTCTGACACAGTGCTCTCTGCTGCCACCTCTGTCCATGTCAGGAACTGTCCAGAGCAGGAGAGTGTTTCTTTCTATAGGGATTTGCTACTGCTCTGGACAGTTCCTGACACTGACAGAGGTGGCAGCAGAGAACACTGTATCACACTGGGACAAATACACCACTTCCTGCAGGACATACAGCAGCTGATAAGTACTGGAGACAGAAGTGGCTATCTGCTGCCACCTTTGTCCATGTCAGGAACTGTCCAAAGCAGTAGCAAATCCCCATAGAAAACCTCTCCTGTTCTGGACAATATACCACTTCCTGCAGGACATACAGCAGCTGATAAGTACTGGAAGATTTGATATTTTTTTAGTAGAAGTAAATTATAAATGTCTGGAACTTTTAAGAGAAGAAAAAACATTTTTTGTGAACTATCCCTTTGACCTTATAAAAATTTTTTTAAGTGAATGACCCCCACCAATGTCTTACCTCATAAGAAGGACACTGGTTGTTGCATCCAGAAACAGCACCTGCTACCTAAGGAAAGGTGTGGTGCTGTTTCTGAAAGAAAGCAGCTATCTTTTTCTAATCGTGAAAATCCCTTTAATTCGACGAACAGGGGATTTGGACCTTAAAGGGATTCTGTCACCTCCAACCCACCCTCCTCAAACCCTAAACTAAAGTCATCTGTAAGTAGGATAATGGATGGTGATTCCAAATCTGTAATTTGTAGCTTTGTATTTCCTCGCTATAAGTCTCCAAACTGGCCATGTTGATGCATAGAGAGGACTACTTAGCTCAAGAATATAATGGAGACGACTACTTAGGGTTCTGTTACACAGGCTAGATCGGCGCTCGTTTACTGGACCTATTAGACGGCCCGATAATCAGGTAGTAAGGGCTTCATGGACATCGTTAGCGATGTCCATGCAGCCCTTGCCCAAACACCTCATACCTTACCTCTCCCTGGTCCCGCTCTCTTCTCCTGTGCTCTGCAGCTTCCCGATCCTGGCTGACAGGCTGCTCAGCCAATCACAGGATGGGACCACCGCGGCCTGTGATTGGCTGAGCAGTCTGTCAGATGACAGGCCACTCAGATGCTGCAGCCGCTGGGACCGGGATTATCTCCCCATGTAATAGGGCCCTTATGCTGCGTTTACACAGAACGATTATCATTCAAATTTTCGGAATAACGATCGCATTCGAGCGATAATCGGCTCGTGTAAACGCAGCAAACAATCAAGCGTCGAGCGAGAAATCGTTCATTGTGATCTTTCAACATGTTCTCAAATAGTCGTTGGTCGTTCGCTAAAAATTCGCAGATCGCTTCGTGTAAACAGTCTGTCACAGAATAACCCTATGTGTGAGATGGGCTTAAGCGATCTTAAAAACGATCACAATAACAATTTCTAACGATTTGTTCGTCTAAACGCTGATCGTTGCTTTTAAATCGTTAAACGAACAATTGGGCGAATTATCGCTCCGTGTAAACGGACCATTAGATTTCTTCATTTGTGGCTTATAGCAAAGGAATGCAAGAAAATAGGGAAATAAGAATTGCAGCTTTACAATCAGCGTTGTATAATCTAATGATAACTAAAGTTTACCAACATATAATAAAAAATACTATAAAAAGGGCAAAAAAAAAAGCTGTGTCCTAAATAAGTTAGAAATAATTTGACAGCTGTAGGAGAACATCACCGGCTATTCTCGGGGCCATCAAACAAGACTTAATCATTTCTGACCAAATTCACCAGGTGTCCAAGGAAAACATCTACATGGAGCCATCAACAGCAACTGCAGAGTCAACAGCATCAAGTGGCGGCGGCTGCTGACTGTTCCTGGCAGCCGGGGGGCTATACATTACCCATAGGACGGCTTCAGTGACATCACCTCTCTTACATCAAAGTATAATGCTGGGTTTACACGGAACGATTATTGTGCGAATTTGCACGATAACGATCGAATTAGAACGATAATCGTACGTGTAAACGCAGCGAACAAGTGAGAAATCGTTCATTTTGATCTTTTAACTTGTTCTTAAATTGTCGTTCGCAAAAAATTTGCCGATCGTTCCGTGTAAACAGTCATTCACTGATTTTACCTATGTGCGAGATAGGCTTAAGCGATCGCAAAATGATCGGAAAACAAATTTTCTGTACGATATCTCGTTCCATCCAAACGCTGATCGTTATAAAAGAAAAATTGTTACTTATGGCCCTATTCCACGGAACGTTTGTCGTTCATAAATTCGCTAAAACGACCGCTCGTTAACGATTAATTCACGACTATATTTTGCGAACGACAACATATAACACGTGAACGATAACGATTACTTTGCGGTCGTTACATGCTCGTTTAAAACGTTCGCCGGGGTGATAATTTGAATACAACACACCTAGTTTTTCAACACATTGGGTGAACGATTTCACGATTTCTAATTCAACAAAACGATTAGCGAATTAGCGTTGAAAGACTAACGATTTTTTTTCGACATGTTGAAAAACATTTTATAACGACTGAACGACGATTTTGCTGTAGTCGTTCGATCGTTTACATCTATTCCACGGAACGATTATCGTTAACGAGCGGTCGTTTTAGCGAATTTATGAACGACAAACGTTCCGTGGAATAGGGCCATTAGAAATCGATTAACGACTGACGATAAACAATCGCAAACGAGATTGTTTATCGTTAACCTGAAATCGTTCACCATATTACACAGAACGATAATCGTTAGTTACGATCATTACTATGATCGTTATTGCGATCGTTACTATGATCGTTTATTCCTTCTGATCCCAGCAAAACAATGAACAATGTGCAATTACACTGAACGATTAGTGAAAAAACGCGGAACTTGAGCGAACGAACGTGGAATTAAAGCGAACAGAACGATTATCGTTTAAATTCGAACGATTTAATGATTTTTTTGCACGATAATCGTCCCATGTAATAGGGCCCTAATGGTGGTTTTACACGGAGCGATAATTCGCCCAATCGCACGATTAACGATTTTGAATGAACGATTTTTTTTTGTATAACGATCAGCGTTTACACGGAACGATACATCGTACGGAATATTCGTTTTGCGATCGCTTAAGCCTATCTCACACATAGGGGAAATCGTTGAAAGAATGTTTACACTGAACAATCTGCGAATTTTTTGCGAACGATCAACGACGATTTGAGAACTTGAACGATTTCTCGCTCGTCGCTTGATCGTTCGCTGCGTTTACACGTACAATTATCGTTCGAATTCGAGCGTTATCGGGCAAATTCGAACGATACATCGTTCCGTGTAAAACCACCATAAGGGTCCTTTTACACGGAGCAATTCTCAACAATTAACGACTAACGATAAACGATCACAAACAAGATTGTTTATCGTTAACCTGAAATCGTTCACCATATTACACAGAACGATAGTCGTTAGATACGATTGTTATTGTGATCGTTACTATGATCGTTTCTTCCTTCTGATCTCAGGAAAACAATGAGCAATGTGCAATTACACTGAACGATTAGTGAAAAAGTGCGGAACTTGAGCGAATGAATGTGGAATTACAGCGAACGATTAACGATAATTTTAGGTCCAGATCTAAATCAAAGATCAACGACATACGAACGATTTTTCGGTCGCTGCCTGCAATTACACAGAACGATTATCGTTTAAATTCAAATGATTTAACGATTTTTTTGCATGATAATCGTCCCCTGTAATAGGGCCCTAAGGCTTCCGTTAGACAGAGACATTGATCTGACAGATTTTTGAAGCCAAAGCCAGGGACAGACTATAAACAGGGAACAGGTCATAAAGGAAAGACTTAGATTTCTCCTCTTTTCCAATCCATTACTGGCTTTGGCTTCAAAAATCTGACAAAAATCTCTGTGTAAAGGCAACCTTAGGCTACAATGTGATCCTCGTACTCTGTCCTTATTCTTTGCAGTGAGCACAATCCATGGCTCATTCGTTGCAATGTTTGGAAGCTCCATAGGGAGTGGATTGAGCGCTGGCCCCATATATGCCCTGCAGCTCCATTCATTTGGAGGTCTTCCATTCTCAGGATTGATGGGGGTCTCAGCAGTCGGACCCCCACTGATCACGTACAGGATATAAAGTTTTATTATGAGTATATCTCTTAAGGAGCACTAGCCAACAGTCCAGATTTTGCCAGGACAAGACTGCGAACCAGGCTGCAAAAATAGCAGCGGTTTATGTAAATGTGGTCCAACAATTATCATTTTGAGGGGTGGGGCTTAAATGTCTCAATTTTGGTTTTAAAGTGTACCTATAAAAACAAAAAAAATAAAATCAATTCATGAACACCATCCACACTCAGTAGTGAAGAGCTAGTGAAAAAAAAGAAAAAAACGGAGGAACTCGGGAAGGAAAGCTTACTACCTGGGTCAAACATACATACATACATACATACATACACATACATAGAAACATACATACATACATACATACACACATACATACATACATACATACACACATACATACATACATACATACATACACACATACATAGACACATACATACATACACACACATACAAACACACATACATACATACATACATACACACATACATACACACACAAACATACATACATACACACATATATACGTATGTACGTACATACATACATACAAACAAACATCTATACTACATACAAACATACATACATACATATATACATACACACATACATACATACACACAGATACATACATATATACGTACGTACGTACGAAACATACATTCATACATATATACATACACACATATATACGTACGTACATACATACATACATACAAACATACATCTATACTACATACAAACATACATACATACAAACATACATCCATACACACATACATACATACATACACACATACATACATACATACATATCCATACACACACACATACATACATATATACATACATACATACACACACACATACATACGAACATACATACACACACATACATACATACATACATGCATATAAACATACATACATACATACACACACACACATACATACATACATACATACATATATATACGAAAACGATTTTAATATTTTCTGGTTGCAACATAACAAATCTGTTCCTGGCCTCTGATAATAAATCTGCACAGGGCTGTAATTACGCGGGGCTGGGAGCCGCTCCCTGCTGTCTGTGCAGTTTGGTTGGCGGTCTCGGGGTGGGGTTGGGGGCTCTCCATACATCCGCTCCTTCACTCCGCTTCTCCTCCTCCATATGGAATATATCAGTCTTTTGGCTCAATCTCTGTGAAATAAACTCCAGATCTTAATAAGAAGCAGCTTACGCCCAGAGCCAAGAATGTGCTATTGTTTTTTCCTAAATTTACGACCTTTAACCTTTCTTTCCCATTTCGTGTAGAAAGTGATGTTTTTGGCTTTCTTCCTGGGGCGCTGATGTGAACCTGCTGCATTGTTACTGAACCTCGGAAGCTACTACGGGTATTGATAGGGCAGGTATCTGCTCCCTCTTCAGGTATCTGCTTTATATAAAAGAGGTACAGGTGACGCAGGGGGGCGAAGGATGACAGAACCAAATCCAAATGGCCACTTCATTAATGATTGTTAGAGTGGTCCTTCAGATCCATGTCCTACCCTGGGAAACAAACCTCTAAGGGACAGAAGCAGAACTTGTATCCACCCCTTAGCCCCACCACATCATTATGTTCTTCTATCTACCCCCATGTCTCATGGAACTTCTAACTTTCTGGAAAAATGATGTCTGATCATGTCAAGATATGGAACTGTATTACCACTACTCTTACTCCTACTCCTACTACTCCTACTACCCCTACTACTCTTATTACTACTACTACTTCTACTACTACTACTCCTTAGAGGTAAATATCAATGATACACAGGCTTTGCCTATGATATAAGTGATTACACTGCAGTTACATCCAGTAACTCACAGGGGGCATCTTCTATAAGTAACTCGCAGGGGGGCAACTTCTATAGGTAACTCATAGGGGGGCGTCTTCTCTGATCGGAGTTGCTTACTTTCCCTTTCTTCTCCATCTGGCCTGATCCATTACGAAGACTTCTCCCAGCCACAAGTTGTCCCCACAGAATCTGCCAAATATTTGGATGGATGGGGGTCATCACCCCAAAATTGTGGCTGTTTCACCAGATCCGGGACTCATGGGAGGGAATGCTGCTTGTTCACAGCCGTTAACCCCTTGAATGCCTCTGACTTCTGGATGACGCAATCACTTTTCCCTTAATAAAAGAAACTAAGGCCAAAACCGCTCATTTTTCCTGACATTTAAAGTTCAACAAAATTTACTTTTTCTGATTATATCTTTTGTGTTTTTAAAAATCCGTAAAATCGGGTAGAGCGCTTCTCGCCATAAACAGATGTCACTGCTGACGTCACGAACCGTCCTTTACCCTCCCAATCAGTCGCGTAAACGCTAATTAATAACCGTATTAACATTTCTTTGAGTCCCGTACTAATATGTCTGACCGTCCCCCGGATTGCGTAAAGGGTTAACGCTGCGAAAATCCCATTAAAACGAGTGGAGGTGTTAATTGGGGCGACGTGATTTGTTATTACTAACCAGCTCAACGTAAAAAAAAAAAAAGTAATATAAAAAGAAGAAAAAAAAAAAAACAGCCATTGAGAAATGTACGTGGTTACATCTATATGAAACCGCCAATTATGCTCTGGTTTATGACCTTTGCGTGTTCCTCCGCTTCCTTTCCACTCTCACGCTGCGCGGCTGAGTTGTAGCAGCTCTCTCTGCACAGCCTGTCATTATACCGGTGGGATTTTATAGACAGAGAGAGCAGCAGGGGCGGTATATTGGAATTATCAGATGTGTAAGAGCGCTCGTCCATGTTCCCCCCCCATCCCCATCATAAGTAGAAAAAGCTTTTGATAATAATAGAAAGACCTGAGTGAAGTGAAGCGCGGCCCAACTTCTTTTTTGATTTAAAAAAAGAAAAATTCTAATGTAATTTTAGCTCTGTTCTTGTTTTGCAGTGGGCCATACTAATCTGCTTTACCGGCAGCCTCTGGAGGTCTGCAGAACAATGCCCTGTTACTGGGATCTTCCATTAAAGCGATAGGTTGGTGTACATTATATATAGGAACATAAAACAATAACACAATGCAGCAAAAATAAAGGTATGGTTTAGGACCAGTGTGTCCGACAACCGAGAAGGATTCCTAGAAAACCACGTAGTAGGACACTGCATGTGTACCAATGTAGATCCTCCATTCGTGAGACCTACCCTTGGTGTATGGGACAGTCTAATGTTTTTTATAACCATTCCATCTGACAAATATATGGAAATTAAGGAATATACTCTGGAGTCAATGGAGAAAGACATGGAACAGGTATATTTCTAATAGACACTAGCCCACCAGGGCCTATAGATAAACTAGAAACTCGAAAGAGAGGGACAACAGGGATAGGACCCTATACTATTGAGACATGTGAGATTATGGTAACAAACCCCTAGGGTACCAAAGAATGGACCAAGATAGTGAAGCAAGTGTAGTCACTACTATGGGGTCAGCAGCTTAGAGGACCCAATGTCACTGTAACAGGTGGCACAGAAGTGAAGGGGAGAAGTGAAAACCTTATGGCGTGCTGATGGTGGTGCGGGCCTCTTCCATGTATCGCTACAGGGCACTGTGGTTACTTGTTTTACCATTGACAAGGACACTATAGCAACTGTTATACCATGGACACTTCTCCATAGACTTAATGTAAAAGCTGCTGGATCACAATGCCAAAGCTCTCAAATTTGGTAGACACTCTAACAAACTGGAAAACGTACGGAAAAGTGGGTGCGCTGGGGCTGTTCCCGGCAGTTTGGGGGCAACCTTGGGTATTCATAGAATGGGACTTAAATGTCCAACTTTTGGTGTTACAAAGTGTCACTGTAACTTAAAGGAGGAATCCGGCGAAAATTTTTATTAAAGTATTGTATTGCCCCCCAACATTTTTTACAAATTCCCAATATACACTTATTACAGGAGATGCTTATAAAGTGCTTTTTTCCCTGCACTTACTGCTGCATCAAGGCTTCACTTCCTGGATAACATGGTGATGTCACTTCCTGGATAACATGGTGATGTCACTTCCTGGATAACATGATGATGTCACTTCCTGGATAACATGGTAATGTCACTTCCTGGATAACATGGTGATGTCACTTCCTGGATAAGATGGTGATGTCACTTCCTGGATAACATGGTGATGTCACTTCCTGGATAAACATGGTGATGTCACTTTCTGGATAAAATGGTAATGTCACTTTCTGGATAACATGGTGATGTCACTTCCTGGATAACATGTTGATGTCACTTCCTGGATAACATGGTGATGTCACTTCCTGGATAACATGTTGATGTCACTTCCTGGATAACATGGTGATGTCACTTCCTGGATAACATGGTGATGTCACTTCCTGGATAACATGGCGATGTCACGACCCGACTCCCAGAGCTGTGCGGGCTGTGGCTGCTGGAGAGGATGATAAGCCCTCGCGGGCAGGGTCCTCTTCCCCATGTATCAGTCTGCCATCTGCCTTCATAGTTACATAGTTACATAGTTAATACGGTTGAAAAAAGACACATGTCCATCAAGTTCAACCAAGGAGGGGATGGATACAGGGAAGGGGGAGGGGTGATAGGTTCTATACATATGCATTTATATTATTTTGCTCTAAGAACTTGTCTAGCCCCGTTTTGAAGCCCTCTACTGTTTTTGCTGTGACCAGATCCTGTGGTAGACTGTTCCACAGATTCACAGTTCTCATGGTAAAGAAGGCTTGTCGCCTCTGGAGATTGAACCTTTTTTTCTCCAGGCGGAGGCAGTGCCCCCTTGTCCTTTGAGGGGGTTTTACCTGGAAGATCTTTTCCCCATATGTCTTGTAGGGGCCATTTATATATTTAAATAAGTTAATCATATCTCCCCTTAAACGTCTCTTCTCCAGACTAAACAAATGTAATTCTTTTAATCTCTCCTCATAACTAAGATGCTCCATTCCCCTTATTAGTTTAGTTGCCCGTCTTTGTACCCTCTCCAGCTCTAGAACATCTTTTTTATGAATCGGATTCCAAAACTGGACGGCATACTCCAGATGAGGCCGCACCAAAGCTTTATAAAGCGGTAATATTATATCCCTGTCCCGTGAGTCCATGCCTGTTTTAATGCATGACAATATCCTGCTGGCCTTAGAAGCAGCTGACTGACATTGTGTGCTGTTCTGTAGTCTATTATCTACAAGTACACCCAGATCCTTCTCCATCAGCGACTCTCCCAGAGTAACTCCCCCCAGGACATATGATGCATGCGGGTTATTAGTACCCAGGTGCATAACTTTACATTTATCCACATTAAACCTCATTTGCCAAGTGGACGCCCAAACACTCAGTGTGTCTAAGTCATCCTGTAACATCTGCACATCCTCCATAGACTGTACTGTACTACAAAGCTTGGTGTCATCTGCAAAGATAGAAACATTGCTGTTAATTCCATTCTCAATATCATTAATAAACAAGTTAAACAGAAGAGGGCCCAGTACTGACCCTTGGGGTACACCACTTATTACCGGGGACCATTCGGAGTAGGAATCATTGACCACCACTCTCTGGGTACGATTATTAAGCCAGTTTTCAATCCAGTTACACATTAAATTTTCCAAACCGATAGAATTTAACTTACCCATCAGACGTCCATGAGGAACTGTGTCAAACGCTTTTGCAAAATCCAGGTACACGATATCCACAGCCGCGCCGCCATCCAGGCTTCTACTTACCTCTTCATAGAAACATATCAGGTTGGTTTGACAGCTTCTGTCCTTAGTAAAGCCATGCTGGTTATCACTTATAATACTATTAGCCACTACATATTCCTGGATGTAGTCCCTTATAAGCCCCTCAAATAGTTTCCCCACAATGGACGTTAAGCTTACGGGTCTATAGTTACCTGGGGAAGTTCGAGAGCCCTTTTTGAAGATCGGCATTACATTTGCCTTACGCCAGTCCCTCGGCACAATACCAGTAAGCAAAGAATCACGGAATATTTCATACAAGGGTAGTGAAATTACAGAACTGAGTTCCCTAAGAACTCTGGGGTGCAATCCATCAGGCCCTGGAGCTTTGGTTACATTGAGTTTGTTTAATTTATCTTGGACCATATCTATAGTAAACCAGTTCAGTACATTACTGGCCCCAGTACTGGCCCCACCCACCGTAGTACTAGCCCCACCCACCACAGCTCCATCCTCTTTTGTATATACAGAACTGAAGAACCCATTAAGTAACTCAGCTTTCTCCTGATCCCCAGTTATTAACTCCCCATCACCATTATTTAGGGGTCCTACATGCTCTGACCTTGGTTTTTTTGCATTAATATATTTGAAGAATTTTTGGGGGTTTCTTTTGCTATCTATAGCTACCTGCCTTTCATTGTGAATTTTTGCTGCTTTTATTACATTTTTACAGGTTTTGTTGACTTCTTTGTAATGTTTAAATGCTACAGCTGACCCCTCTGATTTATATTTTTTGAATGCCCCTTTTTTCTCATTTATAGCCCTTCTAACCTCGGTTGTAAGCCATGTGGGATTGGATTTTAACCGTTTATATTTGTTACCCATAGGAATATATTTGGCAGTACAGTTATTTAATGTGGATTTGAAGATTTCCCACTTATTAGCTGTATCCGTATGTGACAGCAGCCGCTCCCAGTCTATGCCCTGAAGTTCAGCCCTTAACCCAGGAAAATTGGCCCTTTTAAAATTAAGAGTTTTTGCTCTCCCAACATGTTTTTCTTTTCTACACTTTAAGCTAAAAGTCACTATATTGTGGTCACTATTCCCCAGGTGTTCATGGACAGTGACATCCCCAACCAGCTCAGCGTTGTTAGATATAACCAGATCCAACAAGGCATCACTTCTAGTTGGCTCCTCCACAAACTGGCCCAGAAAATTGTCCTGCAGGAGGTTAAGAAATTCCCTCCCCTTTGTGGTTTTAGCTGAACCGTGACCCCAATCTATATCTGGGTAGTTGAGGTCCCCCATTACCACTACTGTCCCCTCCCGGGCAGCCCGCTCTATTTGTCTATTTAACTGGCCATCTACCTCCTCAGTAATGTTGGGGGGTCTATAGATTACACCAAGAATAATTTTTTCACTCTTTACCTCCTTCTGTAGTTCTACCCATAATGCTTCCACATCATCACAGTCATCTCCCACTATTGCATCTTTTACACTCACTTTAATATCATTTCTGACATACAGACATACTCCTCCTCCCCTTCTGCCCACCCGGTCCCTTCTGAACAACGTAAATCCCTGAATATTGACAGCCCAGTCATGTGAGGAGTCCAGCCATGTCTCAGTCACACCAACCACATCAATGGACTCCTCCAGAACCAAGGCCTCTAGCTCCCCCATCTTGCTGGCTAGGCTTCTGGCATTAGTAAGCATACACTTTATATTACCATTGAGTTTAACCGATTCATTATAAGAAATGGGATTTATTACTGTGCTGTGGCTACAATCATCCTCACTGTTCATCCGCAACATATGGATCTCCCTATCCACTGCTCTTATCCTCCCCCCACAGGACCCTTCTCCTCCCTCCTCAATGTTCTGTCCCCTCTCTAACCTATCTGCCACTACATTACATACTACATTGTCCTCCCTCCACATCCCTAGTTTAAAAAACCCTCCACCCCTTCTAGGATTCTCTCCCCCAGCACAGCGGACCCCCTTCCATTAAGGTGCAAATTATCTGCGGAAAACAGATTGTACCCCAATGAAAAGTCAGCCCAGTGCTCTAAAAACCCAAACCCTTCTCCTCTACACCATGACTTGAGCCATGCATTTAACTCCCTAAGCTCCCGCTGTCTTTCCTGCGATGCGCATGGCACAGGCAGTATTCCAGAGAATACCACCTTGGAGGTCCTCCCCTTCAACTTAGCACCTAGTTCTCTAAAATTATTTTTAATAGACCTCCACCTACCTTGTATCCTGTCATTGGTTCCCACATGGACCACGACAGCTGGGTCATCCCCAGCCCCCCCAAGTAATTTATCCACCCTTTCCACCACATGCCGAACCCTGGCACCAGGGAGACAGCAAACCATTCGGTTGAGGCGGTCTTGGCGACAAATTATTCTATCCGTCTTCCTGATTATAGAATCCCCTACAACCACTAGCTGTCTAGGCCTACCTACAATACCATCCCGCCCACTACTAGTTGGACCGTTCCCCCGGCTGTTAGGGAGAACAGGTTCCACTAGAGCTGCCATTTCTGACACGGATGCCCTTACATCATCACCTAACTTGGCAATTTTGCTTGGGCATACAGTAGGAGAAGTGGCCTTCCTTTTCTTGGATCCCTTACTGGTCCCTCTAACTACATTAACCCAGCTACTTACTTGGGCCTCCTGATCTATATCACCACCCTCCATCTCTAACCCACTAACTTCCTGCTCAGTGAGCCGAAGTTCCCTCTCAAGGTGGCCAAGTTCCCTCAGTGTTGCAATATGCTTCTCCAGATCTCTAACTCGAGCTTCTAGATGGGCAACATGCTCACATCTGTCACAGCGGTACTCACCCTGGAACACCTGCTCCAGTTGTGCGTACATGCGGCAGACTGCGCACTGAATGAATCCTTCCATCTCGCTAGCCATCATCCTCAGTGCAACAAAAACAGCGAAAAAGAAAGAGATTTAGCACTTACCAGAACTTGTAACTCCTTCTTTCAACTCCTTTTTTAAACTCCACTTATTTTCAACCACTTGTCAGCAAGCACAATGTCAGCAAGCACAATGTGTTTTGATCTTGTAATGTTCTGTTTGTTACCCCTTTCGCCTGTATAGCGCTCTGGAATTAAGTGCGCTTTATAAATAAATAATAATAATAATAATAATGATGGCAGGGGGATGCTCAGTGTCCCTCCAGTGCCCTGTGTCCCTAAGTGTCCCCCTGCCATCATCCTCTGCAGCAGCCACAGCCCGCACAGCTCTGGGGAAGATATGTCCCTTACCTTCATCCTCGGTGCTGTTCCAGGGCAGTTAGTTGTTTGCTCTACGGTGCGGTAAGACTGTTAGGAGCACTGTCCGCCCCCATAGCTCCGATTCGCCCCTGGCTGGCCCACCCCCATATCAATGATCTGGCCCGCCCATGGCCGGCTTGCTCCATTGATTATCATTGGAAAGGGGAAGGTCATATGGAGGCAGATAGGCTCTATGGGGGCGGCAGTGCTCCTAACAGTCTTATCGGGCCGTGGAGAAAACAACTAGTTTCACCGGAACGGGAGAATGGAACCAAGAAGGAAGGTAAGAGACCTTCATCCTCGGCATCTCTTTTGCAATAGGGGGCTATCAGCAGGTAAGATTCACCTAACCTGCTTATAGTTCCACTTTAAGTGACAGCAAAACTATTGACATGTCAGACCCCAACTGATTTCTACAAAGAGCAGGGGCAAGCGCTCGGCAAGGCACTTCACTCACCATCCTGCAGCAGGAAACAGACTCTATGGAAAGTCTATGAAGCCCATCTTGTTCAGCAAGAAACAGGGAGAGAAGCCCTTAGCTGAGCGCTTCGCCCTGCTCATTTTAGCGATGAATGGGGATCTGAGAATCCAGATCCTGATCAATCAAACCATTTGCCATGACAGTCACAGTTTAAGCATGACCAAGTATGTGTACTACATAGAATACTGGTGTCTCTAGGACCCTGGGTGTGACACCTATTTCTACATACCCTATAGCTACCCCCTTCCAATGCTCCCCATGATAATACAGTAAATGGCTCCATGCTGGTAGATCTTGGTGGTCTTTGTACAATAAGTCGAGCTATGTCTCATGGTCACATGAAGTTCATTCTCCAGTATGGCTGAGAACATGCTATGTAAGTAGTTGTCCATATTCCACATCCTCCATGAAGGTTTATAACCCAGGAGAAAGGACATGCATGCTGAATGCTACATTACGGGAAATACCCTTCAGAAATAAATGGCGCAGTCGGCCATACGGATAGCAGCGCTCGCGGTGAAGCGCTCCATTCTAAGCACTCATCTCCCCCTAATACCGGAGCCATAATACAGATCTGTGTGTGACGAAGTGTCGGAGAATGGAGGCTTCTTATTGATCTGTATGTTGATGGTGAAGGCTCATTTACACTTGAGACAATGGTAATCATAGCTTTAAAGCTGAGCAGCGGCCATGGGAGATTCTTTATGGAAATTTGTATAAAAACCTGCAATCGATATAAAGGGTTCAGTACTTCATCAGGTAACAATGCCCAGGGTGACCCTGACACCATCTACAATGGAGAGCCAAACACCAATCTTTGGGGTAGGAGAGAGCATAATGGGTTCCCATTGCTGATTATTATAGACAGTCTGGTTCCTAAGGAAAGATTAAGTAGCAATCATGGCTGTCAGACATGTTCCTTCAGGTCTTCAGGGTAAAGCTGAATATTGAATTCAGCAGACTACTCCTATTTCTTCTAGTTTCCCCATGTTTTTATGGATCCCAGTTGCAGGATGTAGAATTTCGTAGCCTCACTATTCAAATTCTTACTTGACCAGGCCTTACCAGAAGCTCTTCAGGTCCTGGATTGCAGTAAGGCTCTTGCATTCTCTGCCTTATCCCTTTTGTCTAGAAGATTCCTGGTTCTCTTGACCGGTATAAATATTCTGAGCAATGTGTAGGTATAGGAAGCACTTGGATAGGACTAGCAAACTGGCTATTTGGTACTATTCGCTGAATTTTATGAGATCCAAGGCTCTGCACACTGCACTCCACCCTACATCCCCACTTATGTTGAACTGTTTTGCTGAGTGCAGATTGCTGACAAAACTAAGCTCCTCCCTGCCTGAGCAGGGATTGGTGACTGATCAGGGCCCTGCCCCTTGCTGGAACCTTGTTTACCATATATGGGTGCACATAATAGGGTATATTACCCTGAATATTTGCTCTGTTATTGCACATTTTTACCAGGAGATGTCACCAGTACATAAAAATATCACCCCAGCCTGGAGTTCTCCTTTAAGGTTCAGGTGTTACAGGTATGCATCTGAAAACTCAGATAAAATATTGGAAACTCATATACAGTAGTGGGACACTGCACAAAATATGCACAGCAGAGCCAACATAGTGCCTATGGTTCCATGCTCCATGGGATCCCACATTGTACCTTTCCCTTCCACCATATAAAAGGGGTTTTCAGATTTAAAAATACTTGTCCTCTATCCCTAGCTCGTTATGAATCCTGACATTCATAACAAAGGGGCCAGGTCAAGATAGAGATATCCCCAGGAGTCATGGAGGTCGACCCCCTATCCATACTCCTGTGGGTTGGGGACAAATAAATTTAAATCGACATGTGTTATATGCTGACCAATACCAGGTGCTAGTTCTCTTCTATCCTATCGCTTCTCTCTCACACACACACACTTAGCCCCACCACTTACAGGAGGGTTTAGTTAAGCCTCAGAGGAGGAAGTTCTTCATGAGAGGAATCCAGGAGTTAGTGGTTGGAGGTCCAAGCGGAAGGATGAGAACCTACTGAGCTACAAAGTTCTCCTACTAAGCGCTCAGGTAACAATGCGGTGCTAAACTCTACAAAGAGGAGAAAAGTCACCTAGGAAAACCCCTTGCCCACCCAGGAACCTCTCTAAAACGTGCAGGGCAGTTACCTGAAGCACAACTAAATGACCCAAGTGGGACAAAGCTACCTTGAAAAGGCCTATGTATCCTACTGCACAGTGCAAGACGACTGGGAAAACTCAGAAGTCTCCTACACCCAGATAACTGATGACTGGGGCTCGTACTACCCACCTAGGATGGGTATCCCGAAACTAGGGGGCATAAGGCGGTTCAGAGCCAGTCTAGGCATCTGTGAGTACGAGTATCTTCTTATCTCTTCTATCTGTACACTTGTTCCAGCAGAGCACATTTACTACTTTGGGCAGGGCTCTTTTGGCAACTCCTCTCCCCTCTCTCTCTCTCTACAAAGCACCTACTACTACAAAGCACTGGTTCTACCTCACTATAAGCACCAACGTTATATGTCAGGATTCACACTGTTGTCATCACGTGAACTGTTCACCCTGTAAACTATTATATTTTTTACAAAAACGCACTGGACTTTGGTCTACTCTTTTAGCACCTGCACCTACACATCATCTTCCACTTGGGTTATCTCCTCGTTCTTTGAGTGGCGGACCAACAATCCAGGGTGGGACTACTACCACTCCAGGCTACCGTGACATGTGCCCATGTGACCCAAAACACTCCTGGAGGTTAGTGACCATAGGGGCAGCCAACGACAATCAATGTCCATCCATCAGGCTTCCATCACAAATACAGCATCTGATGGAACTTGATGTCCCTCCAATATCATCTTCATTCTATTCATGCCATAACTTTTTAACAAGTTCTTTAATTTAAACAAACACCAGCCCATAGGAAGCCAGCATGGCCACCCTTTATACATAAGCATCAGCCCATAAATATTAGCCACAGCTATAGCCACTTTCATTCTGCTTCAGATGAATAACTCTGCCAGTGGTGGAGCGATGCTACAAAGGAAACCCTTTTTTATCACAGTGCAGCATGTGCGCCTGGTGTCTGCATGTTGGGGGAGATCCAGAATAAGATAAATGTGCTGTTTCTATTATTACAGCCGTCCAGTCCCTGACTTCTTAAAGAGACAGTGTATGATGGATGGTCTGGCTCATGTGAGATCCTGTCTCCCCTTAAAGCTGCTATCACCAATGCAGCCGAGCATCCATCTCTCTCCTCCCATGTTTTCACTTTCTAAACAGCTGAAGTGTCTGCTGATCCTTCTCTGACTAGTGCAATTTCCATGTAGGATACTGCTGGCGATAGTATGTAAGAGACTTTCCAAGAATACTCATCAATGGCCATAAATGAGTAATTGCTGGGGATCCAATTTCTGCCACAACCATCAATCTTCAGAACAGGCATGGCGGTATATCTGTATATGCAGTGTCCTGATCCCTGTAACACTGCCGCTGTATGTGTGTGTGATATTGTGAGGCGGCTGCTGTGCAATTTACTCTTTATTATGTGGGGAACTGTGTAATCTTTATTGTATTCCATTCACTGACTGCAAGCATGCAGTGAAGTCTGTTGTCAGGGTTAACTATGTCCTTTTCTGCTTAGTCCTGTACCCATGCCTGTCAAGAGCCTGAGAGATGGTAAGTCTGGTCACCACCCTTTTCTAAGCCTATCACAGAGCTCTAAGTGTCACCCTATTTTCCAGAGCCTATCAGTATCCGAGTTACCTCAGGCCTCTCTTCACCAATATGAAACCTCCTTGTAGCCATTGTCAGACTGGAGTATCTGGGGCCCACCAGAGGAAATCATCCTGGGGGCCCCCAGCCCACCAATGAAGAACTAGTGAGAAATGACATGTCAGTCAGTGTTTGTGCAGGTTCCAAAGCTAAGGGGCTCACCGGAGGATCCTCTGGTCTTCTGGTGGGCCAGTCCGACACTGCTTGTAGCATATATATGGTCTTGAGTCAGGTCTTGAAATAGTTTCCCTAGGGGCCTGGCCTCTGGCCAGAGCTTATGTCAGATAGTATTCCAGTGAGTTCCTGTGTTCCTGCCAGCTATGCAGCTGTGATGAGAGCTGTGATGTCAAGAGAGCAACTACCTTTGAGGTTGCCAGTCTACGCTGCGTGGTCCACAATCTTTGTTTTCTAGCGTTCCTCCAGGGTTAAAAAAAATTGTGTTCATCATCTTCATTTTCATTTCTTCCTCCAGGGTTGGAGAAATTGCGCTCTTGCTTACGAGCCCCCTGGCTTTGCCATCTTCCTTCAGTCCTCTGGTCACAGATGGTACAGATTGGCTACTGCATTGATGGTCGAGCTCATGCAGGTGTCATATGACAGATTATATATGTGGCCATCAGTGTGGTTGTCAGCAGGTCCAGAAATAATTGATTTTACGAAAAGATTGCAGTGCAGTGAAAAATGTTGCAGGGGCCACAGAGCCCACTGAGGGACCCTTCAACAGCTTATGTGACATTGGTACCACTACAGATATATGCGGATGTGTTCCTATGTAAGAATAGCTATAGAAGCTGTGGAGGTAGAAATTGCTATGGCATGTGGTGGAAGCAGTGGTGGGGGTGGGGGTGGCGGTCAGTTGCAGATCTTATTTTGACAAAATGGCAGCCGTAGGACCTGACTTTTAATGGAAAATATACAATGAAAACACAAATAATTTTTAAGAACTTGATCGAGGATGGTCTCAGATACAACCTATGGTCAATGCAATAGTCCTAACTGTGATCGGTGGCCTCAGATTACAGCGTTCCCATGTGACTTACGTCGTGTTATTTTATTATGCTGCTTTGTGGGGCATTGCTTAATGGGACATGGTAATTTAAGCAGAAACATATAATGAGCTCAGAGGTCTTAAATGATTTATAGCTTCCCCTCAGTAACATTACGTTTTATGGACTTGACTTAAACCTTCTGGAATTGATTAGTAAAGTCGTGATAAGACAGATTGTGAGCGTTTGGTTAAATTGGAGCAAATGCTCCTCGCTAGTCACTGATTTAGGCAAAGATATTCCAATCGCCTCTATTTTACAGTGGTAATACATCACCATTATACTTTTGGCTCATACATCTTAATACTCATTGCAGCCCTCTATAAATCTGGAAAATATCAAGAACCCGCTGCTGATGGATCTATCATTCTTATGAAGTATCTCTAGTATTTTAAGTGCTCAAGGATGTAATGAATAGCAGGTAGATCCAGCTGACTTATAAATATCTCAGTATGCACCTGCAGCCCTGTTTAGCTCTGGAAACCATCAACAAGCTGCTGCTGCTGATTGATCTATTAGTCTTATAATGTATCTATAGTACTTTGAGTGCTCTAGGGTGGAACCCACAATAAGCTAATGGAGATGAATTTATAATCTATGAACAAGCTGTTGCTGATAGATCTAATATTCTTGTTTTGTATCTCTAGTACTCTAAGTGCTCTAGGGTGTACTGGAGTAAATAACCAATGGCTCTGGTTGGCTTATAACATCTTAATATTCCCCGGAAACCTACAATAAGATAATTTTGATGAATCTGTTATCTATGAACAAGCTGCTGCTGATGGATCTAGTATTCTTGTTTTGTATTTTTAGTACTTTGAGTGCTCTGGGGTGTACTGGAGTGAATACCCAGTGTCTCTGAATGGCTTATAACACCTTACTATTCCCTACAACCATCAATAAGCTAATATGGGCGAATATATTATCTATAAACAGGCTGCTGCTGATGGATCTAGTATTCTTCTTCTGCATGCCTAGTATTTTGAGTGCTCTGGGGTACTCCGGAAAAAACAACCAGTCGGACCAAGTGGCTCATAAACACCATCAATAAGCTAATGTGGGGGAATGTATTATCTATAAACAGGTTGCTGCTGATGGATCTATTATTCTTGTTTTGTATCTCTAGTACTTTGAGTGCTCTAGGGTGTACTGGAGTAAATAACCAGCGTCTCAGAATGCCTTATAACACCTTAATATTCCCTGCAACCATCAATAGGCTAATATGGGGGAATGTATTATCTATAAACAGGCTGCTGCTGATGGATCTAGTATTCTTCTACTGCATATCTAGTACTTTGAGTGCTCTGGGGTGTTCAGGAAAAAATAACCAGTGGGACTGATTGGCTCATAAACACCATCAATAAGCTAATGTGGGGGAATGTATTATCTATAAACAGGCTGCTGCTGATGGATCTAGTATTCTTCTACTGCATATCTAGTACTTTGAGTGCTCTGGGGTGTTCAGGAACAAATAACCAGTGGGACTGATTGGCTCATAAACACCAACAATAAGCTAATGTTGATGGATCTAATATTCTTTTTATGTATCTATAGTACTGGGTGGTTTCCACTGGCTCGTGTTATTTGACAGTGTGAGTGTATATTCCAGCCATGCAGTGGATTTCCCCTGGACCAGCCTGAAGGATGATTCCACTTTAAAACATTTGTCCCATCGTGCGCCGAGTACTAAAATAACCCTTTTAATAAGCACTAGGTACAAATGAGCTTCCAGCCATTACCAGCAATGAACACATTAAATATAAAGATTCTTTCTCCTCTAATGGGGATTTAGCAGAAGCCTTCACTATATAATTTATCTCCTGCGGTGAAATCTATTTGGAGAGACAACACTAGGCGGGAGGTTTGTCACCAAGAAGAACGCTTGACGAAAGACTTTTTGCTTGATTATAATCAAGATCCATTGTGAAGCTCCAATAGATGACAAAACACGTCAGAAAGTACGAATGCTGCAAAGCGGAGACCTGAGGCTTTATGCAAAACTTAAAAAATATAAGCCCCTGTGGCTGCTATGGAGGAGGGAGGGTACGTAAATCCAGGCTGGACCTATTGCCCTTTAAGAACAGAGTCAACTTAAAGGGAATGTGTCATCAGACAATGACCTATTGTGTAACTAATGTTTTATGTTAAAAAGAGTTTTTAAGAATTTTTCCAATTCTTCAATTTTTCTATCTAAATTATAAAAATAATCCTGATATCGTTCAATTTTCACTCTCAGCACTGAGACTTCCGGTTGTGTCTGTGGTGATAAGAGGAGGCTGCTGTAAAGTGATCTGTACAGCATTGCAGCGTCCTGTGACACCAATAGATAGAAGAGACAATAGCAGCTCCCTGTGGAATGACCTCTTCAAGGCTAGGTTCATACTATGTAAGTTTCCGGCCGTAGCGCGCTCCGTGAATAAGCGGCCGGAGATTTACGTAGTTTGCGTACAATGGAAAGTATACGATCTACGGCTGCACAGTTCACACTACGTAAGAACTTACGCCTGGATTGTATGCGGCGCCGTAAAAAATGTACCAGACCATTGTTTGCGGACGAAAATGCTGTAACTTACGCCCGTAGCGTAACATGCAGTCCCGTACGGAGTGGTGATTTCTTCTTTTTTACACTTTGATTTGCCGATCCAAAAGGTTCTGTGGGGTGTCCGGGGCTAGCCGAAGATATCCAAGTAAAATACCGCTGTCAGATCGCTACGTACGCCGCTCGGGAAGCGTACGTAGCTTACAGGCGTAAGTTCACGGACCGTACGTAGCCAGCCGCAACTTCCCGGCCGGAGTTTTACACGTATATGTCCGGCCGCGAAAAATATGCGGCCGGACATATACGTAGTGTGAACATAGCCCAAAAGTCACAGAGCGCGCTCAGTAATGTTTCACATTCATCTCAAGGGGACAGAGTCTGTCTATTGCTGTCTATGTCCATGAGTCTTGCTGTAAAGCATGTCCCTACTTGCTGTTAAGAACAGACCAAGCATGATGGCAACCCTTAATAACAATGTACAAAAAGGGAAATAAATAAAAGTTAAAGTAAAAAAACAGAAACATTGAATGCAACTTTGTACTTGCCCCACTGTCTAAGCCCACCCCCTTTCCACGTAGGAAAGAATAGCCCTGAAATAACATCAAGCTGGAAATGAGCCGCTAAGTAGCCAAGAATGGTCCCAGGATATCCCCTTTAAGGTTCAGGTGTTACACAAAGGAAAGGCAGCTTTATCTTCATCACTGGAAGGGCTTCTCTTCAGTAAGGGTTGGGGGCGGGGCTTAGCACTCAGTGGGGGAGAACTCCTGCTGCCGCCAGTTGCCTTACAGCTGTGTGAGATCTGATCTAAGATTTGTGAAAAGAGGATGTGGTTGAACATGTAAATGCTCGACCATTGTTCTATTCATTATCTATATACAACACTTGACCATCTACAGAATTCCTATGGGGAGCTACGGCAATCCTGTTCTTCAGAATGGAGGTCCTGACGGTTGGGATCAAACAATTAGGCCAATGTTCCATAGTAAGCATCCATGGTAACAAGACCCCTTAGGGACCGTCGCTTTTACTACCTCGGCACCACCTACCATGGCTTAGCATAATGCACAGATAAAACTAGGGCAGCATTTTTCCCGCCATGTAAAATCAGCAGTTTAACAAACCCTGAGGTGACACTTCCATGAACACTTCCAGCATTGTGTTCACAACATTCCCCAAGCGAAGCGTTAAGACTCTGCCCCAGCCTATTATTTGCCGACGTCTCAGCCGTTTGGTGCATTATACATGTATCGTGATCCAATAGGCAATTCATCCTTCTCCGCAGGAAAGAAGACCTACCTGGGTGATAACTGCAGGTCACGGACTAGAACGCGGAAATTATGTGAAATTATCTCCAGTAGACGCTATCTGTGACTCTACGGTTCCTTTGCTGCCAAGATGAGTTAATTGAAGGTTGTTACTGTCAGCCCTCCAGGACCAATGAGCTGTCAGCGGCTTGTGAATTTTCTAATTAGATTGTAATTAACCAATTAACTCTGCATGCCGTATGCGCAGCCCCTACATACATCTGTAGGTAGCGGTCTATTAGAACATCAGAGGCGTAGATTGGCTTCTGCTGTGAACATGGCGCTCATGACCTTCCACCCATAATTCCTAATGCTATGAAAGCATACATTATTCTCATTGTGATTTACAATTCAGAATTGAACAAATTGCTTACTGGAAGTGTTGAGCGGACTTGTCCCGGGTTTGGCAACATTTGGCATTTAAGCTGTAAGCTGTATACGTGTTTTCCAAGACTCCCTAGGGTGGCTTCCAACTTCTCCAGATGCCAGGAGTCAAATGCTCGAGTGGTAAGGGATGAGAGAGAAGCCTTGATTTACATTTCAGGAACAGCAAGGATCCTAGTTAGCAGGCAGACTGGATCAGATTATAGATACATAGCCTTCTTTGAGCCTCCACTGCACATAGCTCAATGTAATGGCACATGGCTGTGTCCGTTACCCCCTACCTTCTCAGGTTCATACTGCGTTGTCATCATCTCCCTTTTCTCTCAGCATGTTTCTCCTGCCAGAGCCTTCTAGCTTTGAGCTGATCCACTGCTTGGTTTGGGCTCCCTCTAGTGGCCAGCATGCGCCTGTTCTCCTGTATTTATAGCCCAGCCCACAGGCTCTGCAGACTTCTGGCAAGTTCTCCTGATGGTATATATAGCCTCCATCTCCATCCCTCTTTGCTCAGTAGTTCGCGTTGGTTCTCAGCAACCATGTCTGGGCTCCCTGGCTTCCACACATTTCCAAGCAATCTTCAGTTATCTGGATCTCCATTCCTTTCCAGCTCCAGCCCAGTTCTGTCTGAACTATCTCCTAACATGAATCCCACACTTCTACTAGAGAACATCTATTACCTGACTCCAGCACTCCAACACTGACTCCAACTGGCTTTGCGGCAAGCAATGGTTAAAAATCGGGAACTCCTTAGACACTGCTCTTCGGAGAACGGTTGTCAACACTTGGTGGTGATCCGGGGGATTTACCTCTTCGTTTTTTTCTGCTCATTACTCACATGCTAAACCTCACCTCTTTTCTTGTGTTTTGTCCTGATGTAGCTGTTACTAGAGACAGAATTCCCTTACCAACAGGCAGTGGACAGAAGACTGCAGGGAAGTGAGACACCCAGGGGCGGTCTTGGCATTTCTGGGGCCCCAAGCAAAGTCATGTCTGGGGCCCCCCCCATGCCCCCCCTCCTCGACATGCGCTGCCCCCCCAGTAGTCCTCTTATAACCCTCCTACCACCATACAGAGATTACATATCACCTCAAAACTGCTCTGAACAAAACAGGAAGATATTACCAATGATGCCATAACATAATACTGCCACACCATGACCCCTATCACTACAGACCCTATAACAGAGTGCAGTTACATCCAGTGACTTACAGGAGGCGTCTT
Organism: Dendropsophus ebraccatus; assembly: GCF_027789765.1. NCBI lineage: Eukaryota > Metazoa > Chordata > Amphibia > Anura > Hylidae > Dendropsophus > Dendropsophus ebraccatus. The sequence continues at coordinate 105,874,656 of NC_091462.1, forward strand.
CTCTGATCAGCGTCTTTTACTTCTTTTTCTTTCTCTCTCCATCCAGCCTGGGCCACCTTGAAGTCTTCTCCCGGCTGGTAATCTTCCCTCCAGAATCTGTCAGAGAAATATTTTAGGCTCCAACACATCCAGTAGTTAGGTCCCCTGTACCCCTATATAGTAGTTACGCCCCTCTGTGCCCCCACAGATTAAAGGTGTCCCTGTGCTCCCACTTAATAATTAGGTATGTTCTGTGCCCCAGTATAGTAGTGAGGCATATAGGCACTTCTGTGCAGTCCCAATGTAATTAAGACCGCTGTGTGCTGCCCCCAGTTATATAGACCCCTTGTGCGCTGCCGACAGTAGTAAATACCACTTGTGTGCTGCCCCCAGTAGTATATACCTCTTGTGTGCTGTCCCCAGTGGTATATAGACCCCCCTGTGTGCTCCCGCAGTTATATATAGACCTGTGTGATCCCCCAGTTATACATAGCCCCCCTGTGTGCTCCCCCAGTATACTATATAGACCCCCTGTGTGCTTCTCCCAGTCATATATACCCCGTGTGCTCCCCCCAGTTGTATATACCCCCCGTGTGCTGCCCCCAGTTGTATATACCCCGTGTGCTGCCCCCAGTTTTATATACCCCCTGTGTGCTCCCCCACTTGTATATAGCCTCCCTGTGAGCTCCCCCACTTGTATATAGCCCCCCTGTGTGCTCCCCCTTATATAGCCCCCCTGTGAGCTCCCCCACTTGTATATAGCCCCCTGTGAGCTCCCCCACTTGTATATAGCCCCCTGTGTGCTCCCGTTTATATAGCCCCCCTGTGCGCTCCCCCCGTTTATATAGCCCCCGTGCACTCCCCCACTTATATAGAGCCCCCCTGTGTGCTCTCCTGTTTATATAGCCCCCCCTGTGCGCTCCCCCATTTATATAGACCCCCACTGTGTGCTCCCCCCGTTTATATAGCCCCCCTGTGCGCTCCCCCGTTTATATAGCCCCCTGTGCGCTCCCCCGTTTATATAGCCCCCTGTGTGCTCCCCCCGTTTATATAGCCCCCCTGTGCGCTCCCCCCATTTATATAGCCCCCCTGTGCACTCCCCCCGTTTATATAGCCCCCCTGTGCGCTCCCCCCGTTTATATAGCCCCCCTGTGCGCTCCCCCCGTTTATATAGCCCCCCTGTGCGCTCCCCCATTTATATAGCCCCCTGTGCGCTCCCCCCGTTTATATAGCCCCCCTGTGCGCTCCCCCCATTTATATAGCCCCCCTGTGCGCTCCCCCATTTATATAGGCCCCCTGTGCGCTCCCCCCGTTTATATAGCCCCCCTGTGCGCTCCCCCTGTGCGCTCCCCCATTTATATAGGCCCCCTGTGCGCTCCCCCCGTTTATATAGCCCCCCTGTGCGCTCCCCCTGTGCGCTCCCCCATTTATATAGGCCCCCTGTGCGCTCCCCCCGTTTATATAGCCCCCTGTGCGCTCCCCCCGTTTATATAGCCCCCCTGTGCGCTCCCCCCATTTTATATAGGCCCCCAATATATAACACACAAAAAAAACAAAAAAAAAACATTTTTACTCACCTGGGTCCGGCGTCTCCTCTTCTCTTCTCTTCCCTCTTGTGGCCGCGGGAAGTGTTTCCCCTGCGGTCACATAAGGCCGCTCTCCCGTTGTCATGGCACCGGCGCTCCAGTGACGCCTCGAGCGCCGTCACCAGAGACACAGAGCAGCCTCTTGTGACCACTGGGAAAACACTTCCTGCGGCCACAAGAGTAACTGACAGGGAGGGAGCCAATGGCTCTCACCCTGTCAGTGCCGCTGCTGCCTGTAACTATGTGCGCTCGTTACGAGCGCACATAGTTAGCCGCAGCGGTCTTGGGCACCAGAGCGGGGCCCCCCTGGATGTCGGGGGCCCCACGCAATTGCGTGGTATGCGTGGTGCCCAAGACCGCTACTGGAGACACCTAGTGGTCAAAACTGTTTATTTCTACAGTAAGTAGTCCTTTTTGATAAATAATGTGACGTACAAACATGTTAAAAGTCTGCTGGAGGGAAGCTGTTTGAAACAACAGTGACCATTTAAGTTGGTTATACATGTATACATCCCGGTAGATAGTTGTGACATCACAAATCGCTAACAGATAGCATTCCAGTAAGTTGTTGTTACATCAAATTGCTGCTGTGACATCACAAGTAAACTGCAGTGACATCACAATACCTATTGGGGTTTGGTCAATTAAAATGCTGTGACATCATAACATAGTTTAAGTCAGGAAAGCTGTGGTGACATCACAACTTATATTGCCTACTCCTCCACTGCCCGGGTATAAGCACCTTCAGAGGCCTCTTCTTACCCACCACCACATCTCCCGGCACAGTCCATTACAGATAGTGTGGATATCTAGCCTTTCCTCAACGGCTTCCAAAACTATTAAGTGTGAAAGGAAATAGACAGCGTTCTTCAATGACAGCTGTAAAATTCAATTAAAAGAAACTTGTGAGAAGATAGCAAATTCTCACAGACAAGATCACCTGTCCTCCGCAGCTGACGGGAAGCTACAAGAGGAAGATCAAAGTCACATTCTACTGATCACTGATCGGGCTGAGAGTTTACTACTTTAATGTGTTGTTGTGATGGATTATTCCCTCCGGGCATGCCAGACGCCTGTCCACGGAGCAAAAGCTTAAAACTGAAAGTGCTGTCTCTTGGGAAATAATTTAGATGTACGGTAAGTCTGGAGGAAGATAAGAAAAAAGCCAATCTACTAAACAGATTTTACCCTGTTACTACAGTTCAGCCCTCATTCACATGAGTGGAGAGCTGTGCTGGGGATTCAGGTGTTGGGATCCCACTGATCGGATATCTGATTTCTTCGAATATGGGGTAAATGCTGTCCACCCCAGTGATAGGAAGGATTTTTTCCTCCCTCTGGATCTATATGGTTGGATTGTTAGTTGTAAATGTAGATCCTTCTTAAATCTTTCAATGAAGCATGTATTTATGTACGGTAATATTACTAGCGTCGAATGTATTAAAAATAGTTCTGCTGCAGGAAGAGTCACCTCCAAAGCTCGGGTCAGTGCTTAGAGATTATTATATGACTCACCATCTAAATTATACACCCACACTACCTCCGTGTATCTATTCTACATACCTAATGTATATGTTGGATATGTCAGTTATATATAAATGTATGACGAATAATGAAAAAAGAGAGAATTGATTCACCAGGTCCGGTCTGGTGAAGCGCACATGCGCGCGAAACAGCTGTCATGGCCAATGCTGATGAGTGCTTGGCGTCCCCGCCTGCGATGATATATATATATATATATATATATATATATATATATTTATTTATACATGTCATGACGAATAATGAAAAAAGAGAGAATTGATTCACCAGGTGCGGTCTGGTGAAGCACACATGCGCGCGAAACAGCTGTCATGGCCCGCCTGCGATGAATTCCTTTACGGCTTTTAAAGTTTTCACAAGAATAAAGACTAGGCATGGGTGAGTGCCCTCAATTCTCTCTTTTTTCATTGTTTGTCATATGTTTCCACTATCAATTTTTGAGGTGCACCTCTGCAGCATATACTTTTTTACAGTCCAGTTCACACTGAACTCCTGCCCTCCTCTTCTAACCAGAACATAGGTAGCACTGGTGAGCTTCTAAAGTACGAATTTCACACACACACACACACACACACACACTATATATATATATATATATATATATATATCACCATGTAGATGCCACATTCATCCAGGAAGTCCGCTGGATAGTTACTGCGCTGCTCAGAAGGTAAAATGACCAAATTGATTTCTTCTATCTGCAATCACTGAATTGTGGGCAAGAGGAGGAGGTGAAAATTCTACTTCTAATATTCTATTTCAGAATTCAACAATACATGATAAGTGCACTTACTGTATATCTGCCATGACAGGTTATCAACATGATGTGCTGGGGTGGTGCTTATACCAAGAGAACAGATATATATATATATATATATATATATATATATATATATATATATATATATATACTATATATACTGTATATATATATATATATATATATAATGTATAAATATGTTCACATGGGAAATATTACAGTAGTTATATCCTTGTACATTGGATGAAAAAATTATAGTAGTTATATTCTTGTACATAGGAGGCAGTATTATAGTAGTAATATTCTTGTATATAGAAGGCAGTATTATAGTAGTTATATTCTTGTATAGGAGGCAGTATTATAGTAGTTATATTCCTCTATATAGGAGCAGTATTATAGTAGTTATATTCCTGTATATAGGGGCAGTATTATAGTAGTTATATTCTTGTATATAGGGGCAGTATTATAGTAGTTATATTCTTGTATATAGGGGCAGTATTATAGTAGTTATTTCCCTGTATATAGGAGCAGTATTATAGTAGTTATATTCTTGTATATAGGGGCAGTATTATAGTAGTTATAGTCTTGTATATAGGAGCAGTATTATAGTAGTTATAGTCTTGTATATAGGAGCAGTATTATAGTAGTTAAATTCTTGTATACAGGAGCAGTATTATAGTAGTTATATTCTTGTATATAGGAGCAGTATTATAGTAGTTATATTCCTGTATATAGGAGAAGTATTATAGTAGTTATATTCTTGTATATAGGAGCAGTATTATAGTAGTTATATTCCTGTATATAGGAGAAGTATTATAGTAGTTATATTCTTGTATATAGGAGCAGTAATATAGTAGTTATATTCTTGTATATAGGAGCAGTATTATAGTAGTTATATTCCTGTATATAGGAGAAGTATTATAGTAGTTATATTCTTGTATATAGGAGCAGTATTATAATAGTTATATTCCTGTATATAGGAGAAGTATTATAGTAGTTATATTCTTGTATATAGGAGCAGTAATATAGTAGTTATATTCTTGTATATAGGAGCAGTATTATAGTAGTTATCACATCCAGAAGCAAAAAGAGCTAGCACTCACCGTATGCTGCAAATATAGTCCTTTATTCGGGGTAATTCAGCATGGTCATAGGGGAGGGAGGTGAAAGCAGGAGCGTGAAGGCGACAGGCTGTTTCACTCGCAGAACGCGAGTTTCGTCAGGCCCACGGACGTCACTGCCGGGGGAGGGTCTTGTATAAATACGTAACAACAGGTAAGTGAAATTAAAAACAGTTAAAAACAGTACAAAAAGTTGTTACAAAAAGAAACCAAAGTCATTACGCTCGTTAAGACCTATGGGTCCCACAGCATGTAGTCTGCTGATCCACATAGATTCCCTCTGGAGCAAACGCTGGTGGCGATCTCCGCCATTAGTATTACAAAAAACTCTTTCCAATCCTAGAAATTTTAATACCTTGGTGTCTCCACCGTGGGTTCCCCGTACATGTGAAATTAATCTAGGTACCCCTTTTCCTGTTTTTACAGAGTAGCAGTGTTCCTTGTATCGAGAATTAAGAGCTCTTTTTGTTTTTCCAACATAAAAACGTCCGCAAGGACAAAAAATAGAATAAACAACAAAGGTGCTCTTGCAAGTGATAAGCTCGTTAATAAAGCACTCTTTGCCATTGAGTTTAACACAGGATACAGGATGCATTTGGTTGCAGTAAGCACATTGGCCGCATTTTTTATTACCTACAATCGTGTTCACACTAAGCCAATTTTTCTGCGATCCAGTAGCAACGTGGGAACCTGGTTTCTTCTTGAGTGTTTCACCTAGGGTAACATTTTTACGATACGTAACAATGTGTTTATGAATAGCTATGCTACTAAGATCTGGGTCATCCTCAATATAGTGCCAATGTCTACGTATGCTGTCATTAATACATTTATTCATGTTGGTATTTTGGAAGGAAAAAACGAACCTTTTTGGTCTCGAACGAGGACTTTTTTTACTCACTAGTAGCTGAGAACGATCTTTCTGAGATACTTTTTCTATGGCTCTGTTTACAATGGAGTGTGGGTATTCTCTCTCTTCTAGTCTTTGTGCTAGTTCAGAAGCTTGCTGCATAAATAAATCTGTTGTGTTATTGATTCTCTTAAGTCTGAGAAATTGACTGTATGGGATGCTGTTTTTTACCTGGTATGGATGAGAGCTATGATAATGTAGAATGGAGTTGGTGGCCTGTGGTTTCCTGTAAACAGAAGTAACCAGGTTCCCCTCAGATATATCAACTAATACATCTAAAAACTCAATTTTGTGCCCCCCAAATTTACTAGTGAAAATCATATTAACGTTGTTATTCTCATTTAAATACCTAACAAAATCATTAAACTGCCCCTCAGAACCCTCCCAAACAATAAATACATCATCCACATATCTAAAATAATTCTTAATGTGGGAAATAAAGGGATTGCAGGTGTGAAAAACAGTATTCATCTCCATAAATGCCAGAAAAAGATTAGCGTAGGTGCATGATACGGGTGTACCCATCGCGGTACCGGTATTCTGCCCGTACCATGCACCTTCAAAAACAAAGTAATTATTAGTGAGAATAAATAATAAAGCCTCCTTAACAAAATTACGTAAAGAAAGGGGATGGTTAGTAAGCTCAGGGTTGCGATCGATAGCCTCCACACCCGCATCATGGGGGATGCGGGTGTAGAGGCTCTCGACGTCCACCGAAGCCAGAAAACAACCTGGGGTAAAGTGACTCTCCTCAAGAGCTAATAAAAAATTGTAAGAGTCCTTGAGATATGCAGGGAACCCATGTAAAAGGGGTCTGAGTAACCAATCCAAGTATCGAGAGACCCCCTCGGTCGCGGATCCGATAGCGGATACAATAGGGCGACCGGGGGGTCTCTCGAGACTTTTATGTACTTTTGGAAGGCAGTACCACTTGGGTACACGAGGTGACTCAATAAGCAATTTTTCAGCAGTGACGTCCGTGGGCCTGACGAAACTCGCGTTCTGCGAGTGAAACAGCCTGTCGCCTTGACGCTCCTGCTTTCACCTTCCTCCCCTATGACCATGCTGAATTACCCCGAATAAAGGACTATATTTGCAGCATACGGTGAGTGCTAGCTCTTTTTGCTTCTGGATGTGATTTTGATATACCTTTTTCAGCTATATGCCCCACCTGGCTGCCTATTCCTATGCCTTAACATCCTCCACTCCGATTGTCCTAGCCCAGAGGGTCCTGATTACCATATATGCACGTTGGTGCTAGCTCTCATTGCTACTGGACTATATATTATAGTAGTTATATTCTTGTATAGAGGAGACAGTATTATAGTAGTTATATTCCTGTATACAGGAGCAGTATTATAGTAGTTATGGTTCAGGGAAGAAAAAGAGTGTTGCACCTTGTGGCACAGTGTGGACTTAGTGTAGGGACCCATGTGTATCAGATACCTGCACGCGGTACATGGGGCAGTGTGGCTTGATCAATTCACATACAGAATTCTGATGTTTTTTATGCAGCCGAGAGGTACTAGTATCAGCCATAGGTGTGAGGTGCCGCACTCTTTTTCTTCCCTGAACGTATTTTGTTTCTCTCTTTTCTCCGTGTTTTGCACTCCTCCTGGTGAGACCCACTTGACCACAATTAGCAGGAGACACCTGAGTGCTCATGGTTTTAATCCCTCCTGTCTGTCCTATTCTATCTTTGATAGCTATGGTGAGTGCAATACCTTATCCAGACTTGTGCTGTTTGGAGGCAGCTTCCTCCGCCGGTGGTGCTGGCTGGGTTTTGGTGTGGCATTTTTGGGTCTGGTCCTGTGGCATGGGGGTTGCAGGGCCGTTCCATGGCCTCCCTTCCCTGACTGTGCACGCCTGCGGGGGGGGTGGTCCCTGACTGGCACAGTGTGGACTTAGTGTAGGGACCCATGTGTATCAGATACCTGCACGCGGTACATGGGGCAGTGTGGCTTGATCAATTCACATACAGAATTCTGATGTTTTTTATGCAGCCGAGAGGTACTAGTATCAGCCATAGGTGTGAGGTGCAGCACTCTTTTTCTTCCCTGAACGTATTTTGTTTCTCTCTTTTCTCCGTGTTCTGCACTCCTCCTGGTGAGACCCACATGACCACAATTAGCAGGAGACACCTGAGTGCTCATGGTTTTAATCCCTCCTGTCTGTCCCATTCTATCTTTGATAGCTATGGTGAGTGCAATACCTTATCCAGACTTGTGCTGTTTGGAGGCAGCTTCCTCCGCCGGTGGTGCTGGCTGGGTTTTGGTGTGGCATTTTTGGGTCTGGTCCTGTGGCATGGGGGTTGCAGGGCCGTTCCATGGCCTCCCTTCCCTGACTGTGCACGCCTGCGGGGGTGGTGGTCACTGACTGGCACAGTGTGGACTTAGTGTAGGGACCCATGTGTATCAGATACCTGCACGCGGTACATGGGGCAGTATGGCTTGATCAATTCACATACAGAATTCTGATGTTTTTTATGCAGCCGAGAGGTACTAGTATCAGCCATAGGTGTGAGGTGCAGCACTCTGTTTCTTCCCTGAACCGCTTTATAGTAGTTATACTCCTGTATATAGGGGGCAGTATTATAGTAGTTATATTCTTGTATATAGGAGCAGTATTATAGTAGTTATATTCCTGTATACAGGAGCAGTATTATAGTAGTTATATTCCTGTATACAGGAGCAGTATTATAGTAGTTATATTCCTGTATACAGGAGCAGTATTAAAGTAGTTATATTCTTGTATATAGGAGACAGTATTATAGTAGTTATATTCCTGTATACAGGAGCAGTATTATAGTAGTTATATTCCTGTATACAGGAGCAGTATTATAGTAGTTATATTCTTGTACATAGGAGCAGTATTATAGTAGTTATATTCTTGTACATAGGAGCCGTATTAAGCTGTTATTATGTTCACACTACGTAAAAAAAACACGGACGTATTTCATAGCAACGGCCGTTGTTTGCATAAATACGTCCGTTGCTATGAAATACGGGCGCGTTTTTTTTACAAAGTGTGAACATAGCCTTATAGTAGTTATAATCTTGTATATAGGAGGAGTATTATAGTAGTTATATTCTTGTATATAGGAGCAGTGTTATAGTAGTTATATTCTTGTATATAGGAGCAGTATTATAGTAGTTATATTCTTGTATATTGGAGCAGTATTATAGTAGTTATATTCTTGTACATAGGAGTAGTATTATAGTAGTTATATCCTTGTATATAGGAGCATATTATAGTAGTTATATTCTTGTACATAGGAGCAGTATTATAGTAGTTATATTCTTGTATATTGGAGCAGTATTATAGTAGTTATATTCTTGTACATAGGAGTAGTATTATAGTAGTTATATCCTTGTATATAGGAGCATATTATAGTAGTTATATTCTTGTATATAGGGGGCAGTATTATAGTAGTTATATTCTTGTATATAGGGGGCAGTATTATAGTAGTTATATTCTTGTATATAGGAGCAGTATTATAGTAGTTATATTCTTGTATATAGGGGGCAGTATTATAGTCGTTATATTCCTGTATATAGGAACAGTATTATAGTAGTTATATTCCTATATATAGGAGCAGTATTATAGTAGTTATATTCTTGTATATAGTAGCGGTATTATAGTAGTTATATTCCTGTATATAGGAGCAGTATTATATTAGTTATATTCTTGTATATGGCAGCAAGAATCGTTTTGTAATACAATATTCAGCAAGCATATATGATGTTTAGGGGTGGACGTATTTTTGGTTATTTAGTAAGTGTAGTGTTGTTTGTACTATTTCCAGGGTTTACGGGAGATTTTTCCGCTGTATAATGAAGTCTTGGAACAACTGTGTGCCCGGGACTTGAGTTCATTTCTTAGAGGAAATCCCATAGGAAGGTTTTTCGTGTGAACTAAAGAGGACATCATTATCCAGTTTACTACAATGGCACATAACTGCTTCACGTCCCTTTGTCAGACTTTATTACTGCCTCGTTCCATCAATGTCCAGTCCTGCGGAGTCCGCGATGGGAACGGCCACCAATACTGTTACAGGAACGTTTTGTTAATATTCATAATCAGCTGTCAGTACATGGGTGAACTTACATAAAGGAGAGAATGACTCCATGAATGTGTTCCTGTTACCATGAATAGCCCAGCACTTAAATCCCAACGGACCCCCATGGGAAAAATACATTTTGCTGTGTGAAATTGTTCCCACCACCATGATAAAACTTTCCACATAATAATATATTATAGTTAGGATGTAATTTTTGGGGGGTATAAAAGTTTTCTTAAAATTAAAAAAAAAAAAAAGCAATTTAACAATGGGCGATATAATCAAGAGCATAAGCATATGGGGTTCAGAACCTAGAGCCCATGCCGTGTCCCGAGATTCCCTCTAAGCATTTCCAACACTGGCTCCTACTAGGGCCAAACCTTAAAGCAAAGAAATTATGTCTAAGAACGGCCAGTTGTAAGTCAGGCTCCCTACTTAAAGGGGCGGTGTCACTAAGAAAGCTAGGTCTATACTGATGCATTATGTTAAATGAAACAAATTTCAAATATACAAGCATTACTTAAAGTGTATTGTGTGAGAGCTATAGACTCACTAATCCCTATGTGCTGCTTTGTTTGATAACCTGTTGCCCTTGGTTACGGCCTGCCAGACATCTACTAGCTTGGGTCACTCATGCCCGATTCATTCGCAGTCACATGACTGGCCCCATTAGTGCTGGCAGTTCGTTTTCATTTCACGTGCAAGCAAGGGAGATTGTGGGAAAGTGTCTGTACTGTTGCATGGCAACAGCAGGGTCACAGGTCAGGGAGGAAACCAGGAAGTAATCATATACATAGGGAAGAAAAGTAGTCCAGTTGTACATTTGGTGGGGACCACATCTGAACTTTTTGTAGAGGTGGGAGTTGTAAAAGTAGCAAATCAGAGGTGATCAGTATGTGCAATAGCTATGGAAATAGTGACAGCTAGGGGTGTGACAGCTCAGAAGTTTTAGGAGGTCTCTTAGGGCCCTATTACACCAAACAATTACTGGCCATACTTGGCCGATTACCAGCCATTCCGGACAATAACTCTTTGGTGTAATAGTGCATGCAGGGGCGTAGCTAGGATTCATGGGGCCCCATAGCAAAAAACTGTAAGGGGCCCCCCTCCCCTACACACTAATTAATATATATACATACTCGGCCAAAAAAAAAAAAAAATCTCTGGCTGGAGGCAGAATCCTATGGTTATATACATAGGTGCAGGAGCAGACTACCTTTTGCTTAACCCTTTATTTACTGCAGTGTGTAAGTGACCCAAGTATTCTCTTACATGCTGCAACACAAAAAAAGGGTTAATACAGAAGACAATCAGCTCTCTCCTTTGCAACTCCTGCACTGATAACCCCTGACCTCTGCAGGAACTCAGAGAACAGAGGTTAGAGGTTATCAGAGTAGTCAGGCAGAGAGCTGATTGTCTTCTGTATTAACCCCTTTTTTTTGTTTTGCAGCAAATAGAGAACACTGGGTCACTTACACACTGCAGTAAATAAGGGGTTAAGCAAAAGGACACAGAAGGCTCTTATCATCCCTGGGCCCCCTCCCTCGGGCCCCATAGCAACCGCCTTCCCTGCCTTTATGGTAGCTACGCCACTGAGTGCATGTGAAAAGACCACGATCAGCCAACCATGTGACCTTCAAAGTACACGAACAGTGGTTTTCAGATTTGTATTCAGATCCTGCTTTGAGCTAGACAGGGAGACAGTGTATAGCAGGGACATTCAGGTATTAGGTGATTTTAGGCATGAGGGACCCCCAAAAGCCCTTGTTAGGGCTAAAATTATAGACAGCAGAGATTGATAACACATATATACAGCTATTAAACCGGCTAGCAGCACATCAGTGTGTTCAGACAGGCAGGCAGCTGGAGTGCACTGTCAGGAATAGGCTGCAGTGTATCTACTTGTTGAAAACCTCAGATATAGGGTATACAGCTGTATACTGAGAGTGTGCAAAAATAATAATAATAATAATTTGGTACTACTGTCTTGCGTTCTGTGTGTAACATTAACCATTGGAACGCCTTTTGCCTGTAGGCATTTCTAAATATATATTGCGTATACCGCTGTATACTGAGAGTGTTTGGAGTGTATTGTAGACAGGCTGTGATAGAGGTGTATTGCTGCAACTTTGGCGTGTTAAATGCACCTAGGCTCCTGCTGTCCCAGTTGCATCATAGAGGTGTTTGCATCATTTTCTGAGGTGCCATGGTGGATTCTGAAACCTAAATTCGACCACTTCGAGATCACCAAGTCACAAGCATTTTTTCCCATAGACTTTAATGGGATTCAATATTCGATCGAATAGTCGAGAGTTGCGATCTACTCCAATCGAATTTCGAACTTTCGAATATTTCACTACTCGCTCATCTCTAGTTCTTACCTGTTCCCCTATTGGGCCTGTCCACCACCAACCATCTTCTCCTCCATTATTTCCCTTATCCTTAATTCAACAATTATCTGCCATTGCTACCTCCACCAACTCTGTTCTACTTTTCCTTCACCATTTAAAGATTAAAGTTAGTTATTCAGACCCCACTCTAATGATAATGAGATGACTCTGCTCAGTCAGTCCCAGTCTATACAGCAAAGCTGAAAAGTGAGCTGCAGAAACCAGACATTCGGCCAATAGTTATTCTTCCTGACACCGACACAGCCTAAGGTCTATGTGCTCATTGTGTGGAGGTGTCAGCTTTTTCTTCCTAGCACAATTAGGTAAAAAAAAAATCCAACACGTCCAATCCTTCTCTTTCCAGATATCATTTGTCAATAGAGAGTTGAGAGGTCACCATACACCCTAGTGAGTCAAAGACAATGGGCTTAGCTGAGTTTAGTATATGGTTGCCTTTAGCCTATCGTGTGCGCTCAGTGAGCTGTATGAGAACTTTTTATACCCCGACAGTCATATTAACCTAAAAGTCCTTCCCCTTTATGGAATGAAATATATAAAGACCGTGACAGGCGTAATAATATAGAAATAACCTTAATTTATTTGAAAGCTTGAAAATATCCACTCGAATTTCCTTCGGCAACAATAAATATTATATACATTCACGCCTCATTTCACAAGTGAAATTCCTCTCGGCGGTGGCTGTAATTGTAGACGTAGAGATCAATAACTTCCTGTTCACTCCGTATTAAACAATAAAAGTTCCCCAGAGACATAACACACCTTAACCTTTCCATTGTATTGGTTACTTAGATACATAGCATCGGGATTAACCACTTTGTTGCCAGGAGGACTGCAATGCTATATCACTAGAACATTTACAATCGTAATAGAGGGTTTTAATCCTTTGTTTATTGACCATAAGCACTATGTATTACACTACATGACCCCGGAAAAGCTGGAAACAATGAAGAGGCCAAAGATTTCTAAAAAGCAATCTTTTCTATGGGAAAAGAATGAAATAACGCCCCCTGTTGATCTAAGTGGAATAGTTTTGGTAAGATTTTTCTTAAGATAAAAATGTTTAGAGACTTTGTCAGCAGGTATGAGTAGCCTAAACTAGTGACAGAGAAGCTGAACAGAATGATGTAGCACTTACATTGTTCTGTGTAGCTGATCCAGAGATACCCTCCTGAATAACCTGGGCAATAAGTAGTCCACTCCATTATGTGCATGAGCTCAGTAGTCCTGGATATCCATGAGAAGCAGAAAACTCCGCCCACCAGCTGCTGATTGTCAGTAATCTATCCATGCTGTGTATAGGCACTCAACTGTCAATCAGCAGCTGGAGGGCGGGGAGAGGGGTGTGGCAAGAATCCAATTCTGCTGCATATTAGGAGAACGGCAGAACAGAATGATGTAAATAATATACTCATGGCATTTCTGTGACCAGTTTATGCTGCCCTCATTCAAGGCGCCATAAACCTAGTGACAGTTTCCCTTTAAATTTGGTCTGGAAAAAAGGAAAATTTCAAGCAAGAGTTTTTTTTTAGTCAACTGGGTTTTCACCAGCTGTAAGCAATGGAATAGCGTCCCCTAGGGGTTAAATTGATTTGAAAAATGGGAACATAATAGCGATTATTTTCTGGGGGTCTATGCTAAAAATGGAAAAACGTCATCTAGTGGTCAAAGTCTGCTGATAAAAAAGGGACAATTTTAGATTTCTTTTCTAGAGAAGTAAAGGAACCAAAGGTAAGGCTGGGTTCACACTGTATCCGTTTAATGTATCCATTTTTTTTTTATAATGGAAGTCAATGGAAAAACAGATCCAAATGGATTCCATCCGTTTTTGCATCTGACAACATCTGACGTTTAAACTGACAGCAAAAACGCAGTGTAAACTCAGCCTTACATAAATGTTCTGGAAAAAAAAAGGTAAAACTCCATGTTTTTTAAAAGAAATATTGTTACACTGACTAGAATCAATGAAACAGTGCCACCCTGTGGTCAAAATATTGTGAAATTGAAAAAATTATAGCTCTGTTTTCTAGAAGTATGTTAACTCAGGAAGAAGATGGTATCTAAACCAGCCAACTAGTAGATATTCTCTACTGATGGATGCCAATCCCTAGTCATGTTACAAGAGTCTTTTATAGGTTGATGTAAAGGGATCATGTAAAAGTGCCCATAGAGTGAAATATATGGCTTAATGGTGAGAATATAATCACTCTGATGTATTCTTACAGGCATCTATGAATTTACTTTTCAGTACCCAGGTTGTATTGACTAACTACCACAACAGTCAACTGGTTTCCCATTTACGGTAATTGAGTGTTGTCTCATTGGAGGAGCAGTCGCTTGCACGTGTTTAATTCTTCTGCAGCGCCACCACAGGAGACATGAAGCATTACACAATCCCCATTGAAATCATGGAAGTGCTGGGTCCTCCAGAGTGAAAAAAATCTACTTCATAGGATCCATTTCATTATTTTACAAAGCTTTTATGGGGAATTTGAAAATAGACATCCATTCTAATGGAGCAGAATGGAGTCTCAACACTCAATGTGATGCCCATTGTATTCTGTTTTAGAGCACATAACACATGCAGAATATTCAACACCCGGAGGACCCTTCCAATTGGATCATTTATATTAAAATATGTGAAGGACATATGAAGGTCGTGCACAGGTCTGCACATACAGAACCTCACATTACAAATCTCATTTATCTCCGAGCTAATTCTAATGAAAAAAACATATCCCCCCTTATAGGATTAGGTTGTTGTCTGTAGGTGAAAACATCTCAGGTTTAATGTATCCCATGATATTGTTATGTCTTCAAGACTTTTCTTCCGTTAAAGTGATATGCATGTCCATATAATTTATACATATATATATATATATATGTATATATATATATATATATATATATACATGCCTCTCTATTTATTCTTGATATGATCTGTAAAAAAAATACCCCCCCCCATATTGAAGCTCCATGTTACCCTGTTGCATCTCTATAGGACTCTATGTACAGTAGACTGTGGACGCCATTGTCAATTTACTGCCAGTCTTTGAGGTTTGACCTAGTTGCTTTGTGTCGCCTCACGGAAGTCAGGACAGAACTGCAGATTATTGCACGGTAGACTTCAGCCTGGACTCAATATACAATTCATCATAGGAGCTGTCACGGTCTTAATTCGGCGGTGTAACCAGCTGAGAAGCAGGTCAGAGGTCACCGCCGAGGCTTTCATGGAAACTCTTTGTAGAGGGAGACGCTTCATCATTACAACATGAAGTCCTCTTGGTCCTTTATTCCTAACATTGTCTTATTCATAGTCAGTGATCCCATAAAGACTCGAATAAGAAGACAGCAGTAACTAGAACAGACCGGTAATGGAGGGCAGGGGGCAACCTGGGACTCTCTAGACTACAAGTCCCAGGAATCAAGTTCAAGGGGCCTATGGGAATATGTATATGCCTTCCTTATATATGTGTGTATATGCCTCTTACTAAAGGATAGCACCTTCTATCTTTCTATTCCCACAATAACGACTTTAAAGGGGATCTGTCATCCTCTTCATGCTGCCTGAACCATGAGTCACTGGGGGGGTCCCTGGCAGCCTCTCCCCACTCCAATGGCCTTGATTGATAGATTCACCCCATAGCCAAACAGGGAGAGATCTATTAATCAGAGCTGGTGGGGAGGGGGTTAAGCCACTAGGGACTGCCCCAATGACTTGTGGTTCGGGCAGCAAGTGATCACAGGTTCCCCTTAGAGGGTTGTGCCCCAGATTCCAGAGTCCATTAGATATATATGTGTATTATCAAATATACTAATCAGGAACCACAGAGAAGAGCATGCCAAAAATATCGGTGGCACATCCAAAGAGAAATAAATCAAAAAGTATACCTTGAGAAAGTCCCGAGTGGGGACGGAACGCGTGGGTTTCAGTGGACGCCGACATGGATCTCCTTTCCTGGTGATATACATTGTTGTTTGGGCCTTCGGCCTTTTTCATTTTACTCTGCAGCTTCATCCTTGTACTTGTGTCTATTTCATTACTTTACATATACACCGGTTAGGTTCCTTTTTTACTATATGGTCGGCTTGTCCTGGTACCGTGCTTATTATACACGGTACTATGGTGGTTCTGTTTATGTATTTTAGATGCTTTTAATCAGTTTGTCCCACTGTTTTTCCGGTATCAATAAAGTTTACTTTGATATACAATATACTTTTTGATTTATTTCTCTTTGGATGTGCCACCGATATTTTTGGCATGCTCTTCTCTGTGGTTCCTGATTAGTATTTTTACATGCCAATTCGGTTAGAGCACCCATATGTTATTGCAATAATTCTCTTTTCTTTATATTTTGAAGCAGTGCCTTGTCCTCGCTTTCTGTTTTACTATTATCAAATATACAGGGTGGTCCAAACAAAGGTGGACAGTATGTGTAATAGGGTTGTGAAGGGGAAGATTTATCAAACATGGTGTAAAGTGAAACTGGCCCAGTTGACCCTAGCAACCAATCAGATTCCACCTTTCATTCCTCACAGACTCCTTGGAAAATGAAAGCCGGAATCTGATTGGTGCTAGGGGCAACTGAGCCAGTTTCACTTTACACCATGTTTAATAAATCTTCCCCTTCACAACCCTATTACACATACTGTCCACCTACTTTTGGACCACCCTGTACATAGGGACTCCCAATAGATGATGCTGGGGATGAGAATGATTGAGCCTGTTAAATTTCAGCTGCCCAATCCTTTTTTTCAGAGAGATTTGGTGCCGGATAGATCTCATGTGTATGGAGGGATCCGGATAGATCTCATGTGTATGGAGGGATTGGGATAGATCCCAAGTGTATGGAGGGATCCGGATAGATCTCATGTGTATGGAGGGATTGGGATAGATCCCAAGTGTATGGAGGAATTGGGATAGATCTCATGTGTATGGAGGGATTCAAATAGATCTCATGTGTATGGAGGAATTGGGATAGATCCCATGTGTATGGAGGAGTTGGGATAGATCTCATGTGTATGGAGGGATCGGGATAGATCTCATGTGTATGGAGGGATCCAGATAGATCTCATGTGTATGGAGGGATTAGCATGGATCTCATGTGTATGGAAGGATCAGGATAGATCCCATGTGTATGGAGGAATTGGGATAGATCCCAAGTGTATGGAGGAATTGGGATAGATCTCATGTGTATGGAGGGATTCAAATAGATCTCATGTGTATGGAGGGATCGGGATAGATCTCATGTGTATGGAAGGATCAGGATAGATCCCATGTGTATGGAGTAATTAGGATACATCTTATGTGTATGGAGGGATTGGCATGGATCTCATGTGTATGGAGGGATTGGGATAGATCTCATGTGTATGGAGGGATTGGGATAGATCTCATGTCTATGGAGGGATTGAGATAGATCCCATGTGTATGGAAGAGTTGGGATAGATCTCATGTGTATGGAGGGATCGGGATAGATCTCATGTGTATGGAGGGATCCAGATAAATCTCATGTGTATGGAGGGATTAGCATGGATCTCATGTGTATGGAAGGATCAGGATAGATCCCATGTGTATGGAGGAATTGGGATAGATCTTATGTGTATTGAGGGATTGGCATGGATCTCATTTGCATGGAGGGATTGGGATAGATCTCAAGTGTATGTAGGGATCGGGATAGATCTCATGTGTTTGGAGGAATTGGAATAGATCCCATGCGTATGGATGGTTCAGTATAGATCCACGGTGTATGTAGGGATCGGGATAGATCTCATGTGTTTGGAGGAATTGGAATAGATCCCATGCGTATGGATGGTTCAGTATAGATCCACGGTGTATGTAGGGATCGGGATAGATCTCATGTGTGTGGAGGCGTTGGGATAGATCTCATGTATATGAGCTTCTTTAGATATCTATTAGCTATTTGCTGCGTCCTGTATTGATGCAAAAGAGGGCTCTGTGGAGCTTCAGTTACCAGTCTCAAATCACAGGAATAGCCAGATATCTCTCCAAGGGAGGAAAGCCTATTCCTGTATTGATGTTCCCGTATGTTGTGGCCTGGTACATCCTGATGTGTAATCCTATATTTATAATTAACACCATCGTAAGAATGTCCTATAGTTTATATGCAAAAAATGACCTAACCGTGACCAGTGTGAAGCTGTACTATACCCAAGGCTGAGGAGGGCATCAACTCCGATTATTCAGTGTAAGGGTCCCCATACCTCACAGCACGCTCAGCAGTCAAAATGGTCAAATCCCACCCATGTAATATTGATCAGCGCATCCTCAATATTCACAATGTACAGAACTTATGTCAAATGTCAAAAATGACATGGCCAATGGGGACTATATGAGACTGGAAAAGAAGGTTCTGCTTTTTATTCCCAGAAACAGCGCCACTCTTGTCCACAGGGTGCATCTGGTACTGCGGCCCAGTATATTTTTATATATTTAGATTCGGACTGACGACAACTGTACTGATTATGGCCAGTGAGTAATGCTGTTCCATTGATTACAACTAAGAGTGTCTCTCACTCTGGAGGACCCCACATGCATTATCTAGACAACCATTTAATTTCAATGAGATTTGTGTAATTCTTTAGTTTATCTGTGGTGGCGCTATAGGTAAATGAAACACTTGCTGCCATGCTCCACCCCATTTTCATAACTTTAAGTGAAATCAGAAGTGGAAAATCATCATAAAATTTAAACAATCTAAACAATTTGGTGTGGATTTCGACATGAAAATACTGCAGATTTTCCAATTTCATTTTGCATGTGGTCATACCCTTAGGTTGTGTTCACACACTGCATTTCTCTTTGGAATCATTTTTACAATTCTGACATCAGTTTCAGAAAATTGTTTAAAATAATGCAAAGTATTCATAAAAAAACTCAAGTTATGAGCACAGCCTCACAGTAAAACAAACAAGGGGGCAGAGATATATATAAAAAAAACATTCATTGACGTGCATTATTTTATAAAACACAAGAATTCCAGCAATCATCATTGTTATTAGAGGAGGAATATGATTGTAGAGAGAGCCAAGGGGAACCTGACGTAAAATGAGAATAATGGTAGATTTCAGCCTCCTATATTCCATCCCTCACTCTGCATTACCTGTCCCTCTGGCATGAATAGTGATTGAGTCCCAGTAAGATTTAGTCATACATAGCGCACATTAGAATGGAAATACGACGTGTGTTTACATTACAATGCAGCAGCCACTTCACTGGTGTTCTAATCTGACCATGAACCAGATACGTCGTTTCACAACTGGAACTGCAGACAGAAAATAGCTTCACGTGAATGAGGTTTCAATAGACCTCTCGGAATATTGTTCTAGGGGGTTGGGGGGGGGGGGTTGGGAGGAATAATGCATAGGATGCGAGAGAAAGAAACGTCATTACTGACTGGTAAAACCAGACATGACACTTATATAAATACTGCAGTCAACGTTCCTCCAAATGTTCCACCAGTTATGAATAAAAAACGACGTTCTAAAGTAGATTCCAAGACGAGACTCCCTCAGGGTCTGGATTTTCATTTCTAATCTGTGAAAATTCAAATGTGTTCGCCTCAAGTGCTCTGTGCCTATATACATTCATTGTGAAGGTCAAAGGGTCAGCGGTCTCACACTTTACTTGTTTGCATGTGCCCGTTAAATTCAGAGTTCCTCGACGTTAGCATGGTCTCCTGGATGCGACTGCTCTTTTCTTGTCTATTTTCAGTCAGGTCGGCATCCTTGATGCCGTTACTTTTTCGAAAGCAGAGAACCTTCTGAAAGCTCTGCTTGAAATTGTCCGAAAGGAAGCCATAGAGAATGGGGTTGGCGCAACTGTTGGCGTAGGACAGGACAACCACAAAGAAATACACGCCAACGTATGCCGGTTCCTCCGGGACAAAAAACGTTAGATTGACTATGTTTAAAATGTAGAACGGCAGCCAACAAAACACAAAAACGGCCACTATGATGACCACCATTCTCGTCACCTTACGCTCTGATCTTCTACGTCTGGTGGACCCCACGCGAAGACCTGAAGACTTTACCTTAATGACAATCAAAAGGTAGCAAAGGCAAATCACCAGTAGAGGTCCAAAAAAGCCCAACACGGAGGTGTAGATTATGAAAGCCGTAGACCAAATATTCACCGGCTCTGGCCAGTTGATGTTGCACGTGTGGAAGTCCTGTTGGACATCTGAGAAGATGACAACTGGGAGGACGACCAGAAAAGAAACAGTCCACACAGTGGCGCTGATTAGTTTTGCTACTCGGGGTCTCCTCCATTTGGTTGACTTAATTGGATGGACCACTGCCAAATAACGGTCAATACTCATAACTGTAAGGCAGAAGATACTGGTGAACTGGTTTATACCATCCACCGTCAACACCAGTCTACAAAGAAAAGTTCCAAAGGGCCAATAAGAGATGGCATTTTGGGTGGCAAGAAAGGGCAGTCCTAACATAAAAAGAACATCTGCCACTGCCAGGTTCAAAATGTAGATGTTGGTGACTGTCTTCATCTTTGCATAACGGAGAACAACGTAGATGACTAGAGTATTCCCACTGAGTCCAATGGCACAAACCAGCAAATAAATAAAAGAGATGAGGACAGAGCTCATTCTTGACATTGGGGCCTCCACCACTGTTTCATTACAAGTCACATTCTTGCAAACTGTTATGTTGGGGTCCCTCACCCCAGTCTCCAAGAGGGAAGCGATGGGAAGAGATACAGGGTCCATGGTTACGTTGTTATAATCCTCTTCAAAAGAATAATGGTAGAAACATCACTGCAAAACAAAGAAGAGATAAAGGTGATTGAACAGGAGAATAACAAATCAGAATTTAAAAAGGGCTAGTAAACTGATATAATCCACCCACGACTACACTACTGCCCCCTATAAAAATACTGCCCTCTACAAGAATATAAATACTATAATACTGCTCCTATATACAAGACTATAACTACTATAATACTGCTCTTATATATAAGAATATAACTACTATAATACTGCTCCTATATACAAGACTATAACTACTATAATACTGCTCCTATATACAAGGCTATAACTACTATAATACTGCTCCTATATACAGGAATATAACTAGTATCTATAATACTGCTCCTATATACAAGAATATAACTACTATAATACTGCTGTTATATATAAGAATATAACTACTATAATACTGCCCCCTATATACAGGAATATAACTACCGTAATACTGCTCCCTATATACAAGAATATAACTACTGTAATACTGCCTCCTATATACAAGAATATAACTACTATAATACTGCTCCTATATACAAGAATATAACTACTATAATACTGCTCCTATGTACAAGAATATAACTACTATAATACTGCCCCCTATATACAAGAATATAACTACTGTAATACTACTCCTACAGTATATACAAGAAAATAACTACTATAATACTGCCCCTATATACAAGAATATAACTACTATAATACTGCCCCCTATATACAAGAATATAACTACTATAATACGGTTCAGGGAAGAAAAAGAGTGCTGCACCTCATACCTATGGCTGATACTAGTACCTCTCGGCTACATAAAAAACATCAGAATTCTGTATGTGAATTGATCAAGCCACACTGCCCCATGTACCTCGTGCAGGTATCTGATACACATGAGTCCCTACACTAAGTCCACACTGTGCCAGTCAGCGACCACCCCCCCCCGCAGGCGTGCATGGGCAGGGAAGGGGGGCCATGGAACGGCCCTGCAACCCCCATGCCACAGGACAGGACATACACAAAATTCTGATGTGTTTTTTATTTAGCCTAGGGGCACTAGTATCAGCCATAGGTGTGAGGTGCAGCGCTCTTTTTCTTTCCTGAACCATAACTACTATAATACTGCCCCCTATATACAAGAATATAACTACTATAATACTGCTCTTATATACAAGAATATAACTACTATAATACTGTTCTTATACACAAGAATATAACTACTATAATACTGCTCCTATATACAGGAATATAACTACTATAATACTGCTCTTATATACAAGAATATAACTACTATAATTCTGTTCTTATACACAAGAATATAACTACTATAATGAACAAGGATCAAGAAACAGAGTCTCGCACTCACCGGACTGAAGATGCAAGTGGTTTATTTCCGATACATCAGAGTAGGCTAGGCGGGGAGAGGGGAGATGGTGAAGCAGGTGTGTTCAGCAGGAGCAACAAAATGTTTCACGCCTACAGAGGCGCTTCGTCGGGCTAGGAACCTGGTTCACCTGCTTCACCATCTCCCCTCTCCCCGCCTAGCCTACTCTGATGTATCGGAAATAAACCACTTGCATCTTCAGTCCGGTGAGTGCGAGACTCTGTTTCTTGATCCTTGTTCATTTATCCTGCCTTTTTTGTCTCTGCACCGCCGCTCCACGGTTTGGATACAGTCTGTGTGCTATATACTCCAGTCCCGGGTTTCCCACATTGGGTGTACCTTGTAGTTAGTGCCGGCCGGAACTCTCACCATACGTATAACTACTATAATACTGCTCCTATATACAAGAATATAACTATTATAATACTGCTCCCATATACAAGAATATATCTACTATAATACTGCCCCTATATATAAGAATATAACTACTATAATACTGCTCCTATATACAAGAATATAACTACTATAATGCTGCCCCCTATATACAGGAATATAACTACTATAATACTGCTCCTATATATAGGAATATAACTACTATAATACTGCTCCTATATACAAGAATATAACTACTATAATACTGCTCCTATATACAAGAATATAACTACTATAATACTGCTCCTGTATACAAGAATTTAACTACTATACTACTGCTCCTATATACAGGAATATAACTACTATAATACTGCTCCCATATACAAGACTATACCTACTATTATACTGCTCCTATATACAAGAATATAACTACTATAATACTGCCCCCTGTATACAGGAATATAACTACTATAATTCTGCTCCTATATACAGGAATATAACTACTATAATACTGCTCCTATATACAAGAATATAACTACTATAATACTGCCTCCTATATACAAGAATATAACTACTATAATTTTGCCTCCAATATACAAGGATATGCAGCCGAGAGGCACTAGTATCAGCCATAGGTGTGAGGTGCAGTGCTCTTTTCTCTCCTGTATTGCATAACTACTATAATACTGCTCCTATATACAAGGATATAAGTATAATCTGGCCTCGGCTTCTGCTCCTTCCTCGATATTATTAGCAGGCAGTAGATGACAAACATTTCGTTATAAATGAGATGACTTTGTAATTTGTGTGTTTCGGGTTCTGGGCCCACAAGCAGCATTGAGAGCTGAGAATGTGAACATAACACAATTACAATGATATGTGCAGATAAGTGGAGGGCACCCTGGTCGGCTTTTTTATTTTCCTTACAGACAGCAGGTTCCTAAATCTGTATTCATGTTGTAAAACTGAACATCTGGTCGCCGACTCCTACATCCTGGTAACAATGCCTCCGGTACACCGCTGACCAGCTTCTGTAGATGCGGGGTCACAGGGGGCGATTTATTCACTATAAAAACCACTGTAGGAGAATGCAGCCAAACATTCCCTGTAAATATTGGTCACTGCCAGAAGAGTGCCCCTCTAAACAGTGACAACCGGTAGCTCAATAAATAGTGAAGTTAGGGTTCCTCCTATGCCTGTAAAGTGTTCTGAAAGAGTGGCCCCTATAAACAATAGTGCCAGCAATCCCAAGACGTCTCTTCTCACAGCCACCAAATTTCTATATACCCTATTAGTATGAATAAATAGAGGGGGGTCTCTGTTCAGCATCCTGGTTGCAAAGAGCGTCTCTTGGTTTGGAGGACCTGTCCTGTCCTGCATTACGCAAACAACCCATTGACATGAATGGACACCTTGTAATGCTTTATTTCACCTGTGGTGGAGCTGTAGGGAAACTGAACGCTTATTGAAGGCTTACTCTACTGATTATAGATCAGGGATGGGGAATCTTTAGCCCTCCAGCTGTTGCAGAAATACAATTCCCATCATGCCTGGGCAGTCAAAGCTTTAGCGTGATGGGATGATGGGAATTGTAGTTTTGGAACAGCTGGAGGGCCAAACGTTCCCCATCGCTGGTATAGATGGTGATTAGAGATAAGTGAACTTTGAGTAAGTTTGGCTTCGTCCGAACCTGAACTCTCTACCAGTGGCTGAAGAAGTTGGATGCAGCCCCTAAGTAATCCTGGAAAACATAAATAAAGCCTATGGCCTATGGCTATATCCATGTTTTCCAGGTAGCCAACTTCATCAGCCATCGGTAATGAAATGGCGAGTGTTGGGGTTTGGAGGAACCTAAATGTACTCAAAGTTCGCTCATCTCTACTGGTGATCTCAGCAAGGGGACACTTATTTTTAAGGGACAAAATGATCAGGTAGAGTTTATTCAAAGTGGAGATACCCTTTAAATTTAAAGCGAATGTACCATCAGTACATTCGCTTTAAGTTTTCACATGGATAGAACCGTGACGGCACCGGTAAGCTGGTGCCACGGTGTTCCCGTGTACAGAGCCATTCAATTCCTGCGCACCGTCCGGGGGTGAAGCGCTGTAGACGGGCTGGCCCGCCCCAAGTGGGAGGAAACCCCCCACTTGGGGCGGGCCAGCCCACTTTCAGTGCTTTACCCGGCCGGTGCCTGGAAATAGAACGGCGCCGTATGCAGGAACTGGGCCGCAGCTCCAAAAAAGGATCACCGCAACAACCTCCCCGGACCATTGCTGTTCAGGGAATGTCCTGATATATTCCCTCTCTCGCCAATCATTGCGCCCCTCTACCATGCCCTCGGCAGCCACCTACTCTGCCAACCCCTCCTTCCAGCCCTGTACATGTATTGGGTAAATAATAGCAGCTTCCATCGGATACAATGCAACAAAAGGACGTATTCAACCCAAATATTAATCAGCTCAAAATTTCCCATCTGGCAGAGTTCCATGGCGCTGAGTCAACGCATGTAAGGATTTCTCGCTTGCGTTGCATTCATACTGATAACGTAGCAACATGAATGGGTAGCTACATATCAAAGCTGGTTTCCACTCAGTGTGGGACTATTCCACTCCCTTTAATTACTACTACCAAGCTCGCCCGCCTGACGCTCGACTTGCAGCCAGTCCTGCCAACTCATTACGAGCGGGGTTTCATCATTATTCCCAGTCACTTTCCTGACTGCCGGGGGCACGCACTTTTCTAACATCTCTTTGTTGTATAATATGAAGGTTTGTAGGGCGGGCTTGTAGCTGGTGCCAAAAATTAACTGTTTTGGGACCTTAAGTATCCCTTGGTTTGGGCAGATCTTCCATCAAGGTTAGATATCTGATTGTTAATACTTTGGACTCATGACAACTATTGTGTTTCCCCAACAGTGTTATATGAAGAATAGAGATGAGCAAACCGGGTTCGGGTTCGAGTCCATCCGAACCCGAACAATCGGCATTTGATTAGCGGGGGCTGCTGAACTTGCATAAAGCTCTAAGGTTGTCTGGAAAACATGGATACAGCCAATGACTATATCCATGTTTTCCACATAGCCTTAGCGCTTTATCCAACTTCAGCAGCCACCGCTAATCAAATGCCGATCGTTCGGGTTCGGATGGACTCGAACCCGAACCCGGTTCGCTCATCTCTAATGAAGAAGAATTCACATGTCACAGTTCAGTCAACAGGCCAGGTTATCAATAGGAGAATCAGTACCAGGGATAAGGCAGGGATGTAGTTAATCAGGCCAAGGAGCAGGACAAGCCAGACAGTTCAGCTGGGCAACAGGAGATGCAAACTGGACAGGAGGGGTAATGCAGGCAAGTGTAATCCATGGAAAACAGGCACGGGTCAGGATACATGGAATAGAAGATTCAGGAACAACACCTAAGCTTAGGAACACAAGAAAGCAACAATGCTCAGGCAATATGGACTGGGTGTGACAGCTTTATATGGGTGTTGGAGAAACAACAGGATGAAGAACAGCAGGAGACATACTGGCTCTTTACCTCTAGGAAAATGATCAGGTACACATCCTATTGGATGGGGGTGGGACTGCAGTGGTGGTCAGAAGTCACAAGTATATTGGTGGTCCCCTACTGCCATGGATCACACAGGGACCATGGGAGAAGAGGAACTCTTAGGTTGAGAGAACCAGGCAGTAAGTCACGGACCGCAACCTAGCAGCGGTAGACAGTGGTGTTACATTTAGAAAAGTAAATTTCATGTACTCTGTTGGATCAGTGCTTCTCAATTCCAGTCCTCGGGCCTCACCAACAGGTCATGTTTTGAGGATTTTCTTAGTATTTCACGGGTGATATAATTATACTCAGTGCATCAGGTATTATCACAGGTGATCTTTGTATGGGTAATCCTCAAAACATGACCTGTTGGTGATTCCTGAGGACTTCAATTGAGAAGCACTGTGTTAGATCATTCTGAATTAATAATGGAGAAGGTGGTGGTCACTTGTCCAGGATCCTCATCTCTTGGCTAAAGTAGAAAACAGAAAGATAAAGCATCTCTCTGTCTGGAGGACCTGCCTTGTCCGGCATTAAACAGATAATCCACTGAGTAGACATTGTGTAATGCTTAATTTCCCCTGTGGCGGCGCTGTAGAGGAATTCATCTCTTATCACTTGGGTTTGATTGGGTTTCAGGCAGGGGGACATTCTGTGATCCCTCTGACAAGAAGAAATTGCTCAAAGCAGCGAGCTCTATACAGTAGTAGACTATCTTTACCACCATGGTTTGATGACTGTAGTGTCATTTCCAGCTGCTTCTCTCAGCATCAGTGGGCGGCTGTCACGTTCCTTGGCCCTACGTTAGCAAGTTGTTTACCTTGAAAAGAGATGAGAGAGCAGAGGATTGTAGGAAACTAGCCTGTATCCAAGGGTGGACTATACGTGGCATGACCCTACACTGGGGATGAATGGTAGGAGAGTATCCATGGATGGATTATGGAAAACTATCAAAGGGTGGACATCCCATAGAGCCATAGAGTAGAAGACTCCGCTATAGAAAGGTCCTACTTTCTTTTCAATAGGTGGAATGACCCTACACTGGGCAAGAATGGTAGGAGAGTATCCATGGTAAGAGGGATTATGGAAAACTATGGAACAGTGGTCATCCCAAAGAGCCATAGAGTAGAAGACTCCGCTATAGAAAGGTCCTACTTTCTTTCCAATAGGTGGCATGACCCTACACTGGGCAAGAATGGTAGGAGAGTATCCATGGTAAGAGGGATTATGGAAAACTATGGAACAGTGGTCATCCCAAAGAGCCATAGAGTAGAAGACTCCGCTATAGAAAGGTCCTACTTTCTTTCCAATAGGTGGCATGACCCTACACTTTGGGTGCATGGTAGGAGAATATCAATGGAGGGATTATTGAAAACCAAAGGGTAGACATCTCACAGAGCCATAGAGTAGAAGACTCCACGATAGAAAGGTCCTACTTTCTTTCCAATAGGTGGCGGGACCATTCATCAAGCTTATTCCCATTACAGACACCCAAATGGTGGCCCCAATACTAAGTTATCTATGTATACTAGGGTTCAGGGAAGGAATGGGTGGAAACAAGGAATGGGACGCTAGTTGAGGTTGGGGACACATAGTGGGACAGTATCCAAATCTCTTCTATGCTACATAATGGTTGGAGGACCCTATAAAAGATTATAAATTGGGTCTAAAGCTTCAAATTAGGCAGCTGCGTGGGTCCATGGGTCTCCACTTCACCCAACATTGTAGTCTAAACCATATTTCACCAGATCAGCGTTGGTCCTCCTAACCCCAGTGGGTCCCGGCATCTGACCAGCCATGATTACAGGTCCCTGCGTCCCATCTTGGCCTCTTCCATTAATATTGCAGTTCTGTAAGTCAAAAGCTCAAACGGGGATTATTAAAAGCCATGGAAAAAAACGAGAGTGAGAGACCAACGTCTAAAATTAGATTTGTAGAGGTAATTCTGGTAAGTGTGCGCACTTTTCAAGGAATTGTCCATTTGTCCATGAAGTGTAATGATAACATGGAAGGGAACCTATAAATATTACTGGGGAGAGCTTTCAAATGGAATAATTGTAAAGTAGTAATATTCTCTAATGTAAGAGCGCGCTTCAGTGCTCTCCGCCAGCGAGGGTTCAAAGAGCGAAGCATCAGCCGGCCACCGGGACAATGGGCAGGCTGAAGGCTGGGAAGCTGGGAACAGGCAGATTATTAAGGGGACGTTATACTCTATAGGACTCTTGTTTGCACAAGTCCACACAATGCTCCACTTTACTGCGTGTCACCGCCGCACAATGAAGACTTGAAAGGCAACGCCAGTGGAAATGCGTAAATCCTCTAGGGCTGTATTAATAGATCTTTGGTTTACT
This sequence comes from Dendropsophus ebraccatus, assembly GCF_027789765.1. Taxonomy (NCBI): domain Eukaryota; kingdom Metazoa; phylum Chordata; class Amphibia; order Anura; family Hylidae; genus Dendropsophus; species Dendropsophus ebraccatus. The sequence continues at coordinate 105,903,442 of NC_091462.1, forward strand.
GCGGTATGCAGCTGCTTTAACCATTTCATCACTCATACGATTCCTCATGTACATACATCAGCTAAGCTAGTCCTTTAATATTGGATTTTTTGTGGTTGTCACTGCCCCTCCCTTGGACTTTAACCCTCCAACACTGCAATTTCCATCTCCAAGGCCCATAACATTTCTACACCAAATGACTGAAATTAGTAGAGGGTCACTTTCTGCTGATAACCCATTGCTCATTGTTTTATTCTCTACAATGTGCCTTTAAGAATTTTTTTAAAGGGATTGTCCATTTTAAAAATCCCTTTCATGAAACAAACTCATTCCCTTTCCCCCCGCCCCCAATTCAGCTTGTCATTGCTTTGCTAGGTCAACCAGTGATCAGCTGTGATCTGGCAGCAACTGTTCAGTTTCCCTGCAGCTCCCCCACAGGAGAAAAGAGGCATTACACAATTGTAATCATTGACCGATAGATACATACATACATACATACATACACCTTTCCTAAACCAGATGACCCCTTTAAAGGATAGTTCACCCAATATTATATATATATATATATATACACATACACACATACACACAGTGGTGCCTTGGATTACAAGCATAATTCGTTCGCTTGTAATCCAAATCACTCTTACACCAAAGCAAATTTTTCCATAAGAAATCATAGAAATGCAGACAATTGGTTCCACACCCCAAAAATAATGATTTATTATTCTGAATAACACAGAGCAGATGAAACAAACATTCAGAAACAGCAGAATATGTGATATTATAAGTTACTGTACAGTAATGGAGAGGATGGGAAACACAAGGGCTGACAGAGACTGCAGGGAGCAGGAAGGAATGAGCAGGGCAGATGTGGGCACATACATGGAGCACTCTCTGTCCGGGGGGGGGGGGGGAGTGTTACAGCTATGGGGAGATTACCTCCACAGTCCTGTCCTCTGATGCAAGCCCCAGCCTGAAGTGGATCTGCTATGGTTTGGAAGGTGAGGGAGACTTCCTGGGTCAGAGTACAGTGCTGAAGACCCCGCTATGCAGACCATGCCCCTCCCCCACTCCCCCTCCCACCCAGTATAGGGAGCTCTTAAACCAAAACGCTCTTAAACCAAGTTACCACTGTGTGTGTGTGTGTGTATGTGTGTATGTATATATTTTTTATTATTATTATTATTATTATTATTATTATTATTATTATTCAAATCAACAGGTGCCAGAAAGTGCCATAGATTTTTAATTTACTTCTATTAAATAATCTCCAGTCTTCCAGTACTTATCAGCTGCTGCAGGAAGTGGTGTATTCTTTCCAGTCTGACACGGTGCTCTCTGCTGCCACCTCTGTCCATGTCAGGAACTGTCCAGAGCAGCAGCAAATCCCCATAGAAAACCTCTCCTGCTCATCAGACAGGAAACAATACCACTTCCGGCAGGACATACAGCAGCTGGTAAGTACAGAAGGACTTAAGTTTTTTTTTTTTTTTTTTTTTATAGAAGTCAATTAAAAATTTCTGGCACTTTCTAGCACCAGTTGAACTGAAAGTTTTTTTTTTGGGGAACTACCCCTTTAAGTGAATGGCTTTTCCACCTTATAACTCAATACCTCTTTAACACCACTAAATCTCTGTAAACATCCTCATCCGTTGCTGAAGATGGGATTAGCATTACAAACTCTGTGTGAAGTTACTCGGCCCTTTAGTTTCGATGTCCATCCAGGGGACAGAGTTAGAAGCGTACGCCGCTATTATCTCCAGCATTGGGGATTAGAGGCAACGGTCTTACACTAATCTTGTCCTGGAGCGTAACGCACGTTGCATTGTGTTCCGAGCTCCATAGTGATTGTTCCGCCACACAACTGAAAATTAGACTATTTCCGTGTAATAGACATGACTTACCACAGATACCAGCAAAGACTTTCTACCTTCAAAGGAAATCAGATTTACTGTAAATCGGTAACAAATATGTTACCGGCTCTTTTTTCCGTTCAGTATTTTTGTGGAGTTCCCCTTTAAGGAGCTTGACATTTAAAGGGTAATGAGACAGGTGTTTTTTTTTAGTTCTCATCCTCCACTTTCTCTCTCTCCTATCACCTAACAATAAATATCATCTCTGATTTATGGCCGCGCTTGGAGAAATCAATGGTGGATTTAAGACTCTGATAATCATCTCAGCTCTATGTAATGATATTGTTTGGAACACTCTGCCCTCTAGGGGCCATTTCCTGCATGTGCTGCAGGGAACATCTTGTTCTCTACGTGTAGACCTGAAGGCTTTGGACCATGGAAGCTGAATATATTGTCTCTGATTTACATCAAGGCCTTTTCTCATCTATGGGACCACCAATAAATGGCGGACTATCCCATTCATAAGATGGGACCTACAGTAACCTCAGGTGAACAACCATTAGCAGTTTCTGTATCACATATGATGAGCTTAGATACACCAGATCCATTGCACACTGTTTGTACCATATACAATACTAAAATTCCGCAATATTACATTCTAGGGGGGGAAATTCTTACATCACAGGCTTAGATATAGTGAGGAAGTATCCCACAGGATGAGCTTAGATACACTAGCTGCTAGTTTTGATATTTGAGAACACTGAGCTGAGAATCTTCTATCTATCTATCTATCTATCTATCTATCTATCTATCTATCTATCTCCTATCTATCTATCTCCTATCTATCTATCTATCTATCTCCTATCTATCTATTAATCGCCTATCTATCTCCTATCTATCTATCTATCTATCTATCTATCTATCTCCTATCTATCTATCTATCTATCTATCTATCTATCTATCTATCTCCTATCTATCTATTAATCGCCTATCTATCTCCTATCTATCTATCTCCTATCTATCTATCTATCTATCTATCTATCTATCTATCTATCTATCTCCTATCTATCTATCTATCTATCTATCTATCTATCTATCTATCTATCTCCTATCTATCTATCTATCTATCTATCTATCTATCTATCTCCTATCTATCTATCTATCTATCTATCTATCTATCTATCTATCTATCTATCTATCTCCTATCTATCTATCTATCTATCTATCTATCTATCTATTATCTCATATATATCTATTAGTGATGAGCGAATACTGTTCGATCGAATAGTGAGATATGCGAATATTCGATAAATATTCGATAAGCGTTCAAATCCCCCAGCTTCCGGTTTCACCCTCCAAATGGTCAAATAGATGTCTTTCACTAATCGAATACTTGTTCCCATAGACTTTAATGGGATCGAATATTCAATCGAATATTCGAATATTCGCGGGATATTCGTACGAATATCGAATATTTCACTATTCGCTCATCACTAATATGTATCTATCTATCTCCTATCTATCCATCTATCCATCTATCTCCTATCTATCTACCTACCTATCTATCTACCTATCTCCTATCTATCTATCTCCTATCTATCTATCTCTATCTATTATCTATCTATCTGTCTATCTATCTATCTATCTATCTATCTATCTATCTATCTATCTATCTATCTCCTATCTATCTATCTATCTATTATCTATCTCCTATCTATCTATCTATCTATCTATCTATCTATCTATCTATCTATCTATCTATCTATCTATCTATCTATCTATCTACCTATCTATCTATCTCCTATCTCCTATCTCCTATCTATCTCCTATCTATCTATCTCTATCTATTATCTATCTATCTGTCTATCTATAAAAGTAGAAAACAAGCCGCACGTCCGATTATGATGTGGCGGGTGCTCAGGTAATAAGTCCTTAGGCCAAGGATTCCGAATGTAGAGGATGGAGAGTCCACAGCACACCAGCTCAAGTGGTAAAAAAGTGGGTTTTATTCCAAAGATGATGAACAAAACAGATGCAATGTTTCAACAACCTCTCGCTTGAGAAAGACAACGAGAGGTTGTTGAAACGTTGCATCTGTTTTGTTCATCATCTTTGGAATAAAACCCACTTTTTTACCACTTGAGCTGGTGTGCTGTGGACTCTCCATCATCTATCTATCTATCTATCTATCTATCTATCTCCTATCCCAGTTCTTCTCAGTGTTCCTGGCTATGGATGTGTACAGCTGTATACAGGTGGCGTAGCTCCTCTCCCTGGCAGGCTGTATACAGGTGGAGTAGCTCCTCTCCCTGGCAGGCTGTATACAGGTGGAGTAGCTCCTCTCCCTGGCAGGCTGTATACAGGTGGAGTAGCTCCTCTCCCTGGCAGGCTGTATACAGGTGGAGTAGCTCCTCTCCCTGGCAGGCTGTATACAGGTGGAGTAGCTCCTCTCCCTGGCAGGCTGTATACAGGTGGAGTAGCTCCTCTCCCTGGCAGGCTGTATACAGGTGAAGTAGGTCCTCTCCCTGGCAGGCTGTATACAGGTGGAGTAATCCTTGTTGCTGCAGATCCTGACTCCACACTGGCAGCCCCCACAGATCCCATGTTGTACTATACACTATATGGTGATTTCCCAGCAGATAAGTGGCGCCCCCCTGGCAGTCCCTGCTCCCCAGGTATTGCAGCCAGTCTGCTCCAGCTCTGCCCTAATATTTATTCTGCACAATGATTAACCCAGGTAAGAGCTGAGCATTGGGCACACAGGAGAGCGCCATGCTGACTGTCTCCAGGTTAACTCCTCACCTCTCTAGAGCAGGGCTACATTCCACTACAGGTGGTACTACAGATCCCAGCAGGGACAGCACCTGGGTCTCATAGGAAGCCAACCTGCCAGTCACCCAGCTTTACCAGAGCTCTGAATGGCAGTGATATCCCTCACACCATCATATCCCCACATAGCTGAGCAGCCTCCAGGAAAGCTGGGTGACATCTCTCATAGGAAGCCAACCTGCCAGTCACCCAGCTTTACCAGAGCTCTGAATGGCAGTGATATCCCTCACACCATCATATCCCCACATAGCTGAGCAGCCTCCAGGAAAGCTGGGTGACATCTCTCATAGGAAGCCAACCTGCCAGTCACCCAGTAGCAGATAAACAACTGAATGGGATGTAAACTGTAGAGGTCTCAGGGGTCAGACCCCTATTATCACAGATACAGAGGGTCTGCACTGTTGTGGAACTACAACTCCCAGCATGGTCTGATTGCGCTATAGTAGATAATACTAGAAATCTCTATGTGCCTCCTATTGTACCAGGGACCTAAGATCTAAGAATAAAGTAAGAGCTATAGAAATCTCTCCCCAAGGCAGAAAGTTTGGGTCCGGCCTCCACTGATCTATAAAGGATATAGAAAAAACGAAGGGTACGTTTACACAGAAAGATTTATCTGACAGATTTCGGAAGCCAAAGCCAGGAATGGATTTAAAAAGAGGAGAAATCTCAGTCTTTCCTTTATGATCTGATCCCTGTTTATAGTCTGTTCCTGGCTTTGGCTTCGAAGATCTGTCAGATAAATCTGTCTGTGTAAACGCATCATAAGTGTGTCCATGTAACTGCCTGAGAAGCAACAGGTGGGCAGAGAACATAGAGCAGTTAGGGGGGTCCAGCTCAGATTCAGGATAGGAAGACAGTGTGGGGTTCAGGGTACAGACACAGCAAGGATATGGGACAGAATCTTGGGTACAGACACAGCAAGGATATGAGGCAGAATCTGGGGTACAGACACAGCAAGGATATGAGGCAGAATCTGGGGTACAGACACAGCAAGGATATGAGGCAGAATCTGGGGTACAGACACAGCAAGGATATGAGGCAGAATCTGGAGTACAGACACAGCAAGGATATGAGGCAGAATCTGGGGTACAGACACAGCAAGGATATGAGGCCGAATCTGGGGTACAGACACATCAAGAATATGAGGCCGAATCTGGGGTACAGACACAGCAAGGATATGGGACAGAATCTTGGGTACAGACACAGCAAGGATATGGGACAGAATCTTGGGTACAGACACAGCAAGGATATGGGACAGAATCTGGGGTACAGACACAGCAAGGATATGAGGCAGAATCTGGGGTACAGACACAGCAAGGATATGAGGCGGAATCTGGGGTACAGACACAGCAAGGATATGAGGCCGAATTTGGGGTACAGACAGAATGCCAGGTGCAAGCAAAGCCAGATTTCACATACAGTAAGGGACACAGGTATAGTGACCCTTAAAGAGATTTATATATATAATATATATATATATATACACATACATACATATACTGTATAGCTAAAAGTGTGGGTGCAAACAACCAGAATTTGGGTTACAGATAGATCCAGGATTTGGGGTACAGGCACAATCAGGATTTAAGATACAGACAGACAGAAGGGTAGACTTTTGGGTACTGATACAACAAGGATTTGGGGGCAGGCACAGACTTTGCTAGGCTTTGCTTCAGGTCACTGCCATAGACTTTGGTCTGGATAGGGGGGGGGGGGGGGGAGCTTGGCTCTCCAGATAAAGCTTTGGCTGTCCAGGCATGATGGGAATTGTAGTTTTGCATCACCTGGAGGGCCGAAATAAAATTAAAACGTCAAGATCCAACAACAGCATAAGACCGGTCCGTAACCAGCATCAGCTCTGAGGATCCATCCGTCAGCTGCAGCAATAAATGTTCCTCTATCACTGCCCCCAATGGTTACATCATGAATCCCTGGTCAGCGGAGTAGCAGAGAGGAGTATGATATCACAGATATAGCAGAGCTGGGTTTGTCATGAGAAGGGGACATCACAATACTCCAAGTCTCATTGTAATTATTCTACATTCAGCTCTGCTACACCTGTACCTACTACTACTCACACACCTTATACTATTCTACATACAGCTCTGCTACATCTGTACCTACTACTACTCACACACCTTATACTATTCTACATTCAGCTCTGCTACATCTGTACGTACTACTACTCACACACCTTATACTATTCTACATTCAGCTCTGCTACATCTGTACCTACTACTACTCACACACCTTATACTATTCTACATACAGCTCTGCTACATCTGTACCTACTACTACTCACACACCTTATACTATTCTACATACAGCTCTGCTACATCTGTGCCTACTACTACTACTACTACTGCTCACACACCTTATACTATTCTACATACAGCTCTGCTACATCTGTACCTACTACTACTCACACACCTTATACTATTCTACATACAGCTCTGCTACACCTGTGCCTACTACTACTCACACACCTTATGCTATTCTACATACAGCTCTGCTACATCTGTATGTACTACTACTACTACTACTCACACACCTTATACTATTCTACATACAGCTCTGCTACACCTGTACCTACTACTACTCACACACCTTATACTATTCTACATACAGCTCTGCTACATCTGTACCTACTACTACTCACACACCTTATACTATTCTACATACAGCTCTGCTACATCTGTACCTACTACTACTGCTCACACACCTTATACTATTCTACATACAGCTCTGCTACATCTGTACCTACTACTGCTCACACACCTTATACTATTCTACATACAGCTCTGCTACATCTGTACCTACTACTACTCACACACCTTATACTATTCTACATACAGCTCTGCTACATCTGTACCTACTACTACTACTCACACACCTTATACTATTCTATATACAGCTCTGCTACATCTGTACCTACTACTACTACTCACACACCCTATACTATTCTACATACAGCTCTGCTACATCTGTACCTACTACTACTCACACACCTTATACTATTCTACATACAGCTCTGCTACATCTGTACCTACTACTACTGCTCACACACCCTATACTATTCTACATACAGCTCTGCTACATCTGTACCTACTACTACTCACACACCTTATACTATTCTACATACAGCTCTGCTACATCTGTACCTACTACTACTACTCACACACCCTATACTATTCTACATACAGCTCTGCTACATCTGTACCTACTACTACTCACACACCTTATACTATTCTACATACAGCTCTGCTACATCTGTACCTACTACTACTCACACACCTTATACTATTCTACATACAGCTCTGCTACATCTGTACCTACTACTACTCACACACCCTATACTATTCTACATACAGCTCTGCTACATCTGTACCTACTACTACTCACACACCTTATACTATTCTACATTCAGCTCTGCTACATCTGTACCTACTACTACTCACACACCTTATACTATTCTACATACAGCTCTGCTACATCTGTACCTACTACTACTCACACACCTTATATACTATTCTACATACAGCTCTGCTACATCTGTACCTACTACTACTCACACACCTTATACTATTCTACATACAGCTCTGCTACATCTGTACCTACTACTACTCACACACCCTATACTATTCTACATACAGCTCTGCTACATCTGTACCTACTACTACTCACACACCTTATACTATTCTACATTCAGCTCTGCTACATCTGTACCTACTACTACTCACACACCTTATACTATTCTACATACAGCTCTGCTACATCTGTACCTACTACTACTCACACACCTTATACTATTCTACATACAGCTCTGCTACATCTGTACCTACTACTACTCACACACCTTATACTATTCTACATACAGCTCTGTTACACCTGTACCTACTACTACTCACACCTTATACTATTCTATATACACCTCTGCTACATCTGTACGTACTACTACTCACACACCTTATACTTTTCTACATACAGCTCTGCTACACCTGTACCTACTACTACTGCTCACACACCCTATACTATTCTACATACAGCTCTGCTACATCTGTACCTACTACTACTCACACACCTTATATTATTCTACATACAGCTCTGCTACATCTGTACCTACTACTACTGCTCACACACCCTATACTATTCTACATACAGCTCTGCTACATCTGTACCTACTACTACTACTCACACACCCTATACTATTCTACATACAGCTCTGCTACATCTGTACCTACTACTACTCACACACCTTATACTATTCTACATACAGCTCTGCTACACCTGTACCTACTACTACTGCTCACCCACCTTATACTATTCTACATACAGCTCTGCTACATCTGTACCTACTACTACTCACACACCTTATACTATTCTACATACAGCTCTGCTACACCTGTACCTACTACTACTGCTCACCCACCTTATACTATTCTACATACAGCTCTGCTACACCTGTACCTACTACTACTGCTCACCCACCTTATATATCTTCCTATTCTGCCACTACAATCTCCTGCACAGTGTGTATGAGGCCAATATTCTGGGGTCCAGGATGAAGCAGGTGCTCTGTGGTCTGTTGTATCCTTATCGATAGTAATAGCCACTACCTGATGTACCATAACTATAAAGAAGAGGTAGCAGAGGGGAGTTTGTCATATAAACTGGATAAGGGTCCATTTACACAGAAAGGTTATCTGACAGATTATCTGCCAAAAATTTGAAGCCAAAGCCAGAAAAAGACTATAAACAGAGATCAGGTTAAAAAGGAAAGCCTGAGATTTCTCATCTTTTCAAATCCATTCCTGGCTTTGGCTTCAAATCTTTGGCTGATAATCTGTCACATAATCTTTCTGTGTAAATGGACCCTAAGGCTGCTTTGTTTGATCAGATTCACCTGCAGTGCAATGCAAGACTGCAGAAAACGCATGGTGCCAGCCGACAGACTCAGCTCCACTACATCTCAGCCAGGAATAAACACACTTACCTGCAGGCTTCCCTGTTGCTGTCAGTAAGCAGCTCCCCATATCTGCTATAGTTTGGAGTTCTCCTCTGCAGGTGGAGAAGAAGAGAGAAGAGAAGAGAGACGAAAAGAGAGAAGAGAAGAGAGACGAAAAGAGAGAAGAGAAGAGAGACGAAAAGAGAGAAGAGAGACGAAAAGAGAGAAGAGAAGAGAGACGAAAAGAGAGAAGAGAAAAGAGAGACGAAAAGAGAGAAGAGAGAGAAGAAGAGAAGAAGAGAAAAGAAGAGAAGAGAAGAAGAGAAGAGAGAAAAGAAGAGGAGAGAAGAGGAGAGGAGAAGAGAAGAAGAGAAGAGAAGAAGAGAAAAGAGAAGAAGAGAGCAGAGAAGAGAAGGGAGAAGAGAAGAAGAGAGAAGAGCAGACTGCTCCTGGTCACTCGTCCTCAGTAGTGCAGGCTACTTCCATTCAGCAGCCCTTAGCGGCGCTGCTTGCTTCTGACCACCTGTAGTGCAGTCTCCTTGTACTTTAGCACAGTCCTCAGTAGTGCAGGTTACACCTGTTTACCTGTTCTCTATAATGTAGGTCGTTTTTACTTTACAATCCTCAGTAGTGCAGGTTGCACCAGGTTACCTGTTCTCTGTGATGCAAGCTGCTGCTGGTACTGAATAGTCCTCAGTAGTGCAGGTTATTTTTATTTTACAGTCCTCAGTAGTGCAGGTTACACCTGTTCTCTGTGATGCAGGCTGCTGGGGCTGGTAGTGCAGGTTACACCTGTTTACCTGTTCCCTGTGATGCAGGTTGCTTGGATTTTGCAGTCCTCAGTAGTGCAGGTTGCACCTGTTGTCAGTAGTGCAGCCCGATCCTGTGCACCTGCCCCCAGCAGTCCCGGCTGCCTCTGTGCTTCTGTCTCCAGGATCAGCAGGTGTCTCCTCCTCAGCGCAGACAATGGTTACACATCCTTCCCCATTGTCTGTCAGCAGAGCACCAGGCTGCTTCCTCTGGCCGGAGCTGTGAGTGGGGTCCGGGATTACCTGAGCTCTCCTGCAGAGCAGCTGCTCCCCCTGCTGTAGCAGAAGCTGCAAGTGAGGAGCTGAGCGATCTCCAGCAGCTGATATATGGCTCAGCCTCTCCCTCCTGTGCAGGACCAGCAGACACACTCAGCTCTGCAGCACAGCTTATATATATGGCTCAGCCTCTCCCTCCTGTGCAGGACCAGCAGACACACTCAGCTCTGCAGCACAGCTTATATATATGGCTCAGCCTCTCCCTCCTGTGCAGGACCAGCAGACACACTCAGCTCTGCAGCACAGCTTATATATATGGCTCAGCCTCTCCCTCCTGTGCAGGACCAGCAGACACACTCAGCTCTGCAGCACAGCTTATATATATGGCTCAGCCTCTCCCTCCTGTGCAGGACCAGCAGACACACTCAGCTCTGCAGCACAGGGTATATGGCTCAGCCTCTCCCTCCTGTGCAGGACCAGCAGACACACTCAGCTCTGCAGCACAGCTTATATATATGGCTCAGCCTCTCCCTCCTGTGCAGGACCAGCAGACACACTCAGCTCTGCAGCACAGGGTATATGGCTCAGCCTCTCCCTCCTGTGCAGGACCAGCAGACACACTCAGCTCTGCAGCACAGCTTATATATATGGCTCAGCCTCTCCCTCCTGTGCAGGACCAGCAGACACACTCAGCTCTGCAGCACAGGGTATATGGCTCAGCCTCTCCCTCCTGTGCAGGACCAGCAGACACACTCAGCTCTGCAGCACAGGGTATATGGCTCAGCCTCTCCCTCCTGTGCAGGACCAGCAGACACACTCAGCTCTGCAGCACAGCTTATATATATGGCTCAGCCTCTCCCTCCTGTGCAGGACCAGCAGACACACTCAGCTCTGCAGCACAGCTTATATATATGGCTCAGCCTCTCCCTCCTGTGCAGGACCAGCAGACACACTCAGCTCTGCAGCACAGCTTATATATATGGCTCAGCCTCTCCCTCCTGTGCAGGACCAGCAGACACACTCAGCTCTGCAGCACAGGGTATATGGCTCAGCCTCTCCCTCCTGTGCAGGACCAGCAGACACACTCAGCTCTGCAGCACAGGGTATATGGCTCAGCCTCTCCCTCCTGTGCAGGACCAGCAGACACACTCAGCTCTGCAGCACAGGTTAATCCACATCACTGCTCTCACTGATCCACAGTGTGCAGGGGAGAGAGAGCTATGGATTTACACTCCTAGTGAGAGGTGTTTGCCAAGGGAGGATCAGCAGAGGTGGGTGGCACAATATCAGTAAAGGTGGGTGGCACAATATCAGTAAAGGTGGGTGGCACAGGATCAGCAGAGGTGGGTGGCACAGGATCAGCAGAGGTGGGTGGCACAGGACCAGCAGAGGTGGGTGGCACAATATCAGTAAAGGTGGGTGGCACAGGATCAGCAGAGGTGGGTGGCACAGAATCAGCAGAGGTGGGTGGCACAGGACCAGCAGAGGTGGGTGGCACAGGATCAGCAGAAGTGATTGCTACAGGATCAGCAGAGGTGGGTGGCACTGGATCAACAATGGTGGGTGGCACAGGATCAGCCGAGGTGGGTGGCACAGGACCAGCAGAGGTGGGTGACACAGGACCAGCAGAGGTGGGTGGCACAGGACCAGTAGAGGTGGGTGGCACAGGACCAGTAGAGGTGGGTGGCACAGGACCAGTAGAGGTGGGTGGCACAGGACCAGCAGAGGTGGGTGGGTGGCACAGGATCAGCAGAGGTGGGTGGCACAGGACCAGTAGAGGTGGGTGGCACAGGATCAGTAAAGGTGGGTGGCACAGGACCAGCAGAGGTGGGAGGCACAGGATCAGCAGAGGTGGGTGGCACAGGATCAGTAAAGGTGGGTGGCACAGGATCAGCAGAGGTGGGTGGCACAGGATCAGCAGAGGTGGGTGGCACAGGATCAACAAAGGTGTGTGGCACAGGATCAGCAGAGGTGGGTGGCACAGGATCAGCAGAGGTGGGTGGCACAGGATTAGCAGAGGTGGGTGGCACAGGATCAACAAAGGTGGGTGGCACAGGAGCAGCAGAGGTGGGTGGGTGGCACAGGACAAGCAGAGGTGGGTGGCACAGGATCAGCAGAGGGGGGTGGCACAGGATCAGCAGAGGTGGGTGGCACAATATCAGTAAAGGTGGGTGGCACAGGATCAGCAGAGGTGGGTGGCAGAGGATCAGCAGGGCTGACACCTATCTGGGAAGATGTCACAGGGCTGGAGGGGCACATTGCCTGTAGCTGCTCCCAGTATATCCTGATCCCTGTGATATACTGTACAGCCGCTGCCAGGTAACTTCTAGTCTGCTCTTATATCTACTGATGTCATCAGTAATAATGGTGGAAAGTGATGTCATCCCTTATAGCTAACAACAGTGATGTCATCATTAACCCAGCAGTGATGTCATCCCTTATATTAGCACAGCAGTGATGTCATCTCTTATATTAGAGCAGCAGTGATGTCATCCCTTATATTAGCCCAGCAGTGATGTCATCCCTTATAATAGAAGAGCAATGATGTCATCCCTTATATTAGCACAGCAGTGATGTCATCGCTTATATTAGAGCAGCAGTGATGTCATCTCTTATATTAGAAGAGCAGTGATGTCATCTCTTATATTAGCACAGCAGTGATGTCATCTCTTATATTAGAAGAGCAGTGATGTCATCTCTTATATTAGAGCAGCAGTGATGTCATCCCTTATATTAGCACAGCAGTGATGTCATCCCTTATATTAGCACAGCAGTGATGTCATCCCTTATATTAGCACAGCAGTGATGTCATCGCTTATATTAGAGCAGCAGTGATGTAATCGCTTATATTAGAGCAGCAGTGATGTCATCCCTTATATTAGAACAGCAGTGATGTCATCCCTTATATTAGAGCAGCAGTGATGTCATCCCTTATATTAGAGCAGCAGTGATGTCATCCCTTATATTACAGCAGCAGTGATGTCATCCCTTATATTAGAGCAGCAGTTATTGACAAGATATCTACTATCTGTATATAAGAGATACAAGACTTTGGCTGTCAGGGCATGCTGAGAGTTGTAGTTTTGCAACCAAGACGCACAGCCTGGAGACCATTTTTGAGGGTTGCCCGGGGAGGAATAACATGCAGCTCCTGGGCCCCAGTGCAGACTCTGTAACAGGGGCCACATTCTCATAGAGTAATAGTCTTCTTATGGGACAGAGGAGCCTGATCAGTCATCAGGGCCCAGGTGCTACCTCTGTACCCTGTATGGTTACACCCCCGGTATGTATATACTGCAGTACCACTTGGGATACAGCAGGAAGGGGGAAGGTAGGTGTGTAAATGCTGGAGCACCAGTAGCAGCCACTAGTTGCACAAAATGGAGATGCTGCAGAACCAGATGTGACCACCAGGGTGGAATGGTTGGATGATAAGTGTGCAGATACTGCAGTACCACTTGTGGCCACCAGGGAAGAATGAAGAGGGTAGTAGTACAGAGGATGCAGCACCAGAAGAAGGAGGGAATGGAAAAAGGGAAGCTAGAGAGTAGGGGTGCACTCACTGCAGTACCACTTGTACCCTGTAGGGGTAAGTAGAGGGTAGGGGTGCACTTACTGCAGTACCACTTGTACCCTGTAGGGGTAAGTAGAGGGTAGGGGTGCACTTACTGCAGTACCACTTGTACCCTGTAGGGGTAAGTAGAGAGTAGGGGTGCACTCACTGCAGTACCACCTGTACCCTCTAAGGGTAAGTAAAGAGTAGGGGTGCACTCACTGCAGTACCACCTGTACCCTGTAGGGGTAAGTAGAGAGTAGGGGTGCACTCACTGCAGTACCACCTGTACCCTGTAGGGGTAAGTAGAGAGTAGGGGTGCACTCACTGCAGTACCACCTGTACCCTCTAAGGGTAAGTAAAGAGTAGGGGTGCACTCACTGCAGTACCACCTGTACCCTGTAGGGGTAAGTAGAGAGTAGGGGTGCACTCACTGCAGTACCACCTGTACCCTGTAGGGGTAAGTAGAGAGTAGGGGTGCACTCACTGCAGTACCACCTGTACCCTGTAGGGGTAAGTAGAGAGTAGGGGTGCACTCACTGCAGTACCACCTGTACCCTCTAAGGGTAAGTAGAGAGTAGGGGTGCACTCACTGCAGTACCACTTGTACCCTGTAGGGGTAAGTAGAGAGTAGGGGTGCACTTACTGCAGTACCACCTGTAACCTGTAGGGGTAAGTAGAGAGTAGGGGTGCACTCACTGCAGTACCACCTGTACCCTGTAGGGGTAAGTAGAGGGTAGGGGTGCACTTACTGCAGTACTACCTGTACCCTCTAAGGGTAAGTAGAGGGTAGGGGTGCACTTACTGCAGTACCACCTGTACCCTGTAGGGGTAAGTAGAGGGTAGGGGTGCACTTACTGCAGTACTACCTGTACCCTCTAAGGGTAAGTAGAGGGTAGGGGTGCACTTACTGCAGTACCACCTGTACCCTGTAGGGGTAAGTAGAGGGTAGGGGTGCACTTACTGCAGTACCACCTGTACCCTGTAGGGGTAAGTAGAGAGTAGGGGTGCACTCACTGCAGTACCACCTGTACCCTGTAGGGGTAAGTAGAGAGTAGGGGTGCACTCACTGCAGTACCACCTGTACCCTGTAGGGGTAAGTAGAGAGTAGGGGTGCACTCACTGCAGTACCACCTGTACCCTGTAGGGGTAAGTAGAGGGTAGGGGTGCACTTACTGCAGTACCACTTGTAGCCACCAGGGTAGACCACATATTATTCTAATTCTGAGGCCCCCACCATTACTCAGCGTGTCTAGGTAGCTCAGCCGTGACTCCCAGTTTTCTCCTATTAGCGGTAGATGAGAAGTGCGGGTGAGATTCCCCGGATAGGAGGGCCCTGTGTAGCTGAAGCACTGGGGTCTCTATCTATGGAGAGGAGGTCACAGCCCCCCGGGGGGCTCCTCTATAGACTCACAATGCAGACTATCGCTTCTCACTTTAATTTCATGGCTGGAAATATTTGAATACAATTTCCTGGGACGCGTTGCTGTCGGCTGTGGAATCTATTATGCCGGCGTGTGACTCAGTGGGAGCAGACACAATGCTACACGACCGCTGGGAACCGGCATAATGCTGCACCATTGTGCTCCCTATCATCTATTATACCGTCTGATACATACACCAGGTTATATGAGGAGACTATGGAGGCCCCATCACTGACACTCTGTATACTGCGGCAAGGGGGCACGTATGGCTGGACTCCATATCTGAGCCATATGCCCTTATGTGGCTATTTAATTCATTCATAGATATGATTCTGGCAAGAGAAAAAAAATCTTTCAAATCAACTGGTATCAGAAAGTTATACAAGTTTGTAATCTACATCTATTTAAAATTCTTCAGTCTTCCGGTACTTATCAGCTGCTGTATGTCCTGCAGGACGTGGTGTATTCTCTCCAGTCTGACACAGTGCCCTCTGCTGCCACCTCTGTCCATGTGAGGAACTGTCCAGAGCAGGAGAGGTTTTCTTCTCAATCTTTATTTATTGAAGTTTTTTTAGTTTTTAGAACAATACTTTAGGGAATACAGAGAGAAAAGGGGGGGGGGGGGGAGAAGGGGTCGGGACCCCATTATAGATTCAGTTCAAAGCTGTACATACTATAATACATAATGTAGATATAAGTTACAGAGTCATAACAGTCTTTTCTAGATATAAAATATAGAGAGGGTCTTAGGTGAGAGGAAGGGAGGGTGGAAGGAACCAACAGAACCATGGGAGGGGAAGGGGGAAGTTGTATAGGAAACAGAGGAGAAGAGAGGGAAGTGAGGAGGGGGGGGGGGGGGGGTCCTGCGTCCCACCATATCAAAGACTCAAGAACAAAAATTTAAATGTAAAAGTAAAATATCCATATACAGATATGTATTGTATATTATAAAACATACTACATAAAACATACAAACTCCTGTCTATAGCAGGAGAAGTTTTCTTTGGGGATTTGTTACTCCGGACAGTTCCTGACATGGACAGAGGTGGCAGCAGAGAGCACTGTGTCAGACTGATAGGGAGACAAAACAGATGATACCTGCCTCTTAGCAGATAGATGTTTTCAAAATTTATAAAATCATATTTACCTTCTTAGCTGAAGTGTCAAAGAAGCTTGGATGAGCTGCAGCATTCATGCCTCCTCCCTCTCCCACCCCTACCTGTATGATTGATGTACCACTCCGAGTTCTGAAAGCCAATCCTAGTACATCAATCATGTAATCATGTAGGGCAGGGAGGGGTGGGGAAGGGAGGGAGGGAGGGAGGCGGCATGCACGCTGCAGCACAACCCCCCCCCCCCCCACTACGACCCTTCAGCTTAGAAGGAAAAGTGTACTGTTTGTTTTTCCCACTAGATGTCACTGCATTTTTTAGTTGTATCTGATGTTATGCGCAGCTGAAGGAAGCATCAGGTTAAATGTTTTTTTTCACAAGTAGGCTTAGGTCTCCCCTATAAAAGGAGGTTAGTTCCTAGTGGGAGGAGTTCTCTAGTAAGTTTAGTGGAGAGAGCAAGTCACTAGAGAAAGTTTTCCTTTTATGCAAGTAACGTCAGCTAGCATGCAGTCCTAGAAACTCCTGAGAAGGAAGGACGCCCTCTGAGGATAACCTTGTCCACACCAGGGATACAGTCTACACTATACAGGGCAGTATACCTGAGTTTGGTACTGACTCCAGTGGGACAAAGCTGCAGATAACGCCTACGTATCCTGCTGTAACGCACAGCTGCTCTGAAAAGCTTTCTGAAAATCTGCTCAACCCAGCGCAGGGACCTGGGACCTCGTACTACCCTAACAGGACGGGTGTCCCGACACTATCGGGCATAAGGCGGTCAGATAACAGTTATCTATACATGAGTACTTCTCCTCCTTCTACTATTCTTCACTACGCATTCCCAGCAGAGTACACGGCTACATTAGGCAGGGCACAAGCTCATGCTTTACACATATATATATGTATATATATATATATATATATATATATATATATATATATATATAAATAATACTAGACATATCCATGTCTATTGTTACTGTGTCATTTTGAGTATATTATCACAGTCATACTTCAGTATTGTAGAGATTTCCATTCACTTAAACATGAAGCTGTCTGATGGGTATGGATTAGGTATCACGTCCGCCATACGTTGTATGATAGCAGGCTGTACCATAATCGTGTTTTATCCGCTCTCCTCCATCTGCTGCGTCTCATCTCACAGATACTTACCTGCCTAATACCCACAGCACATCGCTCCATCATATGACATTTACCAGGGAGAGGAGGATAAAGAACATATTCCATCTGAACCCTTCCTCTCCACACATTATAGCGGTATACACAGATAGATCTCTATATAAAAAGATCAGACGTAAAGGATTCTCAGTAAAATCCATTTAGTACAGTGACCTCCGGGCTGAACGTTCCCGCTCCTCCTCTCCCCATTACTGCGCTGATAATGGCGCCTTATCTGACCGCCATATTTATCTTGTAAATGCAGCAAGAAGAAGTTGCCAGGGATCTAGTAACATAGAGAGCCCAGTGATGGAGGCCAATCAGATGTTACATGGCCAGTCAATGAGCAAACAGTGCGCTCTGCCCAGTCCTGCGGGTGACGTCAATGATCAGACATACAGGTCACACCAGGGTAATCATTACCTGTAAGAGGATTGTCACAGACCATCACTGGCTACTGGAATGCCCCCAGTATACCCTCGGGAGCATCACAGGCTGGTATAACCTGGGTATCTCCTGTATACAGTTATATATGTACAGCTGGTATAACCTGGGTATCTCCTGTATATAATTATATATGTACAGCTGGTATAACCTGGGTATCTCCTGTATATAATTATATATGTACAGCTGGTATAACCTGGGTATCTCCTGTATATAATTATATATGTACAGCTGGTATAACCTGGGTATATACTGTATATAATTATATACGTACAGCTGGTATAACCTGGGTATCTCCTGTATATAGTTATATATGTACAGCTGGTATAACCTGGGTCTCTCCTGTATATAATTATATATGTACAGCTGGTATAAACTGGGTATCTCCTGTATATAGTTGTATATGTACAGCTGGTATAACCTGGGTATCTCCTGTATATAATTATATATGTACAGCTGGTAAAACTTAGGGATCTCATGTGTATAATTATATATGTACATCTGGTATAACCTGGGTATCTCCTGTATATAATTATATATGTACAGCTGGTATAACCTGGGTATCTTCTGTATATAATATATATGTACAGCTGGTATAACCTGGGTATCTCCTGTATATAATTATATATGTACAGCTGGTATAACCTGGGTATCTTCTGTATATAATTATATATGTACAGCTGGTATAACCTGGGTATCTCCTGTATATAATTATATATATACAGTTAGTATAACTTGGGTATCTCCTGTATATAATTATTTATGTACAGATGGTATAACCTGGGTATTCTCTGTATATAATTATATTTGTACAGCTGGTATAACCTGGGCATATCCTGTATATAATTAATTATTTATGTACAGCTGTATATAGTGATATGGAGCATGCTGGTATAACCTGGGTATATCCTGTATATCATATATAATCTGGGTACCTAATATTTTCCATCAACCAATAAAATATGCTGACTCTTTTTCATCGCTGATGGGGTTTTACCTCTCGCTGTAGATTCCGCACTTATCACTGTACAGATAAATCATTGTATATTATAACATATCTGGGGGGGATTAAACTGAATATTTATCTTAAACGTTAGACGTTTCCATCCTACACCACCTGCTGGCAATTTATCAAGATCTTCCCCTAAATAGGTTGGGGGAGTTTCATGCTTCACACAGTATTAGAGAAGGAAGAGAGAACAGTACAAAGTCTCCCATCTTGTGAGACCGAAAAAGCCACACGTGACATTGCCTTTCTCGGCTCGTGAACTGTGGTATCAGACGTATGGCCTGAATCGAGATGGGGTCCAGCACTCATCTGCTGAGTCACATTAGATCATCTTAGAAAGCCTTGGAGTCTTGTGGAGTAATGTATATGAGTCCATGATGACCTAAGGTAAGGAATAGAGATGAGCAAACCTGGAGCATGCTCGAGTCCATCCGAACCCGATCGTTCGGCATTTGATTAGCGGTGGCTGCTAAACTTGGATAAAGCCCTAAGGCTATGTGGAAATCATGGATATAGTCATTGGCTGTATCCATGTTTTCCAGACAACCTTAGAGCTTTATCCAACTTCAGCAGCCCCAGCTAATCAAATGCCGATCGTTCGGGTTTGGATGGACTCGAACCCGAACCCGGCTAGCTCATCTCTAGTAAGGAAGCTTAGGTATTGGGTTCTGATATGTCCATACCCAAGGGTTGAGGCCCATTATGATGCCTTCCAAGAAGGAAATACAGAAACAGATGTCTGCCCTGTCTTACGATGGACCACTTGGTCCTTTACTATGTCAAGCTCTAAACCCATTAGAAGATACTCTGGTGGGCCAGTCTGACACTGGTCCATGGGAAATACAGAAACAGCTGTCTGTACTGCCTTCTGTTATACTATTTGGGTTCTCCATTGTGTAGGACCTCGGCCCTTTGGAGCATTCTCTGTTGGTCCAGTCTGAAATAGTGGGAAATATGGAAACAACTGTTTGTACTGTTCTCGGTTGGACCATTGGGGTCTATTATTGTGACAGAGCTCTGACCTATCGGGATTATCTGTTGGGCCAATTTGACACTGGTTCATCGGAAAAAAAGAGAAGCAGCTATCTGTGCTCTCTTCTGTTGGACCATTTTGGTGTCAAAGCTCAGGCCCATCGAAGGACACTCTAGTGAACCAGTCCATGAACCACTTGGTCCTTTCTTATGTCAACCTCCGAATCCATAAGAGGATACTCTGGTAGGCCATGTCTGACACTGGTCCATGGGAAATACAGAAACAGTTGTCTGTACTGTCTTCTGTTAGACTATTGGGGTTCTCCATTGTGTAGGACCTCGGGCCTATTGGAGAATACTCTATTGGTCCGGTCTGAAACTGCTAAATGGAAAATAAAGAAACAGCTGTCTGTGCTGTTCTTGGATGGATCGTTGAGGTCCTTTATTATGATAGAGCTCTGGACCATCAAAGGATTCTCTTTTGGGCCAATTTGATGATGGTCCATCAGGAAATAGCGGCCTTTACTGTCTTCTTCTAGACAATAGGGGTCCTCTATTGTGTAGTAGCTCAGACCCATTGGAAAACACTCTGGTAGGCCAGTCTGAAATTCTTTTATGGGAAATAAAGAAACAGCTGTTAGTACTGTCTTCTGTTGGACCTGTAATGGCACACGGTCAAGTCTGTTATCCCATACCCACCGTGGGTCTTACTGCACTCCTGCTCTCGCTCTCCTGCTTTTTCTTAGTGTACTTGTCTTCTGGTATCTTCTCACCTGTGCTGAGCAGGCTTCCTGGGGGTTTGGGCTCCCTCTAGTGGCAGGTGTACGCCTATTCACCTGTATTTAAAGGCTCAGCACACAACTTCTATTCAATTCTAGGCTGATCACCTGAGGGTATTTATAGCCATCACCTCCAGACCTTTGTGCTCAGTTGTTGATGTTGTTCCAGTCAGTAACCACATCTGTGCTTCTGGCTTTCTGCCATTTTCCTTGCTTACTAGCGACATTGTTTCCATTTGGATCTTGTTCCATTCCTGGTTTTTTTCTCAACTTTGGTCTGGGCAACATCCTCTCATAGGGCATTAAAGTTTGTCGGCAGTTGTGGTTCATCTAGTTACGTGCTCCAATACTTCATTCTTTTTAGTTGGCAATCAATGGGGACCTTCTCCTGCTTTGAGGTGGGCTCCTTAGACTCTTCTCCTTGGAGAGGGTACATTGGCATTCCTTGGTGATCCAGGGAATCCCTATCCTCATCCCTGGACCATCAGGACCATTGAGTTCCTATATTCTATCAGAGCTTGGCCCTACCCACTTCAAACTATGGCAGGATAGTCTTTTCAAATTTTGATTGCCTTTCCAAATCAAAGCCTGATGACTATCGTTCAAAACATTTTCTTCTCCCCTTAGATCAGCAAAACAGAGATGAAAATATCCTTCTACATTGCCAATGAAGCTATGTGGAGAGGGGAATAAGCCTGGTGGGGTTAGGACGCCTGTAAATCTTCAGCAGGAGCTGCCATTTGTAGCGAGATCCTCTCGGCGGTGACTCCCGAAATAGAGGCTGTGCTAATTGTGTTCATAATTACATCAAGTTAATTGCATTTAATGTGGAAACGCACACAAGAGGCCGTGATGAGCGCGAGACAAGAGACCGAAGAGAACAAAGGCGAAAATCCAATTTCGATATGAGCTTTGATGGGGTAGATCATTGACTTCTAGGAAATTCAGATCTAAAAAGTTGGGTCCTGGGTGTAAAAATGTAAAAGTAAAAAAAAAAACCTAGATGTTATCTACTCAAAGCGTGCGCCTGCTCTGTCGCTTATTCCACGTAGGGCGATAATTGTGGTAAAGAAACTCATTAGAGGCGCAAAGGTTCAGATCTCCAAACTTCAAGGATCCCTGAAGGGTTCTGCTTACTTTTAAAGACTTCTTGTTCTAAATAATGAAAGTGAAATGATGGAGGAATTATCTGTAATCAGGAAGGAGAGTGGATAGCGAGTCCGGCGAGGAAACCTTAAGGGCTCGTTCAGTCAAGGATTTCCTAAGAAATGTTCCTGAAGGTAAATGGGAGCTAATTGGATCCTTATGATTATCAATGTCCTCTGCCTCAGTGTGTGGCTAGGTGCAGGGAGGAAGGGGGAACTGGCCGTTAAGACGCTATGATTTCTAGTTGTGTTGATCCAGAAGAAGGTAATATATCCCTGGTATCTATGTTTTACATATCTTCTCTTTGCAGGGCCTTTATGAAACCTACAGCAAGGGCGTATGTGCTGACTTCCTGTGGTGGTATGGAGGAGGTGCGGCCGGTCACTTGTTAGATGGTAAAGCGTGACGCCGGTTCTATGGTGGTTGGCCGAGATGTAGCCGGACCCAGTGGTGTTATGTTGTGACACCAGTGCTGGTGTGGCACACAGGTATGGGGGCACACCTGCTTATATTTTAAAGAGCTGGTTACACCTTGTTCCCCTGTGGTCAGTGACCTGCCGGGCTGTTGTGGGGTCCCTTGGGTTGTAGTCACAGTGGTCCGGTGTGGAGTAATGACCCACCCGAACACCCACAGAAAAGGGAGATGATCCAAGGAATGTTCGTGTACTGTGTTGGTGCGGGGTGAAAAATCGCAGAGTCTCTTTAGCATAAATAAGGCCTGCTTTACTTGGAGAATATGTATGTGCAGCAGGTCATACATCTTTGCCTTGAAACTATACTTCACACTTAGTAAGACACTTGATAGGTTAGGATCCAGATCTGTAGGGATTGGAGGAGAAGTAGTACAGTAGTGTGGACTGAGTTACATGCTGAGAGTATAGTGTTAGAGGAGTAGAGAGGAGGATGTCGTGAGAGTCCCAACCCAATTAGTACTGTGCTCTGCCGGGATGTTGGAGGATGAGGTAGAAGAATACTTGAGAAGAAAGAGAGAATACTTGTGCCTTTATTTTGACCTATGGGTCTTTGCACCACCTATTTCCCTACCAGTGTCGTGGGACCCATCCTAGTGGGTGACACAGGCCCCCAGACCTTGTTACCTGGGATGAGCGGAATGCTAAGGGTTCCCTGCTGACACCAGCGCTGCGAGATAGAGTTCATAGGCTTCTAGCAACTTTGCTCTATCTGGATCAGTTCCTAGTCTAGCTTTGTGGATACTGTCCTGCACTGTGACTCTCCATGTCCACAGCGTGGGTTAAGATGATCTCTGACTTGTCAGAGGACAAGAAGAATCTGTTGGCTTCATGTGCCTAAGCTGCCACTGAGACTGGGAACCTGGCAGAGGCCCAGGGCCCAACCAGGCTGTTAAAGAGAGCATGCTGGCTTGTGTCCTTCCACTACAGAGCCCAATGACAAAAGACCTCTACACTTCCTCTACCCATGTGACTTCCTATCTACTTCCTGTAAGGTGTGCTGTGAATGGGTAAAGAGTGCATACAGAAGAAGTAAAGAGAGAAGTGATAAGTCAGGAGAAGAGAACACTCTCTCTGGTCTACAGATCCATGTGACATACTAATAAACAATAACCCTTACAGTTCTACAGCTGTGCATCAACTAAGTACATACACTTACATTAGCGACATCTGGTGGCGAAACTTTAACACTACTTCATTACCTACTGACACACAAAAAGTACAGGCTTTTGCGAAGGGTGTAACCAAAAGCAACACCCATGGTGGGACACCACACGTACGCCAGGGAGAAGGTGCAGATTTTACCCTTCTCCCTGCTGTACACATGCCCAATGCGTTTGGGAGAGGGGGGCACAGCAAGGCAGGGAGGAGGCGTAAATCATGATCCAAATCTACACCTGCTTGGAAGCCAGTGTAGATTTGGTACGTTGGGCGCACGGGTGGCCGGGTTCACTAAGAGGCGTGTGTCTCCTAATGAATCCAGCCAGGAAAAGGGGGTGGAGCCTAATTTATGACCGGCATACATGTCTGCCAGTCTTCATAAATCCCCCCTCCCTTTATCCTGTACCCCAAGTGTCATCATCATCCTGTACCCCAAGTGTCAGCATGTCATTATCCTGTACCCCAAGTGTTACTATCCTGTACCCCAAGTGTCAGCATGTCATTATCCTGTACCCCAAGTGTTACTATCCTGTACCCCAAGTGTCAGCATGTCATTATCCTGTACCCCAAGTGTTACTATCCTGTACCCCAAGTGTAAGCATGTCATTATCCTGTACCCCAAGTGTAAGCATGTCATTATCCTGTACCCAAAGTGTCACTATCCTGTACCCCAAGTGTCATTATCCTGTACCCTAAGTGTCACTATCCTTTACCCCAAGTGTCACTATCCTGTACCCCAAGTGTCATTATCCTGTACCCCAAGTGTCACTATCCTGTACCCCAAGTGTCATTATCATGTACCCCAAGTGTCATTATCCTGTACCCCAAGTGTCACTATCCTGTACCCCAAGTGTCATTATCATGTACCCCAAGTGTCACTATCCTGTACCCCAAGTGTCAGTGTGTCATTATCCTGTACCCCAAGTGTCACTATCCTGTACCCCAAGTGTCAGTGTGTCATTATAGTGTACCCCAAGTGTCACTATCCTGTACCCCAAGTGTCACTATCCTGTACCCCAAGTGTCAGCATGTCACTTTTCTGCCTATGTAGCTCAGGCTTCTGTACACATTACTCTCTACCATTGACCTTTACCCTCCTGGCTCATCAGATTTGGCCTTGACCACACAAACATTGGATTTCAGTGTTGCACGTGGTGTGAGGAGTCACCCCTGACCGCACAGGTTGATAGTGTTTCCCAACGTTCAGAGGTATCTGTCCGTCAGTGGTTTATACCGTCACGATGAATCCTCTGAGGTAGTGACCTATAGAGCTCATACAATACCCTGAACTGTGCTCAGGTATTCCTGTCAGCTGCCATTCCCTATACACATATATTACATAGTATAGTAATATATGTGTATAGTAATATAGCATATTACATAGAGGAACATCACAATAATGTCTCATAATATAAGATGCTCCAGATTTGTTATGTCATGGAATATACAAGTATTCACCAAGGAGATGACAGATATCATTGAGTGACATCATTTCCCCTGACCGATGACATCATCAGGACACACCAAGCGATACATTTAGTATTTCCTCTCAAAGTTGGCACAGTATACAGCTACATAGGTGCTTATATCATGGCAAGGAGTCTAGATGAGCAGTAAAATATTAACAAGATAATTCCTAGATTGGAGGATTACTATATTGTAGGATTATAGAAGCATCGCTCCTCCTAGTGGTGGCACCAGGAACTTCACCCCACAGAGGAGCGATGACACAACACGTTCAAAGATTGCTGCTAAATAAATATCAATTGAAAAGAACGGCAGAAAATGGCCTCGCAAACTAAATAAAAATGAAAAGATCAACGCACGTTCCAATTGTTTTCCCTCGGTTTACTGTAATCTCCACAGCCGGAGCGAGAAGACCGCCGTTCACCTTCATTTAACCACACTTCATTGATCCAGGAGTAAATGAGAAACATGACTGAAGTCATTGTCAGCCGAATGAGGAAAAATCCTTCTGTCATCCTAAGCGGCTATCAGCGCCGCTCCGCAGATCGATATTGAACGCCGCCTCGAAATGACGTACTGAGATTCCTCTTCACAACCAGCTGAGCTGAACATGGAGGACAATACTGACCCTTTTGGGATGATAACTCCTGAGACTTTATCCTCACTGATGGCCTTAGGGTGGTATTACACGGAACGATTATCGTTTGAAAAATCGTTAAATCGTTCGGATTTCAACGATAATCATTTTGTGTAATAGCAGGCAATGATTAAACGACCAACGAGAAATCGTTGATCGTTTAATAGGATCCGGACCTTTTTTTAACGTTTGATCATACGCACATCGTTTGCAAAATTCACAGCTGAAATGTACGCAATAGCGACGACTAAACGACCGCAAGAGCGATCATGAATAACGTTCATCGTTCCGTGTACTTGGGCGAACGATTTCGGGTCGTTTGCCGTAGCTATCGTTTAAGATCGTTTATCCTTAATCGTTAGTCGTCGGAAAATTGCTTGGTGTAATAGTACCCTTAGAGGGACAATTCAACAGCCCCGTTGCTCCCCAACTGGACCCGGGGCTGGTAAGTGGAGGGTACCTTACCAAACATTTTACCACCAACCACTTGCATTAGTCCTTCCCATCCAGGAGACACATTACTTGACCAGTTCCTTTACAAGTATCCCCCAAAACACTGGTGCTTGGTCTAGACTTGCGAGACCTCAAAATCCTGCGGAGCCAACAGTCTCTTTGTGTTCTAAATTTACAGGCCCAAACTCTACAGCATGGATAAGGAACCTTTGGCTATCCAGCTGTGTCAAAATTATAGTTCCCATCATGCCTGGACAACCAAACCCTTAGCTGGAGGGTCGTCGGATCCCCATCCCTGCCCTACAGAGTCCTTTCATGGTTGTGATCTTAGCGTAGAGTTTTCCACCTCGCATGGATCCTTCCTTACCAGTACCTGGTGGACATATATGCCCAACCATAAGATCTTTTTCCTCTGGTATTAGACTACAGATCTGACTGGGCCTCAGATTAGGGATCACTCCCTTGAAGTCCTCCATGGTTGGGTACTACTCATCCTCAGTCTCCTCTATTACATCCTGTAGCATCAGGTGATAATCCCAGACAATGTCTTACTCTTCTCTCCTGGCGTAGGATATGTTTATCAGGCTTTGCCATGGCCCCCTCCATTCATGGGATGCTTATCCACCTCTGGGGTCCAACAGTTTTGGAGCCTGTTCACACCATCGCCTCCACCTTCTGGATAAACCTGGGACGGGCCCGCCTCCATTGCTTGAGCCCGGGCCTAATGGTACATTCACTTTAAGCTAGGTTCACACTACATTTTGTTTCATCCATTTATTTAATCCTTTTTTGCAAAGGGGTGGAAAAAGCTTTTTTAAAAGTTTTTTAATCTGTTTTTCCATTATAAACTTCCATTATAAAAAATGGAAAAACGGATCAGAGCGGATGCACGCAAATGCATCTGTTTTTTACACCTGCATACTCATGTTTTTTTCCAAAAATGGATGATAAAAAAACATAGTGTGAACCCAGCCTTAGTGGTCAGTTGGGAAGGGGGGCAATCAAATGTTTGCTATGGGGCCCAGCCATTTCTAGTTACACCCCTGGTCAGGATAGCATGGAATCCAGAGTAAGCAGAGACCAACAGATGGGGGTTAGAACCACAACACGTCACATAACTCACAATTACCTCATACCTAACATAGTTGATGCCGTAGATCATGTCATCTCACTTTCTGTCACAGGGTTCTCCATTCAGTATCCCAAGAGGAGGTCATCTGGCAGTCACCACCTTATAAGCTGTTTTATAAGAATTTACTGGTTTGGAAAACTCCTTTTTAAAGACCCTTTAAGGACCCTCAACTATTAACCACAGTGGTCAGCAGCCTAAACAAAAGTCTGGATGATCGACAATTCTTTGCATTGATTTAAAGGAGACCTGTCACCCAACCCCCACCCCACCCCCCCACCCCCCCCCCCCCCCGTGCCGGGGTGACAGGCTCCCGACCCCTAGCTAGATCCCCCTATACTGACCTCATCCCGCCGAGTCCCACTGCCGGAGCCAGTCCCGGGGCGGAGATATCCCGGTCAGAAGCTGGCGCACGCGCTCTGGAGGTAGGTCCGGCGTCCATAGAGAATGAATGGAGCCGTGCGCGCGCTGCAGAGATGAGTCCGGCTCCATTCTCTATGGATACCGGACCTATCTCCACAGCGCGCGTGTCGGCTTCTGACTGGGATATCTCCGTCCCAGGACCAGCTCCGGCAGCGGAACTCGGCGGGATGAGGTGCGTATAAGGGGATCTAACTGGGGGTCGGTAGCCTGTCACCCCGGCACGGGGAGTGACAGGTCCTCTTTAAATAAGAACTGTGTAATTCTTTATTTTGCCTGTGGTGGAGCTGTAAGGAATCAAACATAATCAGTTTGGAAAGGGAAGTGACAAGTGTCATGAGTGCAATTCTGGATCACCAATCACTGGTTTGGTGGGTTTCTTTATTACCCTCAATGATCCTGACAATGTAGAGAATGCGGGAGAACCTTCAGTCTTTTTATGCAGATTGACAAACCAGAACTATGTTTTCAAATTGGCTTCGGTATGTCCTGCAGGAAGTGGTGTATTCTCTCCAGTCTGACACAGTGCTCTCTGCTGCCACCTCTGTCCATGTCAGGAACTGTCCAGAGAAGGAGAGGTTTTCTATGGGGATTTGCTGCTGCTCTGGAGGTGGCAGCAGAAAGCACTGTGTCAGACTGGAAAGAATACACCACTTCTTGCAGGACATCCAGCAGCTGATAAGCACTGGAACACTTAAAATTTTTAAATTTTAAAAACATTTAAGGATGATATTACCTACAGATAACAAGCTGAAATGGCTCAATCTGCAGGTAAACAAAGTATAAAGAATATTATATAACCGGCAGCGGATATAAAGCCGGCTCCTGCATCCTGCTGCTGTGGCTGAAATACACCGGCTGTTAATGCAAACCGCTGAGATGCTGAAAAGAAAGAAGTAGACGTCATATTGAAGATCGTGCTGAGATCCCGGCTTGTGACATGAATATTTGCTTTCTCTATAAATACTTTAAGTGGATTGTTTAATTTCATAGAAATGTTCTGTACATAAAAGCCAGTACTTAAAAAAAAATCATTTGTATTGCTGGTATTATATCCAAAGCTTTATGTGTGGCTGCTGTCCAGACAACCTTTTTGGCTGCTGCCTCTATAGATTCTGACCTAATACATGTAGCATAATTACAAACACTTTAAGTCCTTGATTGTGATTAATCCCTATCTCTGCTCCTCTGGGGCGGGGCTTGTTGTCACATGTCACATGCCATTTGCTGTTCCTTTTGTTCATGAAAAAAAAACTAGGCTGCACACCTCGTTTTAGGGGAGTTTACTGTTTACGGTTTCTGAAAATTTCTATAAAATAAATTCCAGTGATGACAAAAATATAATTTTACTGCTGTCAATCCTCTCCATAGTGTGAGCACAGATCCTCTATGGGTGTTGCTCTATGGATGAGGTCCAGATAATTTCTCTTCCCAACATGGCAGATATCATATGCATAGCATACATGCAAAACATTGAATCCTAAATGATGCTGCAATTTTAACCCCATGTCTGTTCCTCTGGGGCGGAGCTTGTTGTCACATGTGATTTGCTGTTCCTTGGCTCAGGAAAGGGTTTTTTTCTTTTCTTTCGGACTTTTAACCACATGTGTTAATGGAGGACAAATAATTGTGAATATTTTACGCTTTAAGTACCATCTAGGATACTGGTTTGCAACCAGTGATTCTTCTGCTTATCTAAACTACTACTCCTAGCATGCTGTGATTTACAGTATAACCTATCATTTCAGCTACCATGACAGATTTTTGGGGACCTTCTGTTTGATATCCTGTATCTACAAATGTTAAAGGAGAAGCACGACAAGAAAAAAAAAAACCTGTACATTCAGGGGGTGGGGGAAACATAATAGAGAAAGTATACTTACCAGTCCCCGCGCTCCTGCTGCCCCGCATCACCGCTCCTGAAACCCCACTGGTCTCCTGCAGCTGCCACGTCACAACCCAGCTGATGGATTGCAGTTACTGACTGGCTGAGTGAGTAAACCATCAGTGGATGGGGAAACATGGACAGGTAAGTATACTTTCTTTATTATGTTTTCCCCTAGCCCTTGCCTGCACAGGATTTTTTATTTTAACAGGACATCTCTTTTCCAAAACAAAAAAAGCACCACAAATGTCCACGGGTTGTATGCAGTAGGCTTAGGCCTAGTCACTTTAATAAACATGCCAGGTCACAGTCCCAATGGGCATTGTAATGGCCGCCTCTGGTAGTTGTCATCTGTCACATCATGTCCCTAAGAGTACTGATAACAATAATAATACAAGTAGTAATACCTGGTAGTGCCACCCATGGTTATGGCAGCATGGTGGCACAGACTGGCTCTCCTAATAATACCAAAGCTGTGATACCCTCCTCCATGGCTCCTGTCCTAGATGGATCCTGGCCCTTTCTCTGCACTAGATGAATGCTAGTAATAGTATATGCAATGTGGGGCTTATAATATTTGGGGGCTCTTCTATATAAAGTCCAAGAAGCCAGACCTGGCAGCAAGGGTCATGGACCGAGGGTGAAGCACATCTCATCCTGCTCACATATTCTAAGTCTCGGTTAGAAGCAGATGAGAGATCTATTTGTAAGAGCTGAGACTTCATTGCTATGGTAATATTATTCCCGGCCTGATATTATTCTCTGCTGTCACAGACATCAGTGGCGGCTTCATAGCTTCACAAGGGACAATCACTTAAAGAAGTAGTGGGGGGGGGGGGGGGGGAGAGAGAGAGACTGAATCTTTACTTTGGACGCAGGAAAGGCAGGCTAAACCACTTGATAGATAGATAGATAGATAGATAGATAGATAGATAGATAGATAGATAGATAGATAGAGGGCATTGTACATTCATAAACCTCAGACAAACCTTCCTCATATACAGACCCCATAAGAGATCCCCTGTATACAAAAACAGACCATACACCCTATATAAAGACTTCAACCCCGCCTTTATAGAGACCCCAGCCATAGTCCCCTGTGAGAGCGTTGTGTTCCTCTTGTGGTCCTATGTAGTGGTTGATTGACTTTTCCAACTATGGTCCATAATGTAGATGTCCCGCTGGACAGGTGGACCACCGACTGGCAAACAGGGCGGCCCACCAGGCATTTGACCGGTCAGCCAGATTGTCAGTGCAGGCCTGGCCCCCTGTATACAAACACCAGGCCAGATCTCTCTGTATACAGACCTCTTATATAAAGATCGCAGGACAGACTTCCCTGTATGCAGACCCCAGATGAGACCCCCTGCATAAAAAAATCAGATCAGGCCTCCCTCTATAAGAACATCAGGTCAGACTATCTGTATAAGGGTTCCAGAAATACTTGTATACAGACCCCAGATCAGACCCTTCTTATACAGATACCAGGCAAGAAATGTAGATGCTAGCCTTTCTCTGCTTGTGCAGTTATCTTCATTGCTGGGTGCAACCACGGACTAGATCCTCCTGGACTTCATCTGTGGTGGGAACCTGGAGTGGAGAAGTATAGGAACAGATGGTGATTCTAAGAGACGGGGAACCCTGGGAGATTTTCCTGCTCTTTTGTTGCACTCTTTCACTCACTCACAGCGCGCCTTACACGCTGCAGAGGAAGTTAGTCACATGGGTGGAGGAGGAGCATATGGAGTTTCGTTCTGGACGTTGTGGAGGAAGGACACAAGCCAGATAGCTCTTCACAGTGATCCTGTTTGGGTCCTGACCCTCTGCCAGGTCCCCGTACCCCAAGTCAGTCATAGGAAGGACGCAAGACAACACACACTGACCTTCCATTTTTCTATGAGTCTCCCAGAAACTTCAATAAAGCTGCCAAGTAAAGGGAAATATATAGAAGAGCTTAATCCTACTAGGATACAGAGAGAAGAATTACCATAACATGGGACCCATATGAAAGACTTCAGACCGATAGAGGGCTTGTGTCTACCTGGGACACATGTGGAAGATCTGACAAGTATAGAAGCCTCATGTGTTCTTGGGACACCTATAGAAGTCTTGTACCCAATCGATATAAGTGCTTCTTGACTGGAGCGAAGAAAGACTCAGCTGTGACGGTGATATCAGCTTTTTCTGTCAGCCCCTTTAAGCTGAACAAAAATCTACAAAATGTAAATACATGAGTCTAATCTGAGTATCAGCAAAAGAATCACACGCTGAAGAGCGCCCATGTATTCGACTTAAGCGACACTTCGAAACCACCTTTTTCATACATTTTTTGATAGAAAAACACATAGAAACCATTAAATTGCATCCTGCCTGCCACCAGTCACTTTGATCCTAAGTGGGGCGAGTCCCGGAGGAGATCAAGGATTCACAAACAGCAAACATTCTCCTGTCTTGCCATACAGGTCCCTTTGAAGACTCGAAATATAGAATCTTGAATAAAGAGGCTGAATTTGCATAGTTAACTAAACAAGCGGCAGCTACGCGTGTCATTTATTCACTCCTGACCTAATACAGATACGGGCCTGACTGTGCGCCCATTGTATGGGATCAGTCATCCGGCCAACCATCCACCCATCATAATTTTCTTCTGTCAGGCATGGCGCTGGGTGACGGGAGATAACGGTAGTGTTTTCCTAAAGACATAGGGGGGGGGGCTATACGGATTCGAATTTATCAATTGCTTAACAAACAACAATAGGTATGAAGAATAAAGAATTTAAAAGATTTATCTTGGTGTATTCTTGGAGAACGGCTTCCCCATAGAGCAGAGGCATGACAATACATTTCCTGCTGCAGGGCTCTGATCTGCCATGTGCCATTTATAATACTGGTGGCTCCTTATGTGGCGTCAGACACTATGGCACAGATGCAACTGCTACCTTGGCACCCCCTATAACTACACACCTATTATAGAGGGGGGATAGATAGCCCCCCTGCACTGGGCCTGACTAAAAGTCTATTTGAATCCTAGTTTGGAGCTATGAGGTCCTTGTACAACTTCTCCTCACAGGCAGATGTTTCATATTCCTCCCTCCACTGCACTCAGACTTAGTATATGATTAGTAAGTCCCTGATTCTTCCTCTCTATGCAGAGACTAGGCTAAGGCTAAGCTCTATAGTGCGGTATGTGTTTGTTTGTGTGTGTTATTGTAGACATACACTTGTAATAATTGTTGGCTGAATGTTCATTTGACCGACAGTCATCTCTCCCGACCTCCCCATACCCATGAAGGTTTAGCATGGCTGCAGTGTCCCAGAACCCCATGTGCCACTGCTGCTGCCTGTGTATGTGTAGGGCAGCATTCCCTATGTCTTCATTTCAGGTCTAAAGGGGGAATCTGTTGATGAAGGATGATAAACTGAGTTTACCTGCGTGTTGCACTAAAGAACTTGCATGTTTTATTCACTTACAGAAATCCCATGCTGACGGGATGTAATGGGTTAATTGTGTATATGGATTACTGCATGTCTTTTCCACCTGCTTGAGGTGAGGCCTGTCAGGTCTCTAGGTCAACCAACCATAGTTGAGAAAAAGTATCTTCCTTAACTACTGGGCCTATCAGGGCCTTCACCTAAGTCTTCCCATTTGCACTGTCCAATCCCATGTCAAGTTACCTTAGGTCTTCTCCACCAATGGGAGCCCTCTCCCTGCTGGATAAAAGGGTGGAGAGTGCCATGTGTGGGAGCTCAGTCTTGACTTAGTTGCTTGCTGTGCCTGTTGTCCCAGTCATATTAAGAGCCAGAGAGTGTCCTTCACGGAGCCTGACGTGAACCTGAGCTACTGTACTGCTGGCGTGCTGTTTGCTCAAAATTCCAGTGTTCCTGAGAGACAAGCTATGGCCTGCTAAACTGCAAGTGGTGTGACTACTGCCCGAGGGAATCAGCCTGTCCATGCTGAGGGGGTTATGTGCCGATGTACCTGATGGTACATTTGTTTTAAGGTCTTGCTATCCGCTGTGTTCTTGTCTCAAGTCAGCGGTTGGAGAAGTTTGATTTTCGCCGATGTACCCCGCTGCGAGCCTAAGTCCTAAGGATTAAACCAATGGTCAGCACCTACTAGTGTTCTATTCTGCTTATTCTGGGAGTGTTGCCTCCCAGTGGGGAGATCACTAAACCACCCTGATACGTAACCCCTTAAGTAAGAAATCGTGGGGGATTTGACCTCATTCCCCCTGGTGACCTCCAGATCGCTATGGAGCCACCGGAAAGAGCAGAGTCCTGTAGGTGACGAGTTACTGTTCAGGTGACTGTTTAGTAATTTTTATCATTCTGCAACCACTCCTGAGCTCCTTGTGTTAAAGTTCTGGATACTGCATGAACAAGTGCTAGGAACACTTTATTAAGTGTGTGTTGGTGCCTTGTGACAAAGTGCCGCAGTGGTACAGCAACATCTATAGCTCCTGCATTTAACACCTTGCAGCCCCCCGGGTTACCACATGGCCAAACATTCCTGTGTTCCTCATGGGGATGGCAAGTCACAAAGAACAACAGAAATGGGCAGTGAAAATCCATCTCCATCACGTCTGACCCTTCTCTCCACCTACATCAGCTGTTTGCGGAAAGTTGGAGCCCACCATACACCTCATACTTAGCCTTGCTTACTTACAACTGCATAAATCTCAGTAAGTCGCAGCATAACAGTATAAATAATTCAATATATTAAAGGCACAAGATATACCTACCCGCAGGCTTCTCATTGGACCCTGTGGGACATTACATAGTGTATGTACAGAAAGCTGTAATCATTGCCATCTATTCCTGAGTGTTATGGTCTCGCTTCCGCCATGCCTTCCTCTGACAGCCCCCATTCATGCACCTCATAGGAATGCAAACAACTCCTCCGAGGCCGGAGGAAAGTAGGTATAACATATGGTTAGGTATAATAGGAATGACAGCCCGTATAAACCTTCAGAATAGGAATGCAAGCACCGGGACACCTGGGAGAAGGAGACATAGAAGAACATACAGCATTACATGGAGTATCCATGGCTGGATCTGTACTTATCGAGATATTTGACAAAGCGGACATATTTATATTTTCCACATTAAATAAGTGGTAGATATGAAATCTGCCAGAAGTGACTACCTTAGTCTGTCAGTGTATTTCTATGGGAGAGTTATGTGGGGACATTGCATGATATGTTATACTAATGTAATGTTTTACTACAGCTAGGTCTCCCAAGACAACAGAAAAAGTATGAGAAGGTTTCCGCAGCATCAATCTGCCTCCTAACCAGAGACAAATGCGGAAGCCAACTACGGTATAATACAAGGTTAGCTGGGTGCAGTAGTGCCTTGTATATGTCATGTAGAAGAGTGGCGATGCAACTGTCCCTAGTTTACCAACAGTGTAGGGGACACCAGCCTGTATAAGGCATGGTGTCTTGGACTGATGGGGCGGTGGTGAGTGCAAGGGGTTAATGGTTGGTGAAGGGGGGGTATAGCTGGGATGACTGTACATGGGGAAGTTCCGGTGGTAACTAGGGGAGGTGTAGTTGCCAGGAATAGGCAGGCTAGGGGTGGAGGCATGGATATATAAGCCCGAGGAAGGGGCGGGCTTACCCTCTTTCGGCTTGGCCACCACAGGAGTTTGTCATGTCTCAGAAGAGTCTGACCGAAGCTTTGCGGCTGCAGCTGCAGCAGGACCCGTCTTTCCTCGGCCGCCTGCTGGCAGGTTTGGGGGAAGAGTCGGGGCATGATATGTCCAGAGGTGGCAGGCGGTCCGCTCGGCGCATCCGCCCACCCGCGCGCCTTAGTCCCAGTCCCCCGCTCTCTGCCCGGCGCCGGCAAGGGGGAGGTGGTAGAGCCGCATTAGCGGTTGCACCGGCGTCACTTCCGGTTGCGCCGCCGTTGGCTCCGCCCCTTCCGCCCTGCGCCCACGCTGCCAGCATAGTGTCCGGGTGTAGCGCGGCTCCACAGTCTCTACCAGTGCCCGGTCCCCCCCCCCCTTTAGCATTGTCAGCTGCGATGGGCAATCAGGCTGGAGTCTCCCCTGCCTCCCATGAGTCCGGTGAGTGCAGCTCTCCCAGCCCATTGCAGCAGGCTATTGATAACTGCCAGAGCCTGACTGCTCTCCCCCCCCCTCCTGTTTCACAGCATGAGGTTCAGTCCCTCTCCCTTCCTGGTAACCCCCCCCTTCCCCCCCCTCCCACCCTTATGCCGCCCAGCCAGCCCCCCGCTGCATTAGCCTTCACCGCGCAGCGTGGTTTTGATCAGGCCTCCTGTGGGGAGCGGCTGCCTGTGACTTCGCAAGCGTGCGGCGGGTCTCGTGCCAGTGTGTGCGGGCATAGGCGCTCCCGCTCGCCATCCTATGCGTCCTCCAGAGGATCTTCCAGGCATAGGCGCCATAGATCCCGCGACTCTAGAGTTCGCTATTCCAGACGTCACCATAGGGAGTCTAGACAACGGAGCCGATCGAGGCGCTCCAGAAGTTCTAGGTGGCGATCCCCTTCCTCTGGGTCCTCGTCTTGTACCCCCTCGAGCTCTGATGGGGAGTCAGTTCGTGGCAAGAAAAGGCGGGAGCCTTCACGCCGGAAGAGGAGTCCATGCTGCTCAGTTCGGCCAGAAGCGGCGGCTCCAG
The DNA here is from genome assembly GCF_027789765.1 of Dendropsophus ebraccatus. NCBI lineage: Eukaryota > Metazoa > Chordata > Amphibia > Anura > Hylidae > Dendropsophus > Dendropsophus ebraccatus. Next base: position 105,939,953 of record NC_091462.1, read on the forward strand.
CTGCGCAGACTTTGCCGTCAGCTCCGCCGGCGCCGGTACAGACGCTATCGGCAGCACCGATGTTGCCTTCGAGCTCGGTGCCCATTCCTCAGGAGATGCCTGGTCAGTCGTCATCTACAGTTGGCGGTGAGTTTGACTTTGCACGGGCATGGGGCGGGGGGGCGGGTGATTTAGTTCCTGCCCTTAAGGCGATTCTTAGCAAAATTGATCCTGTTCCCTCGCCTCAGGCTGGAGCTAAGCAGCCTCCGGCAAAAGCTGGCGTTCATAAGGACGCCTTTTTCTGTGGGATTAGCCCGCTTGGCACGCATTTAGACGATTACAAGAAGGGTAAAATTTGGGATAACCAATATGTTGATATTTGGTCCTTGATCACTACGGATCAGCACACCGTCGACAAAGAGCGACGCGTTGCTGCTGACCGTTATGATAAACGACCAAAGGTAGCAAAGACCATAAACAACTGGTTACAGGCCTTCTCTGTACTGGGTTGTGTTATGGGTATGAAGCACCCGGAGCGTTGCTCTGAGCTTTTCATTTATATGGACTCTATTTATAGCGCTTTTAAGTCACACGGGGGCAGCGCCTGGTGGCGGTACGATGAGGAGTTTCGCCGCCGCCTCGCTTTGCAACCTGAAATTGGGTGGGGGGTGAAGGCCACGGATGTGTGGCTGCGCTTGATGATGGCTCAGAAGAGCAATCCCTTTCCCTCAGCGGCCACTGCCTCAGCGCCTGCAGCTCCGGGGGCAGTGGCCGTGCGACGGCCAGGAACCTGCTGGCTTTTTAACGAGGGCCATTGCAGGTTCTACGGACTCTGTAAGTTCCGCCACGAGTGCTCCTCCTGCGGGGGGCAGCACGCGGCGGTTAGATGTCAGCGTTCTAAGTTGTCAGGAAAGCCAGCAGCGGGTGTTGATGGGAAAGACCCCGGTGAACGTGGACGCGATGCGCCCGTGGTTAAGTAGTTATCCTAAGCGTGATGCAGCCAGTCAATTGTTACATGGTTTTACCCATGGGTTTTTCATACCTTTCTATTTTTCTCCCTATCCGTTATGGGCGGATAATCTGAAATCTGCCCGGGAAGCGCATGAGGTCCTCGTTGATAAGGTTAGTCAGGAGTTAGCCCTGGGCAGGGTTGAGGGTCCTTTTGTTTTTCCTCCGTTTGAGAATTTGAGGGTGTCCCCTCTTGGTGTGGTCCCTAAAAAAGAAGTTGGTAAGTTTCGTTTGATACATCACCTTTCTCATCCTAAGGGCAGTTCTGTCAACGATGGTATTCCCAAGGAGGACACCGCGGTTTCTTATGTTTCTTTTGATAGTGCTGTCCGCCTTCTTGTAGCGGCTGGCCGCGGTGCCCTCCTTGCGAAGTCGGATATACAGTCTGCTTTTCGTCTCCTCCCGGTGCATCCGGAATGTTATCATCTGCTGGGTTTTCAGATAAACGGTTTGTATTACTATGACACTTGTCTCCCCATGGGCTGTTCCATTTCGTGTCACTTCTTCGAGATGTTCAGTTCTTTTCTCGAATGGGTGGTGCGCTATGAAACCGGGAGTAATGCGATCATTCATTATTTGGATGATTTTTTGTTTGTTGCCCCAGCAGATTCCCATTGGTGTCGTTTTTTGTTGAACACCTTCCTTTTTTATATGCGTAAATTTGATGTTCCTATTGCCGGTGAAAAGACTGAGGGCCCAGCGACTTCGCTGTCTTTTCTTGGAATCGAGCTCGATTCCATGGACATGGTTTTCCGCCTTCCGGCGGACAAGCTAGCTCGATTGGCTTCTCTGATTGACGGTTTCCTGTCTGTGCGTAAAGTTTCCTTACAGCAAATGCAATCCCTGTTGGGATTGTTGGTTTTTGCCTGCAGAATTATGCCGATGGGCAGGGTTTTCTGCAGGCGCTTATCGCTGTCCACCAGAGGAGTCAAGTTTCCCAGCCACCGCATCCGGCTGACCGCTGCCTTGAAGGCTGATCTGATGGTGTGGAAGGAATTTTTGGGTTCCTACAATGGTCGCACTTGCTGGCCTTCTCAGGAGGTTTCTAGCGACGAATTGGAATTGTTCACTGACGCGGCCGGTTCCTGCGGTTTTGGGGCTATCCTGGGCAACGATTGGTGTGCCGAGGCATGGCCTCCGAATTGGCAGGAGCTCGGTCTCTGTCGTAATCTTACGCTGCTGGAGCTCTTTCCCATAGTGGTTGCTGTTGAACTTTGGGGACGAGCTCTGGCTAACAGGCGGGTATGCTTTTGGACAGATAACCTCAGTGTCGTTTTCTGTATTAATAAGTTAACCTCTTCTTCCCTCCCTGTGTTAGCTTTGTTGCGACACTTAGTTTTGCGTTGCCTGGAGGGTAATATCGTGTTCAGGGCCCAACATGTTCCGGGTAAATTTAATGTGGTGGCTGACGCTTTATCCCGTTTTGATTGGCAGGTTTTTCGACAGCTCCGTCCGGAAGCGGCTCCGAATGGACTGGCATGCCCGGAGCACCTCTGGGACTTAGTGACACACGGCTGCTCCCGCTAGTGCAGGCTTCAGTGTCTCAATCGACGTGGTCTGCGTATGGTAAGGCATGGGCTGAGTGGTTGGGTTGTGTCGGTTCGAGAAATGTCATGCTGAGCGAAGACGACCGTGTGTCTACTACGGTTGAGTACCTTCTGTCTCTACGGGATAAAGGGCTATCAGGTGTGGTTGCGCAGCGTAGGATAGCGGGCATTAATTTCCATTTTAAGTTGCGAGGTTGGGCGGACGTTAGCGGCAATTTTACTATACGCCAGGCCCTTAAGGGCTGGAGGAGGAGTCAGACTCCTAAGGACAGCCGCAGGCCGATATCTTATTCATTGTTAGTTCGTTTGTTGGATCAGTTAGATAAGTTATGTCGGACCGAGTTCGAAGCTCTACTGTTTTCTGCTGCCTTTGTCCTAGCCTTTTTTGGTGCGTTTAGAGTCAGTGAGCTGGTTCCTCCTTCTAGTCTCCGGGCTGGGGGTCTCTTGACCGAGGATGTGTTACTATCCAACGGAGTGCTTAGGGTTAGGGTCCGCAGATCCAAGACAGATCTTTTGGGTCTGGGTGCATGGCTTCCTCTATCCTCGGTCCAAGGTCCGGCTTGTCCTGTCAGCATTGTCTCTAGGTACATGGCTGCTCGTCCTCGGGGCACCCAGTTTCTGGTACACGCGGATGGTGTTCCCTTATCTAGGTACCAGTTTCAAGCGTTAATGAAAAAGGCCTTGGAGGCGGCCGGCGCCCCCCAGGCCGAGTTTGGGACGCATTCCTTTAGAATTGGCGCGGCAACGGAGGCAGCTAGAGCTGGGTTGTCAGAGGAGCAAGTGATGAGGATAGGGCGCTGGAGGTCCGCATGTTATGCCTCTTATGTTAGGCCGGAGCTTCTTTGCTAATTTGTTTTTCTTGCAGGTCCTAGACGTCCGGTGGTGTGGCTAATTGGCCACTCGTACATATATTGGGCGGCACAGAGAGCGGCGCATCGCCCGGGAGGCCGGTCTCTTGGTTTCCGGGATCTGGAGGTGCATTGGAAAGGAGTCAAGGGGCTCCGTTGGTCCGAAGTCCTGTCCCAGGCGATCGAGATAGGACGTTCTGCTCGTTCTCCAGTGGTTTTGGTTATCCATGCTGGGGGGAATGATTTGTGTTTACTTCGTTTGAATGAGTTGCTGACCATTATTCGTTCCGACCTTGAGAGATTGCCGGGCTTTTTTAATGAAGTGGTGTTGGTTTGGTCGGAGATAGTTTCAAGGGTCAAGTGGCAAGGCGCTAGGGATGCAGCTGCGATGGAGAGGGCCCGTAGGACAGTTAATGCTCGCACTTCTAGATTCGTGCGGGCGAACGGGGGTGTGGTGGTTCGCCATAGGCAATTGGAAGGGGACAACCGGAGATTAATGATTGCTGACGGAACTCACCTTAATGATATTGGTTTGGACATTTTCCTGTCGGGGCTCCAGGACGGGGTGGAGCAGGCCTTGTATATTTTGGGGGGGGGGGGGTCGGGGCTCGGTCTAGGCTTAGCCGAGCCCCTCCGTGGCGGTGAATAAAAGGAGAAATGGAGGCAGTGCCCGTCGGCCTTCCGACGGCTGGCACAACCCCGAGGAAGTTTTTGGTTAATATTGATTAAGTTAATAAAAGCTGTGGCCGACCCCGTCCACTAAAAATTGGAACCGTTGTCTGTGCAGTCATTTAGCTAGCACCATTCACGTGGCAAAGGGTATCCTAGCAGTCTAGGGGACACCAGCCTGTATAAGGCATGGTGTCTTGGACTGATGGGGCGGTGGTGAGTGCAAGGGGTTAATGGTTGGTGAAGGGGGGGTATAGCTGGGATGACTGTACATGGGGAAGTTCCGGTGGTAACTAGGGGAGGTGTAGTTGCCAGGAATAGGCAGGCTAGGGGTGGAGGCATGGATATATAAGCCCGAGGAAGGGGCGGGCTTACCCTCTTTCGGCTTGGCCACCACAGGAGTTTGTCCCTCCCTCCCTCCCTACTTTTTACACTCAGTGGCGTTGGTTTGTGTAAGAGGTTGGTGTTTGTGTTACGTCTGAAATGTTTTATGCAAGTCACAGCTGGCGGTGAATAAAAGGAGAAATGGAGGCAGTGCCCGTCGGCCTTCCGACGGCTGGCACAACCCCGAGGAAGTTTTTGGTTAATATTGATTAAGTTAATAAAAGCTGTGGCCGACCCCGTCCACTAAAAATTGGAACCGTTGTCTGTGCAGTCATTTAGCTAGCACCATTCACGTGGCAAAGGGTATCCTAGCAGTCTCAGATTGGCCCAGCAGAAGACTGGAGAATCCTCCGGTGGGCCCCCAGCTTTAGAACCTGCACTAACACTGACTGACATGTTGTTTCTCACTGATTCTTCATTGTTGGGCCCCCAGGATCATTTCCTCTGGTGGGCCCCAGATACCCCAGTCCAACATTGTGTACTACACACACTCCTTTTCAATTAGCTTTACAAGATCATATTTTGGCAGGTTGTGTTTTTTTTTTTTTCTTTTATATTATTTTTTATTTAAAAAAAAATTAAATTCCATGCCTGCTCATCTAACATATATAGACACAGCCACATAAATAAAAAACTTAATTACTTTCTCCAAGTCCCCTTACTCACCCCACCACTGTCCGTGAAGGAGAGAGAGAGAAACCCTCCTACCAACTATGCCCATTTACCATATTTCAAATTTCAACCTAGCTTATTTACTTCCCACAGAAAAGAATCTAATAAAGCCATCAGTTTCTTAAACCAGAAGTCTGGAATCCAAACTGGTGAGGAATACAGAAAGTAGAGAAGCTGAGGGACAATTATCATTTTAATACTGGCTATGCGATCCACCATCAAATTGGGCGCCTGACACAAATGTCAATCTTTTTCCTCAACTTTTTAACCAGGGGTTGTAGGTTCAGCTCAATATATTTATTCACTGAAGAATGAATCTGTATCCTAATACTTTTCCTGGTTTCAGCACCGAGACCAAGAAGCGTGAATCTACTAGATTCCCCCCCCAGGGGTAAAACGGAGGACTTCTCCCAATTTACCTGTAGTTCTGGTACAAAACCAAAATCAACAATAGTATTCATCATTTTCTGGACGCCGTCCTCTCAGTCCCTCAAAAAGAGAAGGATGTCATCTGCATATAAAAGGAAATTCTCTTATGAGTCCTCTAGGCCGAATCCTACAAGCTCCTCTGCACCTCTAAGCAGGGGAGGATTAAGTTTACCCCACTGTAACTATGGTAACACTAACATGGTGCTCATAGTACAGGATATATAATGTCATGATGCCCCGATTTGTGCAAAATTGTGGTAAAAAGCAGCCATTTATTTTTGTAAATCATGGCAGAACTGTAGCCCTGAGAAAATACACCACTGAAAGTATAAGTCTTTTTGGGTGGCCATGGGCCCCCGAGGAGCTTAGGGCCCCAGGCTACTGCCTAAAAAGGACCTATTATAATCTGCTACTGCCTCGGAGTTTGATTGCCAGTGGCTCTATGTAAAAAGCAAACAGGAGCAGCAAAAGAGGGTATCCCTGCCTGGCTCCTCTAAAGAGGTTAAACCAGACGGTAAACCCCTCATTCACCGCCACCCTCGCCATCGGGCAGGTATATAACATCTTCGTCCAGGTGATAAAATTATGACCTAGGTCAAAGGCTTTGAGGGTTTTCCATAAGAACCCCCATTCCACCCTATCGAACGCTTTAAATACAAGGTCTTACAAATACAAGGTCTATCCGTGACGCTGCCCTGAAAGATGTACTAAGAAAGGGAAAGGCGACCACATCCCCGTACAAACATTTCCAGATCGGTTTCCACAAGACCTTAGCAAGAGGTGTCTGATAGACTTGTTCCTTTTGGAGCTTTCCCCTTCTATCTTTGAAGTTATCTAATACACAATTCAAGTCGCCACATATAAGTGCCAGGAGGCGTTCCCCAGCATACCTAGACTCTATAAATTCAATGATGGTTTGTGAAGAGAATGAAGATTCTGTGTAATGTAAAAAATATGTATCTACCTCTAGAGTCTACTTTTTTAGAGATCAGAATTTTTAAACAGAATTTTATGTAAATAGACTGAGATCTCAGAGGAAAAGTTGGAAAACACCACGTGGAACTCCTGGCTTGTCAATCTACAAGAGATTCTACTTATCTGTACAATGGATCTCGGCAAGACAAGTAATTGCAGGTAGATGTCTTCCTATCAGGTCACATACAGCACACCTATTCGCCCTCTACCCCAGACTCCTCACATTCCAGTAGAATAAATTGACATTATCCATCGCTCAGTAGAGAAGAAGAAAAAAAGAAAAAGAAAAAAGAAAAAAAAAACACCCCACTTTTGTAGACCCCCCCCTCTTCAAACTGCACAACCTAATCCACAATTGCCCTCTACCCATGGCAGTAAACTCCTCCTAGACCCCCTCCCCCCCCTCCCGCCCTGAACATTGTAAATATTGTATTAATCATAGCTCTTCTCCATCCAGCCAATCCAGGGGTCTTAAGGGCAGGCAAAGAAAAAACTGGCGGGGGTCCCGGAGGTTGTGGCGCGGTACTTGGCAGACACATGGAGAGGTAAGTAGCGTTTGGTTATAATGTTCAGCCCTGCCCCTGCCTGCTGTAAGTTATTTAAAATGACCCGACTTCCCCTTTAAGTGATGTATGAAATCAGTGACTAATATATTAATTTACCATTTTGGGAAAAAAAAAACTTTTACAGAAACCAAGTTCTTAGAGCTCAGGCCCCGGGAAGACATGACTAATATAAGACATCTATCAGTCTTGATACATCTTGTGCTCTGTGTGAGACATCGTCTCATTTTTTTATTGATTTTTTTATACGGGAGGCCGAGGGACACAGAGTTTTGGCAACTTAAATTGTGTATTTATCTGACACAGGCACGAAGTGACATTTATAAATGACCCGAGCTGTGTAGCGGAATGAGAAAAAAGACATTTGAGGATTCATGGGGGTGTTTTTTTTGGCTTGGCAGTCATAGATATTTTGGACCTTAAAGAAGAACCAATCACCTCCTTAAGAGAAAGTGAGTTGGCCCTAGTTCCTTACAGCTGCCGGGCCCAGCTCTCTCAGACTCTGGCACAGCGGCAATTTTAAAATATCGATCTTTAATCCTCCATCCCAGCACCCGGTGACTAGGCATGGGGCAGAGCGGCAGCGGCATGTAGGTATGATGCCTCCGCCATCTTTCCAGACACTGATTGACAGCCTGACTGCTGGAAACTTAATGCAAAGGCCAGCGAAATTTTGATGCTGATGATTTACACAGCACATTACTATAGATGTAAGGGTGAAGAAGACATTACTGATGCACTGGGCTTTTTCATTGGTGCTGTTCAATCAGGCTGTTGCAGGGAGATGATTTACAGTACTATAGGTGGCATATGGGTGGAGAAGGGGTAACTGGTGCATTGACTTTCAGGGTGCTATGTAAGCAGAAAGCAATAAACACAAAGCAAGGAAAAGGTGAGAGGGAAGCTTTGATTTACCTTGCATGAACAGTGCAGATCATCTGGACGCAAATGCACATACAGTCCTCTCTCCAGTACATGCTACTCCTTGCCCCACTTCCCATTTTCCTATTACTTCAGATTATTTGGCCTAGCAAGAGGCAGTAGACACAGACTGTAGGGAAGGGAGACACCTAGTGGTCAAGACTTCAAAGCTGTTTTTCTGGTTATTTCTAAAAAAAAATCACATAGGCTATTACATGGAGGGAATTTGTTTAAAAAGACCATTTAAGTAATCAATTTTTGTTATAAGGGTCTCCAAAAAACATAACACGGCTTTAAATGTAATGCTGTGCCGTCCTTTCTGATCCACTCCTGTGCTCCATGCTCCTCCTGGGGCTAATCGTGCCTTCTAGCGTCTTCTTTCCCCTTCTGCTGCAGTGGCACCTCTGGCCACTAGGGTGCATAGGTGGCCAACTGCTCTGGATGTATAGAAGCAGCTTGTCTCTACCTGCTACTGCTGCTACCTGATACTACTGCACCTATTTAAACACAGCTCCATCTGCACCTCCCTGCCTGAGCATTGTTGGATTCTGATTCTGTAGTATTTCCGTGTGTCCTGATTCGTGCCTAATCTTTGGCTTCTGCTCTCTGTCTTAACCACGTCTGTACAGATTTGTCCCTTCACCTGTCTGACTGCGATACCCGTCTTATCCCTGGTACTGTGCTGACTCTCCTGCTGACAACCTGGCTTGCTGACCACGTACTCTCGTTCTGTTCCCCGGTGCCTTGCACTGACTCTTTATGGTTCTTGAGAACCAGTTGCTGCTCACACTTAGACCACACTCGAGGAGTGATCTGGTGCCCTCCAGCGGCAGAAGAGCAGTTTCGTATCCTGAAGCAGGATGAAGGGTGAAGACCCAGAGGGCACTTAGACTCTGCTCCCTGATGTGGCCCACAGTTAAACCGGTTGAGCAGCACAGCAGGTCCACACTCGATGTCTGTTACAGTAACCTCTATTATTTAGCTGTAATGTGTGGGAGAATCAGCAGCAAGTGTTCACTTTTGCTACAGCACTCCAACAGGAGGAATGAAGTATTACATGGACATGTCGGGTAAGATATGTTGTTGTTTTTCCCTAGCTGTTCTCTGCTCCAGATAACAAATGAACTAAAGAACCCCCCTCCACACCAACTCAAACAATAGACTTTCTAAATCAGACAACAGTATTATTTAACACAGCTGGTGTCCAAGTGTCTCTCATCCTCCTCTCTTGTTGGAAGTGTCACATCAGCCCATGTATTGAGTGTGTCTTGAGGCTATCATCTCTTCACGTCTTTGTAAAGGATCCAAAGTGGAAATCTGTTCTTATTCTTCGTTATTAGAAATTCACAATTTCAAGCTTTTCCATCGTCTTGTCGGGGAAAATTGTGGTTTAATTGCATCCAATGATCCCTCGAAGGTTAAAATGTCTTTCCAGGGAGGACAATAGTGAAAATGACAATAAAATCACCAGCCCTTAAATTATTCTGCAAAGTATCTTAAGTGGATCAGCTCATTAAACATGGAAATTGTTGGAGGGGGAAAAAAATCTCTTTTAAGGCCTTTATTAAGATTCAGGGTCAGTAAGCAGTAAGAAGGATAGCAGGATAAATTTATATGTATATAAAGTGTATATGTGTTATAAAGAGTAATTTTCTGTTGGAGCCATGAAAAAAAAAATTATGTAGTGGAACTCAAAGCTAGAAACTCCAAAGCCAGTTATCTCCATAGTGTTATAGAAGGGATGGGACACATGCCACCCTCCAGCTGTGGCAAAACTACAATTCCCATCATGCTGTAGTTTATATAAGAACAATACATGCCAGCGTACAGCATCCCTGATGAAGAGAGGACAAAGTCCTCAGAAACTCCTAGGAAGCTTTTTTTCCCTGTACTTTGCTTGCCGTAGTACTTACAGTGACATCATGCTGTAACGGTAGTGTAGTGTCCCACTATATGTTTATTTTTCTTCTTTCTTACACCTAGGCAAAAGTGTTTCTCCACAGTGTCATAGTTAGGACAGCTTGGCTGCTGTACTCTACTTGAACCACTAGGTGTCACACTCCTTCACAGCAAAGCTGTAGTTATCACAGGTTTAGCTACACCCACACAACCTTCCCTGTATAGTAAGCATTTCCTTTAGTATTAGTTAGTTAGTGTCTGGCTTCAGACCAGGCTGAACGTGCTACACCTGCCCTCCAGCTAGTGACCCAACCTTAATGGGTTGCTAGACTAAACCCCCAGGGAAGTTGGAGATAAGAGAGTCCCCCTCCTTGCCTATGCCGTAGATTTTTCTAGCTTAAGGACAGTCAACCCCCTAAAGAAAGGAGAGGACTATAAAGGCTTCACCCCAGTAGAGCACAGTGCAAGTTTAGCCACTCTCTACTGACTTACGCTTGGCTGAGTAGGACACTACAAGCCAGTTCCACCCAGTGACAGAAGACCTGGTACTCGTACAACCCTATTAGGACGAGATAGGATACATAGATCTGGTAGCTTTGTCCTATCCAGGTTAGTTCCTTTTGTGTCTCAGGATACTGCCCTGCACTTTTTAGACTGGTTCACAGCGTGGGCTAGGATGTTCCTGGGTTCTTCTCCCTTTGTTGTTTTTAGCACTGCATAATAGATAGAGTAGAAGTACTGGAGGAACTAGTTGTCTCAAGCTACATCTGAACATACATGTCACCAACTAGACCAGACTGAACTGCACTTTCTTCTTCCCACACGGAGCTAACTAACCCCTCCTACTGGTTTGTGTGTGTGTGGAGAGCAGGAATAGGCACAAGAAGAGAGAGCACCTCCTATAGGTCAGCACTGAACACATGGTACAACAATAACAGTAACCCATTCCTACCTTCAGCTGTGCATGAAATAACTAGACTTGTAAATTAGACTGACACCTAGTGGAGAAACTACAGAATACTACCTTCATCACCACTTAATCTGGAGGGAGGTCTTTACAACTGGTTTCTAGGGCACTTCACAGTGGGACACCACATCCCTATAATGCACAGGGCTCTGAGGATGAAGGTAAGTTTCTTACTTTGGTTCTCAGCGCCATTTTAGTTTACTGTAGTTTAATCCATATGCTGGTGGTTTGGTCCTTAGTGCCGGGATCTGCCCTGGCCGACCTGCCCCTCTAATAAACTATAAATTATAAGAGTGACCCAAGAGCGATCAGCTGTGATCTGTGTGGAAACTGGGCTGCAAGTGTGTAAATTCCTTACAGCGCCACTGGTGGTGGAGTGGAGTATTACATGGTGCTCTCTAAAATCATCAGAAGCCAAAATGGGTCTCACTGAACTTTATTAACTCTTTGCACTTTTCTAGTAGCAAAGAAGTGAAACGAAGAAGGATATTGGGTGTTCAAAAAAGGTAGGGCTTTAATTTAATGCGTCGCTGTGCAGGGTCCTCCAGGGCAAGAGGGTGTCTTTGTAACTGCTCTCTGCTGTAATTAATGGAGGTCAGAAATACAGGGTGGTCCAAAAGTAGGTGGACAGAATGTGTAATAGGGCTATGAAGGGGGAGATTTATCAAACATGGTGCAAAGTGAAAGTGGCTCAGTTGCCCCTAGCAACCAATCAGATTCCACCTTTCATTTTCCAAAAAGACTGTAAGGAATGAAAGGTGGAATCTGATTGGTTGCTAGGGGCAACTGAGCCAGTCTCACTTTACACCATGTTTGATAAATCTCCCCCATAGTTTATACAGGTAAATATGAACTGTGCAACATGTAAACTTTAGTGATGAGCGTATATTGTTCAATCGAATAGATATTCGATCGAATAGTGAGATATTCGGATATTCGATATTCGTACGAATATCCCGCGAATATTCGATAAATATTCGATAAGCGTTCAAGTCCCCCAGCTTCCAGTTTCACCCTCCAAATGGTCAAATAGATGTTTTTCACTAATCGAATACTTGTTCCCATAGACTTTAATGGGATTGAATATTCGATCGAATATTCGAATATCTCACTATTCGCTCATCACTAGTAAGCTTCTATGGGGGGGGGGGGCTGACAATATCACATTAAGACATCACATTAAGGCTATGTTCACACTACATAAAAGTACGGCCGTCGGCAACAACGGCATCGGCAACAACGGTGTGGAACTGCCTTTTCTTGTATGGGATCCCGGCCAGAGCATATACATATAGTATATGCTCCGGCCGGGATCCTGTACCGGGCCACAAATAACTGACATGTCAGTTTTCTGTGGCCGCAATTCAGTGAATTGCGGCCGCAGAAAGACTTGTCAGTTCACACAATGAAGCGAGCGTCTCCGTCTGCTTGCTTCATTATGTGCTGTGGGAGGTTCTGATGCGGGCACGCGCTGATGCGCCCGCATCAGAACCCTGCGGCAGGAAAGTACTGGCCGAGATGATCCGGGCAGAGACTGTCCGTTCCGTGACCCGGCCGGTCTCTTACGTTGTGTGAACATAGCCTAAAGGGGTATTCCACTCAAACATATCTATTTATCACAGTAAGGTCATCAGCAACTTGGCCTTAGAATAACCCTCCCAGCATTACAAAGAAGCTACAATGTTGCAGACACAGCCTGCCGTCTCAGAAGGGAGGGGGAGACAGAGAGAGAAAAGCTTACATACAGATTTTTGTGTCTTCAGCAGAAAGCAGCAACTCAGAACTGGGGGAAGGAGACTGAAGAGATAATAACAAGTATGGAAGAAATTGTTAGTCTCACCATGGGCAGCAACATATCAAGTGGAATACCCCTTTAAATCTCCGAAGGCTGTTCGAGAGGAAAGTTTTACTTCAAGCCCATATTCCTAATCCAGACATGGATAATTTATGGAAGAGGTATACGTTTTTCAGAGCTTTTTTGTGACAATTCTTGAAGGGCTTAAGCTTGAGTGCAGTGTGACACAAGAATTTTTTGTTGTGTTCACATCTCTGGGTGTCATACTGCAACATAACAAGGAGTAAACTATACTTCAGTACACTACTCCGTGTTTCTATAGGAATCCTCCAGGGCAGTGTCAGACTGGGCTATCTGGGGCCCACCAGAGGAAATGATCCTGGGGGCCCACCAATGAAGGAGGATCCTCTGGTGCTCTGATGGGCCAGCCCGACACTGCTCCGGGGTCTGGTCTAACTGAACTGCATAGCAATATCTCTACCAGCAATACAAAAGACTTGTTGAGTGGTTATGGAGCATGCTCGAGGTGATTGTTCAGCATTTGATTAAAGAAGTTGGATGCAGCCCTAGGGAGTCCTGGAAAACATAGATACAGCCTATGGCCTTTGGCTATATCCATGTTTTCCCAGACTCCCTAGGGCTGCATCCAACTTCATCAGCCACCGGTATTCAAATGTTGAATAATCGTCTTGAGCATGCTCCGAAACCACTCAACTCAGCAAAAGACCTAAAATACTGTAAAAACAATAAAGAAAAGGCAGATGAATGTACATTACAATGGTGTCTCATCTTACTTTTCTCTTTGCCGTTGTTAATCAGACCTGGAGCTGAGCTCCTGTACGGCAAAGCATCGTGTCGCCTCTCGCTGCATATGAAGGTCAAGATATTGATTCCTAATGTTAATTGAGAAACTCCATTCCTAGACGACATCTGCGCTCTTAATTGAAACGACACCGTCTTATAAAGTATTGAATAATGCTTGAGATGTTTGCCGGCCTTCGTCGCGCTTCTCATGAAATGTTTGCCAAGAAATAAAGCGGCAACATACATTTATTTGATCAAACTCCGTAACCTGCCACAGTGAACTCTCCCACACACCATTAGGATGAAGAGTACGATATAGCGTCTGCCGGGTCTCCGCTGGAGAAGCTATTAGAGTACTGATGCATCTATGGCAGGGAGGCCTGCGTCACATTCATAGGCAGTGTGGTGGTAAGAGCCTGTAATGGCATCTTATTAAAGGACTTGTTTATATTGGACGATTGAGAGTCAATTGGAGGGGATTTATACAGGGTGGTCCAAAGGTAGGTGGACAGTATGTGTAATAATGTTATTAAGGGGGAGATTTATCAGACATGTTGTAAAGTGAAACTGGCTCAGTTGCCCCTAGCAACCAATCAGATTTCACCTTTCATTTTCCAAAGAGTCTGTGAGGAATGAAAGGTGGAATCTGATTGGTTGCTAGGGGCAACTGAGACAGTTTCACTTTACAAAAAAGGAAAATGGTAAGTGTGAGTTCAACTGCTATTGGTTTGTCGAGGTTAACCTATGGAGTGTCTGTACCCTACAGACCTAAGTATAAATAAAGCCTGTGTCGGTGCTTAAATGGTGTATATCGTATATCTGGTCATATCTGGAAAGGGGCTATACGATATACACCATTTAAGCACCGACACAGGCTTTATTATCATAACATTTATTAGTATTATCATTCTGTGTACCGATATTGTTATCTTTTTGGTTTTCTATTTTATAACATGCAATATTGTTATTATCCTGCCTATTATTATCCTTATTTGATTTTACAATATGCAAATCTTGTCTACTATATCCATTGGACACCCAATTATGTCCTCGTCGTCTTATCAGCCTATACATAATGTGTATTTATGGTATAATCAAGATAAAACCTAACTATTCACAAATGCCCTGCTTTCCGATCACCAGGCAATGCAATCAACACCTGACTTTGATAACCATTATGGTGCAATTAAACTCAACCAATCACTAGCAGTTCACCTTTGATATATACCCACTAAGACTGAGACCATATCACTATCACTTTTGCTGTTGAGAAAGATACTAAGAAAGTATCGAAACGCGTCCAGCTATAAAGAATATTCTCATTCATCTATATCCAGCATGCTAAAACCTTAAACTGGCTAACTACATTGCAAGCCATTCAAATTCAGATTTGGCGCCAACTCAGCCACGAGGTCTCGCGGGCAACATCAACCACTGCGCATGACCGGAGCTCCGATCTGTACTTAAACCAGGGCTGAGCGCGGCACACGCTTCCAGCGGCAGGAGCAGCTTACCACACAAGGGACCACCGCTTTGAGGATCCCCAGCTCGCAGGACGGGTGAGAGGTGTACCATACACCATACAAACTTATGCCTCCTGCATGCACGCCAATTACAAAAGCGTGACAACTAATTCAATCAAACCCGATCCCGTCAGCCCAATCTGCCGCAAACAGTCCTACACATTGTCGGCTATTTTTTTAGTTAGCCACAGTGGGCATGGATCATTGATATCCAATATTTTTCATATACTGATCACGGATGAACTTTGTTGATCGAGTAGGTACACTGCAGTTACGACTAAACCATCAGATGTCGATATAATTCACCCAGGCTGCTGCAGTGTATCTAGTCTGTTAATATACCATTTATTGATGAACTTTGATATTTGATTGCCAATTACCACAAGCTACTGCAGTGCATATAGTCTGATAATACGCCATATATTGATGAACTTTGATACTTGATTGCCAATTAAGCCAACACATCACAGCTACGGATGAACTTTTAATCTATGACTTACTCAGACTTTGTATATCGCAAGTTTACTCATTACTGCCCACTATTTGTTTACTATTTTTATTTTATATCTGTATATAATTTTGGTTTTATGTACTGTCAACAGCTGGCAATCCTTATTTCATTTTGCAAAATCAGGGTCTAATGATCTGTTTTTATATATTATTGAGTCTAATGACTTGTTTTTATGTATTATTTGCATATCAGATTGTTTGATAATTTAGACTGAGTGGTTATGGCACCATAGTTTTTAACCCATTATTTTCAACATTACATAGTAAAGTGTTTTATACTTCATTATTCTCAGACTACCTCTTGTTTACCAATTACTATCATAATCACCATATCACAATATTCCTTGTTTTGTCTTGAGGACCTATACCTTCTCTTATTCCAGTTTCACTTTACACCATGTTGGATACATCTCTCCCCATGTCTTTGTTGTCTTTCTGGCCAAAAATGCTTTTTATCATTGGTGGATAGTGTCATCTGGGCAGAGCTTCACGGCAGTTGTGTCTCCATCTTCCCGCCTACTGTATGTTGGCACCACAGTTCACAGAAGATGAATCCTGCCCGCCACTGCACTGCAGTATCCCATTCCGATGATGTCCCAGGGGACAGGACTATGGCGCCAACATAGGCAGAAAAAGATGGGGGCACAATGGCTGTGAAGCTCCGCCCAGATGACATTGTCCACCAATTATAAGAAGCATTTTGAACCAGAAACACAGGCATGTATTATACAGGTAAGTATGAACTGTGCAGCATGTAAATTTCTAAATGGTGCTGAGAACCTCAAATATCGATAGGAGGGGGTGACAATGTCATCACTTTAATCACTGACTATGTGCCCCATATCTGTCCTTGGGCAAAGGTGGCAACTAGAACAGTAAGCAATGTTGATGTATACAAGTCCTTAGTTACTTCCATTAGCAGGAATTAGGTAAGTATGATTACACTTGTAGAGAAAGGGGGTCAAGGAAACATATGGAAGGGGGGTAGAATGGTGGTTGTAGTGATGTAACTTTGTAATGTGTTTCAATTACCAAAAAAATTCACAGCAGTTATCCTTTAAAAGTAGCTGAGAAAGAGGTACCAGGACACAGCATATGTGGTGTCCCACCACGGCTGTTCCTTGTCTTTACACCCCTCGCAAAAGCCTGTACTTCAAAGTATTAGTGGTAGTGAAGCATTACTTAAGTTTTACCACTAGATGTCGCTAGTATATGTACTGTATGCCTAAGTCTTGCACAGCTGTAGCAGTTAAAGGGTTATTGTTTCTGTGATCTGTGCACCAATGAGAGCTTTTTCTCTCCTTTCTTCTCTTGCGCTCTCTTCTCACCCACTCACAGCACCAATTACATATGCTGTAGGAAGTTGTCACATGTAGAGAGGAAGTGTAGCCACACCTTTGGATTCTGTAGAGGAAGGACGCAAGCCAGAACAGTCCCTACAGCAGTTAAGTTGGTCTAAAAGTGCAGGACAGTATCCTGAAGAAATAGGAACTGATCCAGATAGAGCAAAGTTGCTAGAAACCTACGTACTCTCGCAGCACAGGTGTCACCAGGAAACCTTGGCCACTCTGATCATCCCAGGTAATGAGGTCTTGGGCTTGTATTACCCTCTAGGACGGTTCATGTGACCAAAAGAGTCAAAACACAGGCACAAGTGTTCTTTCTACTTTCAAGTATTTCTATTTATTCTACTTCTCAAGTTCCGGCAGAACACAGTACTACTTTGGGTTGGGACTCTCTCGACATCCTCCTCTCTACTTCTCTCTGCCATCACGACAGCATAACACCTGGCTGATCTATTCCCCGACCAACCACTACTGCAGTGGAGTCACACTTCACCATCTGGCACCATCGTCGCGTCTCCCAGCAAGGTATCACCACACATATACCTATAAAAATTTTGTTACAGGTCTTCAAAAGAATTTCTAACTTATAAAAAAAATTATATAAAATGTATAATAAGAGTACAACAAATTAAGAAGCAAGAAGCCCCAGTCTATGTGGAGTTGATACATAGATACAACACTGGTTCTTAAGATAAACTCTGAATTCTACTTTGTATATGGGGGGGGGGGGACATAATTTTTTAATTCACCTTTGAAGTTAGGATTTGAGTTCAGATCTTAAAAATAAAAAAAAAGGTAGAATTTGCTGCAGGTTGAATTGTGAGCATGAGAGAAGGTAACAGAGAGGATAATGTTCTGGTTGGGAGCGGATGAAGGGGCAGAATGTTCAGGCCTGAAGGATCATTGTACCCACCAAGCACTCAGAGAGACGAGAGGGGAAATGTTTAACGTGAAGGATCATCAGGAATAATCAAGAGACACTTGTTTGTGTTTTTTCCAAATCAAGTTTGTTATTACCATCCCCGATGCTTTTTCTTTGGTGCACTTTTTGTAAGTCAGCTCATGTAGAGCGTTACTACCACCTAATAAAAGACCACCCAAAAAGCTCCTGGGCCCCCCAAAAAAGAGATAACACTCACCCTCTCCCTAATGTAGTCAGCACTAAGCCCATCATCTCTGCAGCTTGGGTAGTGAAGGAGTTAATGTCAGTATTCCTTGTGGTCCAGGATAGTGGAGAGTTTAGAGATGCCACCATCCCTGGTGGTCTAGGGTACGAAAAGGTTAATACTCATCCTAGCCTAAGTTCACCTACTTTTTTAGCCACTCTTCCAGGTGTGGTGGCCATAGAAGTGTGGGTATTATTACTGGTGATAAGAGGCAGAAGGGGCTGAAGATTTCACATGGTTTCTATAGTAATTTGTAGAAGAAGAAGAATACGATGTACTTGGCATCTCTGCTATCCTGGGTGATACCCTGGCTGTGGCCTGGACATAGGGTCAGTGACTTATTGATTGGTGAACGTCCATTCAGCTCTACATGGAGACTCCTGTAGTAGATATTACTATATGTTACTATAAGAGAACATGTCTCCGTCCCCACTTGTAGATACTCCAAACGGAGAGAGAGAACTGTCCGGTTGTCTCATGAAATAGCGCCACACCTGACTATAGACTGCATCTATGTTTTCCCGTCGTCGGGATTGTGTTTGTGGTGTCCCACCATGGGTGTTGCTATTGGTTTCACCCTTCGCAAAAGCCTATACTTATTGTGTGTAAGTGGTGATGTTGTTATTGTAGATGAAGATGAAGATGTTGTTATTGTAAGTATAGGTGCTGCACAGCTGAAGTATGGAAAGGGTTATTGCTTGCTTGTATGTCACATGGAACCAATGAGAGTATCTCCTTCTTCTATCCTATCATCTTCTTCTTTACTTCTTCTATGCGCACTCTTCACCCATTCACAGCACACCTACAGGAGCTGTAGATAGGAAATCATGTGGGTAGAAGGAAGTGTAGGTCAGTCTTAGTCAGGTTCCTGTACAGTAAGGAATCAAGACAAGACGCAGCTAACAGTTTCTCTTCAAGTAACTCTACATATGCAGTGTTTAGCTCTTCACCGGAGAGAACAAGTCAGAGATTATCTCAACCCACACCGTGGACTAGGAGAGTCACAGTGCTGGACAGTATCCACAAAGGCAAAGAAACCTAGGAACTGATCCGGATAGAGCAAAGTTGCTAGACGCCTAGGAATTCTATCTCGCAGCACCAAATAAGTTTGCTTATTTTACTCAAGGTGCAACATGCACAGGTTTACAGGATGGGTTTCGGCCAATAATGACCTTCATCAGCTGATAAAGGCCACTATTGGCCGAAACACGTCCTGTAAACCTATGCATGTTTAACCTTGAATTAAACAAACAAACTCATCTGGTGAGTACCAGCCTCTTCTATTTATCTATTGCTGGATCCATCCACCGTGTGCACCACCTACCACCGGAGGGCCACCATTCTATTCTCACTATACTGTCTTCTAGTAAACTACTGTGCACAGCTGAAGCTTAATGTAAGGGTTAACTGCCGCTTGCTTGATTGTATGTTATAATTTATCATAGTTATTGATTTGTGAGCTGACTGAGACCAATCCCTGTCAAGTGTACCTCATTCAGGACCCTCCCCTCACTCCCAGCCTACCAAGGGCCTTATCGCATGTCACAAGGTGTGTTTCCCTGAGGTAAAACCAGTTTTAAGCAGATTGGAGTTAGTTAGAGAGTACACTAGTCAGCTTTCAGAAAGTGAGAGTTAGCTAGATTTTCTATGTAAAAAGAGTTCCGGAGCTAGCTAACTGAGAGCGGCTATACAGAGATAAGGGAAGACTTATCCACACAGAGGGGCTGTTTTATTGTATTCTATGCCCTGCAAGAGTCTGCGGGAGGTACTCTTAATTCGTCAGCAGTCAGCTAAGTGCATTTCAAGCCAAGAACTCTACTGCCAGAGCTAGGATTCCTAAGGGGTCAACCCAAAAGCTAGCTTACTGAGAAGCGGGGCCTGGGTTCCTGATCATGTGTCACTCAGTGCCCAAAAGACAGCAAAAGGCAGATTCATCTATTCATCACCACTATTCAGAGCCCCTTTTAGTTGAAAACCCAAGGGTCTGGATGGGCCTCCTTCCTTCAAGTAGCCCACTGCCACTAAATTCAAGTCCCTTCTATATTCTTCCAGCGATAAGCTGTGACGTATCTACCAAAGTATTCCGAAAGCCTGTTCAAATATCTCAAGTGTCGAACTTAACAAGGGACGTCAGTCAGCACAAGTATTATCTACTATATTGCACTTTGGAAGAGAACTGTATAGTGTGTACTGCCACTAAACCGGTAAACCTGTTACTGGTTAAGTTAATTGCTGGATCTGTGGTTCCTTTACACATAAGTACATCCAGGGGTGGGAGCATACCAATTCTGGCCACTGTGACAAGTGCCTCTGCGGTACATACCATCTCGCTCCAGCTAAACACCACCTGTCAACCCCTGGTTACTGCACTAAAAAGCTGGTATCTGAGCTGATAATGGCCAGGACCCCCACTGATCCCAAGGTGAGGGACACAAGTACCACACAAAGAGAGGAGAGCCCAGTGTGCCTGTGTGACCACTGCAGCCTACACTCCATTCATTCTCTATGGGGACGATGAACACTTCCAAGTTCAACAACCAAAAGTGGTCATGGGTAATAGAATTATTTCTGGATATTTGACCTTTCTGCAGGTAATTACCAGCATCCTCAATGATCACCCATCATGGCCATTGCAGCAGGTGGTCATCTGTACGTTACCACTGCCACCTACTGTGGGTGACACAGCTCCTGAGCGGTGTGGGAACTATCCTATAGCAAACGATGTGGGTTCCTATAGCAATCAGGGCGCTGAGGATGAAGGTCATTTTCTTACCTTCATCCTCGGCACCGTAGATAGACTAGATACATGGTATGTAAATTACCGTAATCATTTTAGAGGAGCATCCTGGGGTATTTTCTTGGGCCACCACCATTGAGCAGTCTGTTGCCCGTCCTCATAGCTGTTTTGTACATTTCTCTGCATCCATAACTATGATTGAGATCCCGTTCCTTCCTAACACAATCAGGAGCTGCCAGGATGTCATTAACTTCCACTTACCACTTGTGCTTATAATTTCCACACGCTCCTTTATTTTACTGCTGCAAAAAGCTTGGCGTCCCGTAGGGATCAAAGTGTTATACACATAATTATTATTATCCAAAGGCTTAAGTGCAATTAGCCTGCCGAACAGGAGCGCTATCCGGTTACAATGCAGGGTTAGCTAGGAATCCACCTTCTTAACGATTTTGGCGCTCTTGGATTAAAGGCCACCATTTGTTCTCCATTGTTTGTGTACAATTTCTAGCCTGTAGTTTGAGTATAAGTTATCAGTGGAGATGAGGAGGCGGCTTATTATTTGTAATATCAGTGCGAAAAGTCAATTACGATAAGTGTACGCCACTACATCACTGGGCCCAAAAGGACTGGGGGTTTACCTTGCCGCCATATTTGACACCAATTTGTGTATTCTTTCCAGTCTGACACAGTGCTCTCTGCTGCCACCTCTGTCCATATCAGGAACTGTCCAGAGCAGTAGCAAATCCCCATAGAAAACTTTTCCTACTGTCCAGACTGGAAAGAATACAGCACTTCTTGTAGGACATACAGCAGCTAATAAATACTGGAAGACTGGAGATTTTTCTTTGAAAAAGTAAAATACAAATATCCGGCACTTTCTGGCACCAGTTTATTAGAAAGAATTACTAGGCTATGTTCACACAACGTCAAAAATGGAGAAAAAACGTCCGATTTCGATATTTAAACAAACGTCCGTTTTTGCCGCGATTTAACTGACTGCAATGGCAATGCATTGGAGTCATTGGGAAGACGGACGTCCAATGCACACTATGAATTGAAAAACTGACGGTTTTGAAGCAGAAGTCAGAATAATGAACATGAACATTATTTTCAGACGTCTTTTGCAAACAGCGGACGTTTTTTATTAGTTGTTCACACACAGTACTTCTTTTGGAACCGTTTTTTCTCCGTTTTTACTATTAAATTCAATGGACTTTTAAATTAAGACACACCAAGGGCAATTAGTAATCCCAAACTAATGTGAAAACATCAGTCATTGCACTAAGGGGAGGCAGGCTGCAAAAAAAAACATCCGTTATTTTAGACTCAAAATAACAGACGTCATTTTAAACAGAGCTGAAAAAACGTGTGAACATAGCCCTATAATTATTTTTATTTTTTTGCTGAACTACCCCTTTAAGTTGAAATTCATAGCATTGCCCCATTACTCCTTGTAAGAATAGGAGCCAGTAGGTGGGAAAGTACTCACCCACTCCCTGCTCCTGTCTATGCACTGGCCCAGACTGGTGTCTTCCCTGCATCCTATAGTGTCTATTTAGTAATCACCAAGTAAGGAGTGGGTGAGTATTTTTTTTTTTCACTTTACAGGATACAGGCTGAGATAGCAGCCAAGCATACCGATGCTATTCAGCCACTAAATACGCACAAAGTATAATTGTGAAATTGACAAAAAAATTTAGTTTAGTAATTTTTCGTGGGTTCCCGTATCTACGTAATGCACCATAAAACTGACATATCTTTTTTCTTTATGTCAGTTTACACACACACACTAGCCTGTTTCTACTCTTAGGGTATATTCACACGGGCGGGCTCGCAGCGAGATTCTCGCTGCGAGCCCTGCAGGTCCTGGCAGTTCCCATACACTACATACTTGCTGCGGTCTAAACGACTGCAGCGAGTATGTAATTATACCGCCCTTAACCCCTTCTGCTCCCGCCCGGCTCCCCCGCTGTAAGCATACATTACCTCTCCTCGCTGCATGGGTCCGGCGCCCTGCTCTCCCATCCGGCCAATCAGTGGCTGCGGCTGGGCAACACACTAATTGGCCGGACAGGAAAGCAGGACGCCGGACCCGTGCAGCAAGGAGAGGTAATGTATGCTGCTTACAGCGGGGGAGCCGGCGGGAGTAGAAGGGGTTAAGGGCGGTATAATTACATACTCGCTGCGGTCGTTTAGACCGCAGCAAGTATGTAGTGTATGGGAACTGCCAGGACCTGCCGGGCTCGCAGCGAGAATCTCGCTGCGAGCCCGCCCGTGTGAATATACCCTTAGGCTATGTTCACACTACGTATATGTCCGGCCGCATATTTTTCTCGGCCGGACATATACAAGTAAAACTCCGGCCGGGGACTTATGTAAGTTGCGGCCGGCTACGTACGGTCCGCGAACTTACGCCCGTAGTCTACTTACGCTTCCCGAGCGCCGTACGTAGCGATCTGACAGCAGTCTTTTACTTGGATATCTTCGGCTAGCCCCGGACACCCCACTGAACCTTTTGGATCGGCAAAGAAAAGTGCAAAAATGAAGAAATCACCACTCCGTACGGGACCGCATGTTACGCTACGGGCGTAAGTTACAGCATTTCCATCCTCAAACAATGGTCTGGTTAATTTTTTACGGCGCCGCATACAAACCTGGTGTAAGTTCTTACGTAGTGTGAACTGTGCAGCCGTAGATCCTATACTTTCCATTGTACACAAACTACGTAAATCTCCGGCCGCTTATTCACGTAACGCGCTACGGCCGGAAACTTACGTAGTGTGAACATAGCCACAACCTTCTCTTACTGTGGCAACTCCCTCTTCCCTTCTTACCCCATTTCTGTGTTTCCAGCGTTCTTGTCACTGTCAGAGTGGCATATGGTATTCCTGGCACTGTCAAAGTAGGTATTCCCCTAATAGCTTCCCATATAGTAGTTAATTCCCTTAGTGCCTTGCAAATAGTAAATTCCCCCAATAGTGCCCCAAAAACAGTTAATTTCACACTAGTGGCCCACAGTTAATTTCCCACTGGTGCCACAGGGCTTGACCTTGAAAGTGTAAGATGAAAAGGCTGAAACAGACTTAATAGACCGAACACCCCCCACTGCAGTGAGAGACAGGGCTACACTTACCCTTCCTGGCTCCTACACTGCGGATCCTCTGGATGTAAAGTGCACCCGGTGCAGGACATGTGTTGCTCACTCGCGTCTTGCAGGCCAGCTTAAGGAAATCAGTAGATTTCTATGGCATATACATTTTTTGCCTCTGTTGTTATTTGTTAATTCTTACTATTTTAATATTTTTACATTTGTTTAAAGGGAGTGTAGTGTAATGTAGGTGTGTGCCCCCTATTGTGTCTGTTACCTTTGTTGAAGCCACCGGTGCAGTAGTTTTGCTACAGTCTTGCCTGATCCATTTGATCCAAGTGTCAAAGAGGAGTAGCGATGAGGCATTTGTGCCGCACTTCGGCACGCTTCACCACTACTTCCTCCTCCTTGTTTGTTGTGCATATTAATCTCGGTCCGGCCTCCTGCTGACGCTATCTTCAGGCACACATGCATCGTTGCTGGCAAGGGCCATGAGCGCCAACTTGGCAGTTCACGCCTGCACCCTGGATCTGTCAGGTCTGCGCGCTCCTGTGCCCGGAATCCCGCATGCGCCGTAGTGTGAAGGAGCAGAACAGACCTGCTTAGATGCTTCATCCAAACAGCAAGTTACCCCCAGCCCTTCCAATCAATCTCCCACACTTTAATGGTCAGGTATGTATGCCTGCGGATCAGACAATCCATTTCCTCGCACAATGGGCGAGTAGCGAGTCTCCAGTATGATCAGTACATGGGAATACGTCTCTCGCTTTGCCTCTACCCATCTAACAACTTCATTCAGCAGCCGCCACTCTCTCAATTTAACTTAGAAGACATGTTCGGTACGACACCTAATTAAATTCGGCACAAAGAAATTGAGAGCTGGCGGGCAGAATTCCTAACCTATAACACATATTATCGGAACAGAGGAACAAAGGCAGATTTCACTTAGAGAAGTAGCTCGTAGTATGGAGATCCTAATATGAGGAATAACAGTGGGGAATTGTATCTGAACAGGCAGAATATTGATCACATATCTAAGGAGTCTGACGGTTTAGTAGTGAGACGGGTCATTATATAAAAAACTGTGTTCAAGAACCATCCTCTAAACCAATATATATGATCCCAACAAATTCTTACATGTACAATACCTTCAAAGTCTTTAGCCCCTTTGACTTTTTTCACATTTTGATATGTTGCCCCTTTGTGCTAAATCATAAATTCCTTGTAACAATAAAGGGAAAACAGAATGTGAGAAAACTTTGGTATTTTAGTAAAAGGGAAAGACTAAAATCTCCCATTGTCCTAAGTATTTAGAGTCGTTACTCAGCACTGGTGTTGAGTAGAGATGATTGAACATCGGGAAATCTTAGGTTCTATAGAACTCGAACGTTGTCGAACCTTCCGCTTTTGATTCCCGATGCCTTCCCTGTCCGCGGGGAAGGAGGAGACAGTCCGGGTACCACCTGGAATTCCGGGATTCCGCCTAGGTAATAGGCTGTATTCCGGAAATCCAGACGGTACCCAGACTATCTCCTCCTTCCCCACAGACCGGGAAGGCATCGGGAATCAAATGCGGAAGGTTTGACAAGGTTCCAGTTCTATAGAACTTAAGATTTTCCGCTGTTCGATCATCTGTTGTGTTGAGCAAACTTGTCAACATGTTTGGGTTCGGTAAGTTATCCGAACTCGAATGCTCTGCCTTTGATTCCCGATGGATGCAGAAGTTGAATGCCGCCCTTGGAAGTCCTGGAAAACATGGATATGGCCTATGACTGTATCCATGTTTTCCAGGACTCCCTAGAGCGGCATTCAACTTCTGTAGCTACAGGCAATCAAACGTAGAGCATTAGGGTTCGGATAACGTTCCCAAACCCAAACATTTTGACAGGTTTGCTCAACACTACTCAGCACTTATATCTTTGCGTTCTAGATTCCGGTTTTCTTGGCTATGAGGTCACAAGGTTTCCACTTGTTTTGGGGATCTTATGCCATTCTTTTCTTCAGATTCTCTCACGCTCTGTTAGGTGGGATGGGGACTATAAGTGGAGCCATTGTCAGGACTAACGATGAGCGAATTAGTTAAAAATTTCATAATTTCATAAAAATTCATAAAGCTCATGGAAACGAATCACAAAAAAACTGCCAAACCATTGTATTTACAACAATGGGATTATTACAGAGTAATGTTTTGTTCAACAGCAATTGTTGTGGCAGGGCCAATAATTGGAAAATGTCAAATTTTTTAAAAAAAAGACAATCGCCAACTTTATACCAACAGCACCCACAGACTAAAGCATCAGGAGGCTGAACCCTTTGGTTCTTGAACTAGCCCCCTTGTTGCTTGTTTCTCCCCATCTATGCTGCATTAATACTGTACACCAAAGACATCACAACTGAATACTGTCTGACTAGCCGGAGCTGAGCTAGCAGATGTATGCTGTAGCTAAAGCCAGACTCCAACTGGTTTAGGTCTACCCTTCCATTTTAACAAAGGACTGGGGTACAAACTGTTCTAATTGGTTGAGGGAAACATATGACCAAAGCATCTTACTTTCTTACAGAAAAATTGGCCCTTACACTGCAATATGCCTTAGTGTATGCCAGTGTTTGGCAGTGTGACAAGTGAAAAGGCAGTGCATACAAACAAAATACAATACCCAAACCCAGCAATGCAGGATTGAGGGGCATATCTTTGGCAGATTTATGACTACGTTGGAAAAACAAACATGGATCAAGTGATTTGGGATTGTGTTCTGATGGCCCTTTGGCCCCATTAATATGTTGGACCCACCAGAAGATCTCAGCTACTGTGGTGACCCAATCTGTCATTGTCTTCTTTTATCTGGTTGAAGAATCTTGTTCGGAAGTTTTTGAAAATTTTGGGGAATTTTTGAAACCCTGTCTTTCTTTTCAGATTGGGAAATTAATATGGATTGTTGGCTACAAAATAATTAACTAAGGGGGGGGGGGGGGAATCACCTGCGGATCCATGCAAAGCTCTACCACAAATCCTTTCATGATCTGCCAAGTCATTTCTGCGATACTCCAGGCTATGAACCACAATGATTTTCTTGTCCGGTCTTCACTTCTCATCTCATCTGCGGTTGGATTTTTTTTCTATGACAGACTTTTTATCAGCGGCTCAAAATAATTCAGTTGCAATGCGGCATGATTAGATGGCGCTGGTGAGTACTTTACATAACAATGGCCCTGAATTTCAGTCACGAATTGTCGTGGTCTTTACAGCCGAGAAAGCCGCAGCCAATTACGAGTTTAATAACCAGTTGAAAGAAGCAACAGAAAAGATTTGTTATTTCAAGACGCATTTTGTACAAATTCTCATTAAAAGACGTTCTTTGTCCCTGGCAGTAAAGGACAGCTTGTTATTGCGCTCAGAATGATGTCTGATCTACTTCACCACCGCCACCACCGGTAAGCGGAGATGTCGGGAGATATCATTTCTGTATTTATGTACGATAGTCTAGAAAGGGGAACATAGTTCCAAACTAAAGTTCCAACTGGATGGAGTTTCATGAATTTGTTCTGTAAAAATATTTCATGGCCAAAAATATATGGACACCCCAATGTTACCGCCATATGTGATTAGTCATCTTGTAACCATGGTCATGCCTATTGCTGAACAAGGGGCTAGTAGAATGCTCTGATCTGGTGTTGAGTTATGACTAGAGATGAGCGCAACTTGAGCGTGCTCCAGTCTGATCATTTGGCAATTGAATAAGTTGCATGCAGCACTAAGGAGTCCAGAAAAACATGGATACAGCCTATGGCCCATGGCTGTATCCATGTTTTCAAGGACTCACCAGGGATGCTTCCAATTCCTTCAGCCACCTGTATTCAAATGCCGAACAATCGGCCTCAAGCATACATGAGTTGTGCTCATCTCTGGCCTTACTGGTCATTTTAAGCCAATCCAAACCTTTCTGTAGCCAACTGAAGTCTAGGACCATACGACTATAGAGATTTGCTGATGACCCATATGACCAAGGAAAATGTAGGGACTACAGAATAGGGACAAGTAGAGGGTCAGTCTGCATTGTTGGGTCACATTTTTCGGGGCAGCAGCTCAGTCATCCATAGGGACCAGGTGCATTGGGAGAAATACAGGAAAATTATCATTAGAACATATATTTTTTCCCAACCTGCCACCTATAATTTTTGGATTTTTGTTTTGTGTTGTTTTTTTTTATATTGGATTGGTTAAGTTATGTTTTATTTTACTCACTGGGTTTAGAAATTATTCCCTTGCCAACTCCAGGTGCACAAGTGGTTTTGCCTATAAGGTCAAACTCCATAATAGTCCATGGCAGTGTTGACCTTGGGTTCCCTGGGCCCACCAGAGGACATGATAATGGTCACCCACTAACCATCAGGAACATGTATACAACCACATTATCTGAAAGGTTAAATAGACTAATTGTAGAAAAAGTCTTTAGACGGCACTTCTGTGTCTGTGGGTGGGGCACGTAATAGGAAAAAATCCCAGCAATACTGTGAAGAGTCAACCTCGGCACTCACCATAAATGCTTCATAGTTTTATTGTATAGAATACATATCCATCATAAATGCAACAGGACTTTTCGGCATTAGCCTTTCTGAGACAACTGAAAAAGGCTAATGCTGAAACATCCTGTTGTATTTATGATGGCTATGTATTCTCTACAATAACAATTATGAAGCATTTATGATGAGTGCCGAGATTGACTCTTCACATAATAGACTATTTGTGACTCAGTCTATAATGACTAGATTTTTATGGCAAATGATTGGCTACGCAGTTTACTCCAAATTGGTTTTCTTCTTCTTGACCTTTGGTGCCCATTATTATGTCAGAGCTTTACAGGTCCATGCGTAATATGCAAGCTGACTGTAGAGACTTCTGTTAGATCTCTGGGTCAATTGTGTCAGACCCGAGATTCACAATTGTGTCACTTGGGGATTCTCTAGTGGCCCTCTTCTGACACTGGACAAGGGTCATATGTAGAGTTTAGAGGGAATGCCAAACTTTTTGGATTCAGCAATGTTCTCCAAATCCGAACGCTCCGCAGTTGACTCCCCGTGGCTGCAGAACTCCACAAAAAAATCTGATTTGTCATATTTTTTTGTGATTCATTTTGGATTGGGCTCATCACTGTTTAATAGCCTGGATGTAAGCAGAAATACTGTATGCACCACAGCTTCCACTCACTACATTCTGCCTCTGGTCTAACCACTCAGGGACTCCTACGTTTGACAGGACTCCCATGTCCTCTACATACTTCAAATGGGCAATTGGACCAGTTCCACATCAGGATGCAAACCAACCTGAAGCGGAATCTCAGCAGATTCGCTCATCTCAAATGTTTATATCTTTAGCATCTCTTTTCTTGGGGTCTTATGACTGACTTTCCCGAAAGCTGGTCAATTGGGTTGAGGTTCTAGCTAGACAAGTTCTTTTGAACCTTCTTATGGCCCTCTCTATCTACCTTTTCATTGGCTCCTTCTACTCCTAGATCCAGGTCAGATCAGGATACTAAATCAGAATGGACAACCACATTTGCTTCATACATATGAGATACTAAACAGGCAAGTAGTATTTTGTATGATGAGGGCCGCAGCGAGGTTTTCTGATACAAGGTTCTTGTAAATTACATGATTTAGCCCCGTCTCATTCATACGCATTTCTCTCCTTTCAGTCGTGTTAGTAATGATTCAGACACACAAAAAGAAAATGATATATTGCCATAATCACAGGTATTGAAGCAATCTAGACAAGTGGGTATTCACAAATCTCAAGAAAAGGCTGTTATGTCATACGTAAGAACTGCAGCGCATGCTTCTCTAAAGCCACACCGTAAAACCGTTGATTCCAAAAAAACATAATTATTTGGTATTAATGACAGCGTGACACCAAATGCTACTCCACCTGTCACTCAGGCTCTTTTACCAGAATGCACATACCTCTTATTCCTTGTCATTCCCCTTTTGCCCCCTTGTCTTCTATGCAGGGCCGGCGTCAGCACCAGGCTTACCTGGGCAAGTGCCGGGGCCCACAGCACCTCTAGGGGCCCAGAGAGAGGTTCAGCCCACTCCCTGTAATGTAGGGTGAGAGGGCTGAACATCAGAAGACAGTGTGTGAGTGTGTGAGTCAGTGTTTGTGTGTCAGTCAATGTCTGTGTCAGTAATGTGTGTTTGTGTATGTTAGTGGTGTCTTAAGTGATTGTGCATAGTGTATGAATGGATGAGGGGCCCAAGGGCCCGCAAAAACCTGGAGCCGTCCCAGCTTCTGTTTTATCACCCCAGGCTAAATGATATATTATGTGATCCTCTGATCCTTCCTTTTGCCTAAATCAAGTCTGTGCAGCATGGAGAGTCAGTCTGATGCAGAACACCAAAGTTCTTGTGACCATATAAGCACTAAAGTAAGGTAGTCACCCAGACAGTGGTTGCTAGGCAACTAGAACTCCAGAACTAGGACTGCTAGAGCTGTCCACACTTTTTTAAGGGAAGATTACAAAATAAAGAATACTCACCTCACCAACTCCTGGCCACTTCTAATGCTGCCCTCATTGATCCTCACTTCCTGGTCCTATATTAATGCACAGGATATGGCTGGAAATGTCTTCTCAGCCAATCGCTGGCTATGGCAGGCAGGGCCGGACTGGCAATCTGGCAATTTGGGCAATTGCCAGATGGGCCGGACCCTTCTGTGGGACAGTCTTGTCTAGTCCTGGCGATGTGCTATTTCCCTGCTTTTAGCCCCTAACTATAAGCGCTCCTAAGCGTAAATTCACACGGGTGTCTCGCATAAGAAATCCGCAGCTAATCCGCAGCTAATCCGCAATACACGTATTAATAATGATAAGAATAATATGTGTATTGCGGATTAGCTGCGGATTTCTTGTGCAAGACGCCTGTGTGAATTTACCCTAAAGGAGATATAAAAGTGCCAGTGATCAGACGACAAATGAGAAATCTCTTGTTCGTTGACTGATCACATCTTTTGTGCAGCTTTCTTTGGTCACCTGCATATTTTCCAGTGTGAACAAGAAGTTAATAGGCCACAACGGCAATCCAGTGATCGTTTGTGCAACTCAACCACACGATTGAGTCTTGAAAAGGCTTTGCTAACGAGCGCCAATCTTGGTGTTGGGCCCCGTAAAAGGACCCTTCAGCAGACTATTCCTTCCATTTGCTGTGTCTCAAGACAGAACAAGGAATCGGAGAACAGAAAGGAACTTACCTGGTCTCCCAAAAAGTCCCACTAGAGCAAAACCATAATGAGAAGGCATGGAGGAGGGGGATGCAGCTGCAGCTTCCCATACATTGTTTAGTTGAAGCAGTTTGAAGCTGTGAGGGAGACAAGGGCACACAGTTTGACTCTGATATCAAAGCAAGGAGAACCAGGGCCGGATTAAGGTTGGTGGAGGCCCTGGGCAACAATTTTGTTGGCCCCCCCCCCTCCCCCATTTTCTTCCCCCACAAATAAACCATACAGCAATCTATATAGGTGGCTGATTGCTGTAGGGGACTTAGCGCCTACCACTTCTCACTCCTGGCTGTGTTGCTCAGCATCCTCCTCTGTTCTGAATATGATGGTCCCTAGAGGCTGCAGTCCAGAGGAAGATGCCAGGCCCTAGAGACAGGATGGGGGAGGGATGAGCATCATACTGTGTTCCCACTTTATTCAATGCGAGAACAGAGCACTTTAGTACTTTCTGTGCGCTCTTGCCCACTGTGTCAGCCACCACAGCTAGCATATGCAGTTGTGAATCGCAGGCAGAACCTGGACTTGCAAGTCTAGGTCCCATCTTCAGTTCCCAACCATATAAACTACCTGAAGCAGTAAAGAGCACCCAGAAAGTACTTAAAGGCTGTGTATAACCTATAGCGGATATGCTACATGTGAATATACCCTAAGGATCATGGCATATATAGCTGCACACAGGCTACATGTCATATGCTGCACACAGGCTATATACCATACACTGCACACAGGATATATATCATACACTGCACATAGGCTATATATCATACACTGCACACAGGCTATATGTCATATGCTGCACACAGGCTATATGTCATATGCTGCACACAGGCTATATGTCATACACTGCACACAGGTTACATGTCATATACTTCACACAGGCTATATACCATACACTGCACACAGGCTATATACCATACACTGCACACAGGTTACATGTCATATACTGCACACAGGCTATATACCATACACTGCACACAGGCTATATATCATAGGCTGCACACAGACTATATACCATACACTGCACACAGGCTATATATTATAGGCTGCACACAGGCTTTATACCATACACTGCACACAGGCTATATATTATAGGCTGCACACAGGCTTTATACCATACACTGCACACAGGCTATATACCATACACTGCACACAGGCAATATATCATAGGCTGAACACAGGCTATATACCATACACTGCACATAGGCTATGTATCCATACACTGCACACAGACTATATACCGTACACTGCACACAGGCTATATATCATAGGCTGCACACAGGCTATATATCATACACTGCACACAGGCTACATGTCATATGCTGCACACAGGCTATGCGGGAGGGGCATGGGGGAGTGAAGACCTCGGCAGGAGACAGGTACCCCGAATCTTGACAGGAAGAATCCATTCAAAGACCCATCAGGGGGGAGTCTGAGCCTGCTGGGAGGGAGATGCTTACACAGGATTAACCCTACACCTCCCTCCCTCCCTGGACAGCATGCAGTGTGGCCAGTGCTGTGTCCAGGTACGGTTTCCACATGCTTTTTGCGTGTGGGACTGGCTCCCAGACACCACTTCCGGGTTTGGGCTGGTGGGGGCCCCCTAGTGGTGGAGGCCCCTAGGCACATGCCCCTTGTGCCCTCCCTTTAATCCGGCCATGGGGAGAACCCATCCATATGACAAACATGGAGGATAACAAAAAGACCTAAAACATGTATCTAAAGGTGATGGTATTTTCCTCCTTGAAATTTGCTTTACACGTACTGGATCCGCTGCGGATCCTGTACTGTGAAGCTGAATGGGTCCCATACACGCAACAGATCCGCTGCGTGTATAGGACCCGGCCCTTTTAACCCTCCGCCGCCAGCCACCCGGCCACCCGCAGCCCTGGCCCCAGCATACACTACGTGGTCGGCGCCGCGGCTGGGTGTGGCGCTCCCGGATTTCCTTGCTCCCCAAATGGCTGATGGGGATCTGAGAGCGTCACACACAGCCGCGACGCCGAGCAGGTAATGTATGCTCGGGGCCGGGGCTGCGGACAGGCCGGCAGCCGGCGGCGGGGGGGTTAAATGGGGCCGGGTCCCATACACACAGCGGATCCGTTGCGTGTATGGGACCCATTCAGCTTCAGGGTGGGTTCACATTGAGGAATTCGTGTGGATAAACTGCACAATTCCGCCGGCTGTACACGCTCACGGACCCTTTCCGCCGGCTCCGTAGACACCATTCTATGGGCCGCCTGATTCCGCATTCCGACGAAAGAACTGACATCAATTCTTTTGGCGGATGCGGAATCAGCTGGCCCATAGAATGGTGTCTACGGAGCTGGCGGAAAGTTGCGCGTCCGCGAGCACGTACAGCTGGCGGAATTCCCCAGAGTTTATCCGCGAGAATTCCTCAGTGTGAACCCACCCTCACAGTACAAGAACCGCAGCGGATTTCGCTGCAAACTCACATCGTGAAATCCGCTGCGGATCCAGTACGTGTGAAGCTACCCTTAAAGGGAAACTATCAGCAGGCTAGACGAATCTTACCTGCTGATATGTCCCAGGATATGCAGAGGAGGAAGGTTCTGAAGCAGTTTGTTGTTTGCTCTATGGTCCGGTAATATGATTAGGAGCACTGCCAGGGGCGGGTCGGATCAGCGCTATAGGGGCGGGGCCAGTGGCGGATTAAATGTACCCTGGGCCCCGGGCTGTCCACCCAACCTGGCCCCCCCCCCCCAGTCAATTCACCCACATTATAATCTGCTACTGCGTCCCCCCCCCCCCCACTGTCCCCAATAAACACTGCCTGCCTGCCTCCCCTCCCTGCTGGCCCCAATAAACATAATGTTTGGTCCCTTGCTGCTACCCCCAGTAAGCATTGCCCACCCCACCTCCACTGCCCCCAATAAACATATCGCCACCTCACCTGGTCCCCTGATGTTGCCCCCCCCCCCCCCCCCCAAGGTCACAGCAGCACAGAGGATGTCAGGAGAAGAGGGTGCTGATCTTATAGGAGAGGTCCAAGCAGCACAGAGGATGTCAGGAGAAGAGGGTGCTGATCTTATAGGAGAGGTCCGAGCAGCACAGAGGATGTCAGGAGAGGAGGGTGCTAATCCTATAGGAGATAGTCCCCCTTTATAGATGGTCCCCCTCTTTCCCCCCTTATAGATGGTCCCCCTCTTTCCCCCCTTATAGATTGTCCCCCTCTTCCCCCCTTATAGATGGTCCCCCTCTTTCCCTCTTTCTAGCTGGTCCCCCTCTTTCCCCCTTATAGATGGTCCCCCTCTTCCCTCTCCCCCCTTATAGCTGGTCCCCCTCTTCCCTCTCCCCCCTTATAGCTGGTCCTCCTTTCCCCCCTTATAGCTGGTCCCCCTCTTCCCTCTCCCCCCTTATAGCTGGTCCTCCTTTCCCCCCTTATAGCTGGTCCCCCTCTTCCCTCTCCCCCCTTATAGCTGGTCCCCCTCTTCCCTCTCCCCCCTTATAGCTGGTCCTCCTTTTCCCCCTTATAGATGGTCCCCCTCTCCCCCCTCCCTCATAGATGGTCCCCCTCCCTTTATAGATGGTCCCCCTCTCCCCCCTCCCTTTATAGATGGTCCCCCTCTTTCCCCCCCTTATAGCTGGTCCTCCTTTCCCCCCTTATAGATGGTCCCCCTCTCCCTTATAGATGTCCCCCTCTCCCCCCTCCCTTATAGATGGTCCCCCTCTCCCCCCTCCCTTATAGATGGTCCCCCTCTCCCCCCTCCCTTTATAGATGGTCCCCCTCTCCCCCCTCCCTTTATAGATGGTCCCCCTTTCCCCCCTCCCTTATAGATGGTCCCCCTCTCCCCCCTCCCTTTATAGATGGTCCCCCTCTTTCCCCCCCTTATAGATGGTCCCCCTCTCCCCCCCTCCCTTTATAGATGGTCCCCCTCTTTCCCCCCCTTATAGATGGTCCCCCTCTCCCCCCTCCCTTTATAGATGGTCCCCCTCTTTCCCCCCCCCTTATAGATGGTCCTCCTTTTCCCCCTTATAGATGGTCCCCCTCTCCCCCCCCTCCCTTATAGATGGTCCCCCTCTCCCCCCTTTATAGATGGTCCCCCTCTTTCCCCCCCTTATAGATGGTCCTCCTTTTCCCCCTTATAGATGGTCCCCCTCTCCCCCCCTCCCTTATAGATGGTCCCCCTCTCCCCCCTCCCTTATAGATGGTCCCCCTCTCCCCCCCTCCCTTATAGATGGTCCCCCTCTCCCCCCTCCCTTATAGATGGTCCCCCCCCCCCCTTATAGATGCCCCCCAGTGAGTAAATAACACAAAAATAACAAAATACAACTCACCTACCCAGCGTTCCCCCATCGATCCTCTCTCCGTCTGATGCGCGGCTGCGGGGGGTGTCCCGTTCTCTCCCCGGCAGCGCGCGCATCACACAGCTCCTAGTGCCGCCTGGGCCCTGACTTCCGGTACGTGCGCTCCAGTACCGGAAGACAGGGCCCCAGGCGGCACTAGGAGCTGTGTGATGCGCGCGCTGCCGGGGAGAGGACCGGACACCCCCGGCAGCCGCGCATCAGACGGAGGCAGCCGGAGACTCTTGTGACCGCAAGCGAAACAATGCTTGCGGTCACAAGAGTGCAGTGGCGAGGGGGCCTCCCGGGCGGCATTATAATGTGGGCGGCAAGGCATGGGCCCCCCCGGAGCCTCGGGCCCCGGGCGGCCGCCCAAACCGCCTACATTATAATCCGCCATTGGGCGGGGCAGCACTCCTAATGGTATTACCGGACCATGGAGCGCACGACTAACTGCACTGGAACTGCACAGAGGAGGAAGGTAAGAGACATATCTTCCTCCTCGGCATCTCCTGCACAATAGGGACTTATCGTTCCCTTTGACATCCATCAGCTCCATCTCCTGTCCCCTGCAATCACATCCCTTTACTATGGTAGTTTTGTTATCTTGCTTTGTTCTTTCGATCCCATCTTGCTCTATTTAGCGTATAGACCAGGCGGAGACATCTGACGGCACATTGAGTAATGCACCTGAATATTTTTTATGTAATTTCCAATCATTTTAGATGCGGGAAACATAATGAGAAATGTCTCTTAAAGAAGGAAAGATGATTTCCTCTGAATTATTGACATCTCTGCCCCCGCCGTGCACAGTATAAACCGCGTTGTACCTTTTCCCGCTCCGGCACGTTGGATTTTTGGTCAATTAATGCACATTTTGTCATTAAATCAATTGATGCATGAAAGATGAAAAGGCAATGCAAATAAGAGAAGGTAAGAAGACTAAGGAATGATGGACGGGAGCAGAGGATAGGAAGTAGCCTGATGTGCAGGAGAATTACCGTGCTCTGTGTGTTACCTTATAGGAGGATGCATTGTATATTGAATATTGAGTAAGGGGGCATCTGGTAAAGCTGTACAAGTTTAGGGTCCTCATATTGCAAATTGGGGACAACATTGGACTGGCCCAACAGAGAACTGAGGGGTCATCCGGTGGACATGATAAAGGATCCAAAGCCGATCCGTGCACAATGCCGTCTTCTTTCTAAACTAGATATTTACTACTAGACACTGGAGGTCCATGGCCTAGGGTGAAACTTTAAAGGGGACGGCACAGCTCAGAAAAAGAAACTTAAATTTGGGGGGGGGGGGGGGGGGGGGTTTCCAACCTTTTAATCCTTGGAGCACAGTTGTGAGGGGTGACGGGTGGCAGCGACTCGGCCGTCCGTCCGAAGATGACGTTTGGCACAAGATGGCGGACGGCCCTCAACACGGATCAGGTAATGTATAATGCACCAACACTTCCGGGTACACGGGTGGGGGTGGTGGGACACGGGGAAGGGGGCCATTCACAGACATAACATACATTACAAAGTTGTATAACTTTGTAATGTGTGTTATTCTGTGAATAATTTCTGAGCGCCGCACTACCCCTTTAACAGGTCTACTGTAAGGTCTACATTGGTAGTCCCCATTCTCTGTTTGCCATTGGGCCCATCTTCTAGGTTTTTAGAATGCCCTATAAGAGGTAACAGCAATTTAGACCAGCCAAGGTGGGCAACTGTGACAATTGTTGGAGGCAAGTCTTCTTTATCGCATTCTATGAGGTTTCACCACCTGATACCCAGTGAAGAAAAATTGTTGTGAGAAAGTTATATGGATTTGGAAATTAGTTCTATTTACACATCTCCAGTCTTTCAGCTGCTGTATGTCCTGCAGGAAGTGATGTATTCTTTCCAGTCTGACACAGTGCTCTCTGCTGCCACCTCTGTCCATGTCAGGAACTGTCCAGAGCAGGAGAGGTTTTCTATGGGGATTTGCTATTACTCTGACATGACATGGACTGAGGTGGCAGCAGAGAGCACGGTACCCCTTTAAGAGTTAGGTGCAATAAGATTTAGCTAGTCCCAAGGTAAACCCTGCCTGTTTGGGCTTAAGCCAGCAGAGAAATCCTAGCAGCTGTGTTCTGTACAGTATTTATTTTCTTCCATGTTAACTATGAAGCCACTTGTCATTTTTATTTATTACTCTCAATTTGCTCAAAAATTGCTGAGCTAATTACCTGCATCCCTGAGCGCGAACAATCGAAGACGCTCTGACAGCTCCAGCAACACCGGCCCTTTAACAAGTAAACACCCCCGCCTCTCGCTCACAGGTGAGGAAGCTTTAATGTGCTTGTTTTTTCCCCGGGAATCAGAAAATTAAAGAGCAATCCATCACAGCCGTTCACTCCAGAGTCGGGAACAAACACGATGAGGTGGGCAGCTGTCTCCTGTGTATAGAAGGTTTCTCTGGGTAATGGAGGCACGGCTGGGTGTACAGAGCACGAGATGTGGTCTGAAATTATACAAAAAAATATATCATTTTGTACTGGGATTTTTACCAGAACAGTCAATGAACAGTTGAGGAACAGAGGTACAGGTAGCGTTCTTGTAGATGGGGTCGCTCATAACATTTTATTTATAGTCACCGATTTCCTGGAGGCACAGTTGAGCCACTCGGCCATGCCACCAGGCAACTGGTACTGCTTAACTAACCTACTCATTCCCACAACTCTACCTTCAGTTTTTATAGACATACTGGACTGGACTTTTAGAGCAGATGAAGGGGAGGAGTTTGGGAGCGAGCAGGTTAGTGAAGCAGCAGCACTTAAGTGACTTGGCCACGCCTCCAGGTCACTTATGCCACTTCCCTAGCCTGCTTGATCCCCCACCCCACCCCCCTTACATTTTGAGAGGCACATTGAGCTTGGCTTTTAGAACAGATGAAGGGGAGGAGTTGGGGAGCAAACAGGTTAGTGAAGCAGCAGCACTTAAGCGACTTGGCCATGCCTCCGGGTCACTTATGCCGTTTCCCTAGCCTGCTTGATCCCCCACCCCGGTTAGGTAAACTGTACGTTAAATTATCCCCCCTCCTCAAAAGCAACAATTCACACATGTCTTTACCCTTTCTGTCTCCTTTCATAAGTTTTGAGCTGCTGCTTTCTGCTGAAGTAACAGAAAACTGGGAGCTGTTCAGTCTGTCTCTGCCCTCAACCCCCTCCTCCCCCTCCCTTCAAAAACAGCTGATGCAAACAAGTCCCTATCTGCAACCTTGTAGCTACTGTGTAATGCAGGGAGGATTAATTACAGTTCGTCAGCAACTTTACCTCAGTATAACCCTCCCAGCATTACAAAGAAGCTACAAGGTTTCAGATAGGGACTTGTTTACATCAGTCACTACTGAAAGGAGGGGGTTGAGGGCAGAGACAGACTGAACAGCTCATAGTTTTCTGTTAATTCAGCAGAAAGCAGCAGCTCAAAACTAAGTGAAGGAGACAGAAAGAGTAATGACATGTATGGAAGTCTCCAGGAGGGGGGAGGATTCAACGTATATTCTACCTAACCAAATAACCTCTTTAAAGGACATTGTAAAAAAAAAAAAAAAAAAAAAAGAAATAAAAAGCAGCTAGCATGGGCAGGGGGGATAATAACCAATCATTATGTACCTCTTAATGTGCTTGTGAATCGATTTGCCGCATTGTGAACCCCTGTCGGAATTTTTACCAGCACCAGACTTCTCCTTTAAGCATGGGTGGGGAAAAAGAATAAAAAAAGAGGAGTGGTAGAAATAAGTGGGGGTTGAGCAAGTGGGACAGAACTGACGACTAATGGTCTTAAAAAAATGTGAATAATTTTCTATCTGTGTCTTTGTCTTATTAGCTCCACCCTATTACTTTCTGCCCCTCCTCTGCTTAGTCCGTCATGTCATGCCCCGCCCATGCTTAAAAAGGAATCTGAACTCTCCCAACTCCAGATGAGGGAAGTTTTAGGTTTCTCAAGACTTTTTCAGTTTCTCGCTGTGATTGAAGTAAAGTGCATTGAGATTAAAAATGTAATTAGATTTTGTTTGCAAACCAAGTCCATTTAAGAAGGTGCAGAAGTGTAATCCTCTCTCCATCGCTGGTAATTCGCACACACTTCCACTATTTGCATGCCTTTGATATTTCCTGGAGCTCTGGGCTATCATCTTTTTTCTTTAATCTCCGGTGAATTTCCTCCTCGGTAATGTACAGTATACAGGTTGTAAACAGATAGGGGAAATAATGAATCTGTATACAGTTGATATACGGCTAATCACTGACAGGCAGTGTTCATTAACCCTCTAAGGGAGAGTCCTGGTTTTTCGAAGATAATTTTTTTGACCCTATAAATAAGGCAACGAGCAATTAAAAAAAAAAAAACATTTTCTGCTATACCAGGTCAGAATTTTTACATTATAACTTTATGTATATTTTTTTAATTGTCAAGTGTCCCTTAAAGGGGTATACCCATCTGGGTAGTCCCATCATGCTCTGGCAGCCTAAGAGTTGCAGTTTTGCAACAGCTGGATAGTCACAGGTTGAGGTTTATGTATGTGAGAAAGATGGGTGATGCCCAATATGACTACAATCCAGAGGTGGATACAGACAAGGAGGGGCCCTACAGCAAAGGGCATTAAAGACCCAAAGGTATTGCCACCCGCTTGGTCTCCTGTTTGGTGTGGTTTTGCAACTCAGTTCCAGTAAAGTAAATGGAGCTTAAAGGGGTATTCCATGCAAACATAACTTTTCATATGTGGCTGCTCAAGGTGAGACTAACGATTCCTTCCATACTTGTTATTATGTATTCAGTCTCCTTCCCCCAGTTCTGAGGTGCTGCTTTCTGCTGAAGACACATAAAACTGTGTGTGAGCATTTCACTCTGTCTCCCCCTCCCTTCTGAGACAGCTCATGTAAACAAGTCCTTATCTGCAACTTTGTCATGCTGGAAGGATGAATAAACGACTTCCTGCAGGACATGCAGCATCCGATAAGTACTGGAAGGCTGTAAATTTTTTATAGAAGTAAATTACAAATCTCTGGCACTTTCTGCCACCAGTTGATTTTAGAGATTTTTTTTTATTTTTTATGTGAACAACCCCTTTAATTGTGTCCAGATACCAGCCCTCCTATAGTTAACGCAGCCATGAGGATGAACAGGCGCTGGTGATGAAAGACCAGGAACCTTTCGGTCTCGATTCTTCCTCCTTTTCATCTCTCTTGTTTAGGATCAGAGATATTTCATTAGCTCTTTGAGGGACTGATCTACATGATGGTTATTTGTGCGGGGTCGGGGCAGCCTTATTTTACCTGGCGATGTTAGCAGATCCTCTCTATAATGGCGCCCACTATTTACCTCGGGGGAGATGGCGGCACGACTTGGCCTTCGATTAAACCGGGTCATAAACTGAAGGCTTCTAATGTAACATCGCTGGCAGCTTAATAATTAGAGAGCGTAACCCGCGTTCCCTGTCACCGCCGCCGCTAACAAGACGTCAAGATGCGGTAAGTGGTGAGAATGAAGGCGAGAGATTAAAGAGCCGCCATGGAATTATTCCCAGACAACAATCACCCCCATCGTTCTGAGCCGGGAGGAGGATGGAAACATATAGAGATAATAGATAGAATAATGAATGCAGCTGTTATATACAGATGTAGCAGAGCCCAGTTTATCAGGTGTTAGACTCTGTTCACACCAGTGCTGTATTCCATTCTTTCTGGGTTTCAGTGTCTGTTATGGCCGTAATCTGTAGCTGTATTCTTGTTGATAAAATGCCAGAACGCCCAGGGGTACCTGACCGAGCCATTAGATAGGTGATCTATCTCATAGTTACCCCTGCTGTGGATTGTTCCTTCTATGTGGCATTACTTTCTGCATTGTGACATCATTTCTGCATTTTTGGACATATGACATCATTTTACACCTGGGAAATTACTATGATCTCTTTTCCCTATAGACTATTAGGAAAATTATTATGATCCCTCTTACCCCCATGGACCACCAATGAAATTACTATGACTCCTCTTTTCCTGTAGATCACCAGGGATGTTAGTATGACCCCTCTTCTCCTGTACACCACCAGGGATGTTAGTATGACCCCTCTTCTCCTGTACACCACCAGGGATGTTAGTATGACCCCTCTTCTCCTGTAGACAACCAGGGATGTTACTATGACCCCTCTTCTCCTGTACACCACCAGGGATGTTAGTATGACCCCTCTTCTCCTGTAGACAACCAGGGATGTTACTATGACCCCTCTTCTCCTGTACACCACCATGGATGTTAGTATGACCCCTCTTCTCTTGTAGATCACCAGGGATGTTACTATGACCCCTCTTCTCCTATAGACCACCAGGGGTGTTCCTATGACCCTTCCTCTCCTATAGACCACCAGGGATGTTCCTATGACCCCTCTTCTCCTGATCACCACCAGGGATGTTACTATGACCCCTCTTCTCCTGTAGATCACCAGGAATGTTCCTATGACCCCTCTTCTTCTGTAGACCACCAGGGAAGTAACTATGACCCTCTTGTCCTGTAGACCATCAGGAATATTACTATGACCCCTTTTCTCCCATAGACCACCAGGGATGTTACTATGACCCCTCTTCTCCTGTACACCACCAGGGATGTTACTATGACCCCTCTTCTCCTGTACACCACCAGGGATGTTACTATGACCCCTCTTCTCCTGTAGACCACCAGGGATGTTCCTATGACCCCTTTTCTCCCATAGACCACCAGGGATGTTACTATGACCCCTCTTCTCCTGTACACCACCAGGAATGTTACTATGACCCCTCTTCTCCTGTACACCACCAGGGATGTTACTATGACCCCTCTTCTCCTGTAGACCACCAGGGATATAAGTATGACCCCTCTTCTCCTGTACACCACCATTGATGTTACTATGACCCCTCTTCTCCTGTACACCACCATTGATGTTACTATGACCCCTCTTCTCCTGTACACCACCAGGGATGTTACTATGACCCCTCTTCTCCTGTACACCACCAGGGATGTTACTATGACCCCCTGGAATTATCCAGATTAGCAGGAGCAGCACTAGAATG
Source organism: Dendropsophus ebraccatus (assembly GCF_027789765.1). NCBI lineage: Eukaryota > Metazoa > Chordata > Amphibia > Anura > Hylidae > Dendropsophus > Dendropsophus ebraccatus. The sequence goes on from NC_091462.1 coordinate 105,982,424, forward strand.
GACAGTCCTGGATTTTATCATGTTACATATTCGGCAGCCAGGACTTAGATCCTCCCTCCTACATTTTCCTAGCTGTCACATTATTGATGATGGAGGCTGCCATGTTCCTGCAGAGGAGGAAACAAAAATAGCAGCCAAACCCGCAGCGAGACAACACCGCGTCTTTCCCATCAAGCATCGCCATCGCAGAATAACCCTCCAACTTCAGTGCTGACACCGGGGCGGTACATGGCTGAGCTAAGAGCTTTCTCCTTCGCCCACCCATTGCTGGCAGGAGAGGCGCGGGGTCCATTGTACCCCTGTCGTGCTAGTCATTTGTACATTCAGCTATAAGGGTAGAACAGTCAGTCAGCTTCTTTGTGCTGCATCGGCGTCTTGGGAGGAGGGGGGGGGGGTCTAGTCACAAAGTTACTGAATCGGGAAGACAAGTTGAAGAATTAGTGACAAGTTAATTGTGCACCGTTCACCAGGCGCACGGGCTAATGCAAGCCTTCTCCTTCCAGCCAATAAGCCAACACAATAGCTTCGTATACCCCTATCCTTCTCCAATGTTTTCCCAGGACCCTTAGCGGTTTTATTTTTCTGGTAAAAAATTATTACCTACAGAGAAACAAGCACTTATCCCCCCCATGCAAAATGTTACTTAGATGACTTGTCTCACCATGGACATATTAAAAAATCTCAAGTCTTCCAGTACTTATCATCTACTGTATATCCTGCAGGAAGGGGTGTATTCTTTCCAGTCTGGAGAGCAGGAAAGGTTTTTTTATGGGGATTTGCTACTGCTCTGGACAGTTCCTGACATGGACAGAGGTGGCAGCAGAGAGGACTGTGTCAGACTGGAAAGAAACTGCAGGACATACAGCAGCTGATAGGTACTGAAAGACTGGAGATGTTTTAATAGAAGTAAAATACAAATCTCTGCCACTTTCCAGCACCAGTTGATTTAAAAGAATTATTATTTTTTTTTATTGAACAACCCCTTTAAGGGAACGCTGGCTTGTAAAGGATGTGTGAGAGTTGCTTTGCATATCCAATCTTCCTTGTAGTTTACTGGGAAATGTTCTTTAATATGGAGAATACCTTGAAGCAGCCCCAGCAACACAGTCAATGCGATGGATTGTTGTAGGCAGGATGACGCACGCCGCGATATATGGATGCAATACTTTAGCCTTTTCTGGAGATGATCAGGGGGTCGATTGACTCTTGAAATTCTTCTCCATTCCGAGTTCCCGGAGAGACAGAACAGAAATCTATCTACTAACACAGGCGGAACCTGCCGAGCCGCCGCCGATATATAGATCAGATGATGGTGCTCCCGGCTGTTCTCCATGTCCGATCCTTCCACATCATATACGGCTTTCATGTATGAGATCATAGTACGTGTTTCACCTCCCGGAGTTCGACTCCTCAGGTGACGGTGCTGCTTCTCGATGTACCGCTGTAACGCCGCAGACTATGCTAATGCTCGGAGCGAAGGCTTATCAATACCGCCAACGCCTAGGCTGCCTGTTTTTACTGCTCAAATTTATGTAAAATAAAAAATGAAGTCACTTGTAAGACTTTTCCTTCATGAAATCTCTCAGCTCCTATGAAGGCCGAAGTGTTTCCATGGTAACAGACAACAAACAAACCCTGTGTAGTCTGATCCTACAGTCTTGTGTTACTTAGGCTCCACTTTTTTGATCAGTTTGTCTGTTGTGTTTTTGCTCTAAAACCATAAAGACACATAGCTCTGCATAAGAGCTGTATACTGAAGAGATTAAATCAGATTTATTCAACATTTTAGCTAAAACTGGCCATATGTTTCAACTAAATAATGTGTATGATGCGTGATAAGGCTAGGTGATGTGATTGTGCCTGCTTACACCGTACCTGTGGGACTACATCTATATATACAGGTCTCTGAATCAGAAGATGGTCAGAACATGATCAGAGCGTGACAGAAAGATGGTCTGGAAGAAGAAGAGGAATGCTGGCAGCGGGCCAATGAGCACAGAACCTTCAACCTACATCGCAGCCACAATACAGATGCAAGAAAGAGACAATGTCCTATAAACAATTTATGGTAAACAATACGTTGTACCAGCCTGACAGCGCAGGACAGGAAACTGCTGACCATCTATAGATTGACCAATCAGAGTGTGACATGTATGTGTCTTGTGACTTGAAACCCCATCTGTTTTGAAAGTTTATATATTTCATGTGAATACACTGCGCATGAGTAGTACCGCCCCATATTCTGTCTATAAAAGTAAACACTAGTGATGAGCGAATAGTGAGATATTCGAATATTCGATATTAGTACGAATATCCCGCGAATATTCAAATATTCGATCAAATATTCGATCCCATTAAAGTCTATGGGAACAAGTATTCGATTAGTGATAGACATCTATTTGACCATTTGGAGGGTGAAACCGGAAGCTGGGGGATTTGAACGCTTATCGAATATGTATCGAATATTCGCGGTATATATGTACGAATATTGAATATTCGAATATCTCACTATTCGATCGAATATCTATTCGATCGAACAGTATTCGCTCATCACTAGTAAACACAAATCAATAAAGGGGGCGCTTCCCAAACTTATATTACTGATACGTACATCAGCTGTCTGTGTCTGTGATTTTAAGTTGTAAGCAGAACTGCAGCTGCTAACTCTAAATCTGGAAGCATCCTAGCCTGGGGAGTGTCTGGCTTCATAAAGTCAGGCAAAATAAAGAGGTAACCTTATCAATGCGCCCCCTAATGGCAGAGAGGAATAAAGAGCGATTAGCCAATACCAGATGTACCTGGCAGCAGCTTGCTTCCCTTATCCCATTCAGGACACATGTTCAGCCAAACCGAATGAGTATGGGGGCTGCCAGCAACACAAGCAATCATCCAAACACCATCTAACAAGAGTCAAGATGATCATATACATTAACTACTACTGCTTTTGGGAGGATCAGCTGATCACCTAATGGCTTGATGGCAGAGGAGATGTATAGAAGGGATTTCAACATGCTTGATCCCTTTGTTTTTGGAAGGATAAGCCATGCTAGGTGAGTATGGCAGCAGCTTTCCCTTGACTCTCCATTCAGAATACTGTGCATGGACACTTGGTGGGCCTGATCATGCATGTGTATGGAAAGATGATAAGAGATAGCAGTCGGCCATCTTAAAGTGATGCTGTCACCCCCCCTTACTTTATGTGCGGTTCTCTGCACCATCCACAGGTTTAGATGCTGCACATTCGATATATATCGGTATAACACTTGTCTGTGTCCTCTTTCTGCTCTAAAATCACTTTATTTCCTCATTTAACAGTGTCCACTAGGCGGAGCTTCATGCCAGTTGGGCCTCCCCCTAGCCAGGAGATGGGACCCAACTGCTCCGAAGCCCCGCCTATTTGACACTGTTTACTAATTAAATGAAGCCAGAGTAAAGGGGATGACAGTATCACTTTAAGAGCCTCATCTATCCCTCATGCATGCTGTACATTTAAAAAATTTCAACTGAAGACTCACGCTACACATATGCACACTCATCTTAGTTGAGTGTGCATGTTCTTTTCTTTTGTTTTTCCTTACATATTAAATTGGCCATCAAAATTGGTGGATTGTGTATGACCAGCTTAAAGGGGTTGTCCAGCGAAAATCTTTTCTTTTAAATCAACTGGTGCCAGAAAGTTATACAGATTTGTAATTTACTTCTATTAAAAAATCTCAAGTCTTCCCATACTTATTAGCTGCTGTATGTCCTGCAGGAAATGTTGTTTTATTTTCAGTCTGACACACTGCTCTCTGCTGACATCTCTGGCTGAGACAGGAACTGTCCAGAGCAGGAGAGATTTTCTATGGGGATTCATAGAAAACTGAGACAGAGTTCCTGTCTCGGCCAGAGATGTCAGCAGAGAGCACTGTGTCAGACTGAAAATAAAATAACACTTCGTGTAGGACATACAGCAGCTAATGAGTATGGGACGACTTGAGATTTTTTAATAGAAGTAAATTACAAATCTATAAAACTTTCTATCACCAGTTGATTTGAAAGAAAAGATTTTTCGCTGGACAACCCCTTTAAGGCAAGTGTCCTTGGGATCTCAGTCCATCACAGCAGCTATAAATCAGTAGTGTTCTTTCATCTATATACACCAATTCATATTAGGTCCAATGGTCTGTGCTGTTTAGTTTTATAATACATCTTTCTTTGAGTCCCATCTGACACAGAGCCCCAACCCTCCCCACTTCTCCTTCATATACGATAGTTGGAGAACTTCCTTAAAGGGGTACTCCGGTGAAAATCTTTTTCTTTAAAATCAGCTGGTTTCAGAAAGTTATACGGATTTATAATTTTCTTCTATTTACAAATCGTAAGTGTTCCAGTACATATCAGCTACTGTATGTCCTGCAGGAAGTGGTGTATTCTCTCCAGTCTGACACAGTGCCCTCTGCTGCCACCTCTGTCTATGGCAGGAGAGGATTTATATAGGGATTTGCTGCTGCTCTGGACAGTTCCTGACATGGACAGAGGTGGCAGCAGAGAGCACTGTGTCAGACTGGAAAGAATACACCACTTCCTGCAGCACATACAGCAGCTAATAAGTATTGGAAGACTGGAGACTTTTAAATAGAAGTATATTACAAATCTTTATAACTTTCTGGCACCAGTTGATTTGAAAAAAAAAAAAAAAAAAAAGATTTGCGCTACAGAATCCCTTTAAGTTCCTTGGGCCACCATGTTTTATATCTTTTCGTCTCAGTTCTCTGATCAGAATGTAAAGTAAAGAGATTAGTATTAGCGCTGCCGCCACTGCGAGGGTTTTTAGAAGTCTTCTTTTTGGAGGTAAACTCCGTAAAATTGGAGTAGAAGAGGATACATGTATTTTCACACAAAAATAATTGTATCCTAAAAGCAAATAAAATAAACTAGAAGCTTGTCCTGAGGCCGATATCAATCCCAGCAGGAACATCACTTTATTATATTCCTGCTCGGAGGCCATGACTGCTCCCCCTCCCCCGATCCCAATACAATGCAGAGCTGGACATGATGCTATCGCTATGGTGTCATTGTCACACAGTGGGACCTGACCGTCTCCATCGGAGTCAATACTCGTCTGGGAGTCACAGTGGGCTATCTGGACTCTCGGCTTTCGTTCCCCTCATTCATCATTTACTTATTAGGTTGAGCAGATGATTAATTGTGCGTCTCCCGGAGATCAATATCCTTCATTGTTTTCCATCTCTATATCAATCCGTCCTCGGCCTCAGGGTGGTCGAAGGTTAAAGGACAAATCACAACAATAACAATATTTTGTTTAATTTGCGCTTTAGTTGATTTTTTTTTTCGAGCAAATGGCGAAATAGGTTACAGAGCGGACCCTTCAGTGTTCCCTGTTATTATATATACTGTATAGTGGTTGTGGACCTTTCATCAAGAGGATATACCATAGACACCTTATAGATAAGGATCCCACCTCTATAATATGTACTCAAGACTAAGCCCCCCCTGGCCTGGTGACAAAAACAGGAACTCGAAATCAGGCAAGCTGGGTCATAATGATGGTAAGCTTAAGGTAAAGGGAGATCCCAGCATAGAAAATAGATACTTACCTTCCTCCTCTGTTCCATCTTCCACAATTCCTATTCTGTCTGCTTCTGAGATGAAAGCTCGGAGTAGGACCTTCCTGTTTAGCCAATCACTGGCCTAGGCAGGATCCTGCAGTGGCCAGTGATTGGCTGAGCAGGCAGGTCCTGCTCTGAGCTCTCATCTAGAAAGCAGGTGGAAGAGATGGGCCATGGGGGACTGGAAAGAGCCAAACAGGAGCTGCTGCAGGGGTCCAGAGGGAGGTAGTACTGCCTTTTTTTCTATTTCTATATGGCTTTAGCAAAAACACCAGAATATCCCCTCTCCGGACTTATAGAAAAAGTGTAGCTTCCGTTTCTATGCTATGTAATTTGGAGCAGGTTATATATCTATATATATAATATCACAGGCACAGGTTGTTTCCAAGTGAACAAAACTTTTAAACGAAACTGTCAGAAAGATATACAGATTTGTAAATTACTTCTATTTACAAAAAAACTCAAGTCTTTCTGTACTTATCAGCTGCTGTATGCCCTGCAGGAAGTGGTGTATTCTTTCCAGTCTGACACACTGCTCTCTGCTGCCACCTCTGTCCATGTTAGGAACTGTCCAGAGCAGTTTGCTTCTGCTCAGCTGACAGTTCCTGACATGGACAGAGGTGGCAGCAGAGAGCCCAGAGCCGATTCTTTGTCACCTGCATCTGAGCGAGCTGTCAATTGGAGGGCACCAGGGGCTCCTGCCGTCCTCCTTCCATCCCGATACGATAGATTTTTCATCACCATCAGAGGATCAGATGATTTTCCAGCTGCGCTTTTGTTTCCGTTAATCGCAGGTACACGGGGGGAAGTGGCCACAAGCCGATTCTTAATGCATCCCCATTATTCCAAATTACACCGCCCGCTTTATCTTCTCTCCTCATTATCAATGAATTACATTTTTGTTTTTTCAATTTACGCATGGCGGCTGAGTCACCATCGCTCCGGTAACGGCGGCGCAGCCATAATATTTACTCGGAGTAATAATCTACTGACTATAAATAGATGGATATCAGGGTGGGATTAAATTCTATAGATTTGGTGGTATATGTTATTATTGTTAATGCTTTATAGATAATGGCAGCTCGTGTATCCATCGGGCCAAAAACTTACCACATCGGCCATTCTGACCTTATATTATGTGTATTCCTATGGGTATATGATTTTTTCATACGCTTACAATAGATTGCTATAGGTCTATATTATAGCTCCATGTTCCCATACCAAAAATCACAGCCACTATTGCCAATCGAAGCAGGAGAAGCCGGTGTTTTACTCTCCATCCCATTTCCATGATGCAAGAATTTAAACCTATTGTTTGTTAACAGTATGGTTCCTCGGGGGCGGAGTCCTGCATGGCTACTCACATCTCAATAGCAAATGGGGTGGAACCAACCAGTTCTGGGTGGCCTATTTCTTAGAGACTTATAGTAGTTGCATGGTCAGATCCCTAGCCAGGCACTGTTGTAGAAGAAAATACTTTATTGCCATTGCTATGTGATTGGAAGTACATTAAGGATCCTGATAGGTGGTTGGCACAGTATTCTATAGAGTGGAACCAATGGCATGGGCAATCCTGCACTGTGGTGGCACTATTGTTTGGTCTATATTTTTTCATAGGGAAATAGCTGCAACGTGATATCATTGTTGGAGCCATGACCTAGTACAGGGATAGCGGTTGCATTGACTTGCGCTTCTATTTATGGTTGAGTTTCCTAAATGGCTGAACACGGTACATAACATAGATACTTGTATACACCAGTGAAGGACAAGAGGTCACTGAAAAAAAATTGATAGGAAGATTAGTAGGAAATGGTTGTTTCATCCCATCGATCAGTTTTCTTCTACCCAATTGCTATTGTACATCTCAGTAGACCCATAGAGAGGGATTGAGAATGAGAATGACCTGAGGCCAGTGTGAATCAGATTATGGGAAGACTTGTAGGAAATGGTTGGTTCAGCCCATCAATCAATGGTCTCCAGCCTGTGGCTCTCCAGCTACTGAAAACTACCGATACCAGTAAAACTCAGTCTTGAGAAAGACCTTCCAGGAAGATATGTCTGGCATTAGAATGACCTTTGGTCACTGATAGTGTTGAGTGAACTTGCCAAACTGTTCGGGTTTTGACAATGTTCTCTGAACCCAAAACTATCGGCATTAGACTCCTGGCATCTGGAGATGTTGGATGCTGCCCTAGCGAGTCCTGAAAAACATGGATATAGCCTATGTCCTCAGGTTCTATCCATGGTTTCCAGGACTCTCTAGGGTGGCATCCAACCTCTTCAGCTACCAGGAGTGAAAAGGGCGAACAATCTGGGTTTAGAGACTGTTGTCGAACCCAAACAGTTTTGGCAAGTTTGCGCAACACTGGTCATTGAAAACCAATTACAGTATATCCATGTAATGGAATATTTTCACAACCTTAGAGCCCATTCACACTGAGCAAAACAGGCGGAAATTCCAAGTGGAACTCAACCACGGACTCCACTCGGAATCCCATCTGCCTCACTGTCTAAATGTGATGCATAGCGTGCCTCCACTCTCCATCAAAGAATTGACATGTCAATGCTATGAGCGGAGAGTGGCAGAGACTGGAGGCGCCCGAGACATCACATTGAGACAGCGAGGCAGGTGGGATTCCAAACAGAGTCCATAGCCGAGTTCCGCTTGGAATTTCCGCCTCTTCCGCTCCGTGTGAATGGGCCCCTTTCATGGGCAGATCAGTGGGAAGTGACTGTATCGTCCCATAATTCAGTGGTCTTAAACCCATGGCTCTCTAGTGGTTGCAAAGCTACAACACCCAACATGCTCTTACAGCCTAGTGATTGGTTTCCCATATGTAGCTATCGTGAATCCTGGGATTTGTAGTTGGAGGCCACAGGCTGAAGATGACTTTTTCTCACGAGCTGCGGTAGTATCAGTATCAGTGAGGCCCTGATGGTAGTTATATGCCTGCTTGAGTTTATTGGGAACCACTGAACCATAAAACCCAAGAGCGGCTGCTGTTAGTATAATTATCCTTTATAATAACCCGCCCTCCCCCCCGGGGATATCACCGCAGACTCCTCACCAAAGCCGGAAACCTCATTACTCTCCCCTTCTCCTCGGTCTGTAGCCGTGATGGATGGGGCAAAATAAACATTTTACTGTCCCAATAAAAATTAATTTATTTGCAAAGTGGCAGGACAAGAGACTCGCTCGGCACAGCGGCATTGTGCGGCATGTGGGACTGTGCTGGTACCGTAATGACCTGCGTTCTGCATCGGTTGACTGAAAGGTATTCAGAAGGACTTATTACAATGGACGTAAAAATTTGCAATTTCAGAAATGTTTAAGTACAACAAAGGGCTCTTCACCTGTAATAGGAGATGGATGATAGGGTCCGACCATGATACAATGATTTCCAGGGATCTACTATTATATGTGATGGAACTTAAAAGGTGTAATTATGCTGACTGGTCACTAGATGGCAGATCTGGGCATTATCTACAGCAGTCGCCTTTCCTGGGTCCTTACTGTGAGTTCTGGTACTCAAATGCCCCAAGGACTTAACGTAGGACTGTTACAAGAAAAACATACAAAGCATGTATCAATACCAGCAGATATCAAGAAGAAGAATAGCAACTCACTAATATGATAAAACCCAGAGATGATGTAATGGATGATGCCACAAGTGAATGATGATGGTGTTAGTCTGGAATGAAGAAATGCTCTCAGCTATCTGTTCCTAAGCTTACCCAGGATCTTTCCCTGAACTCTTACCTAGCTTCAGAAACCCTGGATTATCTTCCCCTTGCAGAAACAAGAAGGTTCTAGGACCGTCACAAATAAAAAAAAATCTTTTAAATCAACTGGTGCCAGAAAGGGACAGAGATTTCTAATTTTCTTCTAATAAAAAATACTAGTTTATTTAAAAAAAAGTACTCATCAGCTGCTGTATGTCCTGCAGGAAGTAGTGTACTCTTTCCAGTCTGGAGAGCAGGAGGGGTTTTCCATGGGGATTTGCTGCTGTTCTGTACAGTTCCTGACATGGACAGAGATTGCAGCAGAAAGCACTCTGTCAGACTGAAAAAAATAAACCACTTCCTGCAGGACATACAGCAGCTTATAAGTACTGGAAGATGGGAGATTTTTAAATAGAAGTAAAAAACAAAATTCTGGCACAAGTTGGATTGAAAGAAAAAATATTTTTGGGTGACTTAACCCTTTAAACAATTAAAGGCTGGCAGTCAAGATTAGCTGATCCAGAGTTGTGAGACGGTTGTATAGAAACTACCCCAAACAACTAGTAGACAGTAGAAGGCTAAGTAGTAGTATTTGTTTCTTGTAACATCTTTACATGTGAAATGAAGAGGAAGCTATGTACTATCTGTATAATGCATGGATATGCTCGGCCCTCGAGCTTATAGTTAAAGGGGAAGTCCGGCGAAAATTTTTATTAAAGTATTGTATTGCTTCTCAAAAGTTATACAAATTACCAATATACACTTATAATAGGAAATGCTTGTAAAATGGTAGTGTCACTTCCTGGATAAATAGGTGATGTCACTTCCTGGATAAATAGGTGATGTCACTTCCTGGATAACATGGTGATGTCACTTCCTGGATAAAATGGTGATGTCACTTCCTGGATAACATGGTGATGTCACTTCCTGGATAACATGGTGATGTCACGACCCAACCCCCAGAGCTGTGCTGGCTGTGGCTGCTGGAGAGGATGACAGCAGGGGGACACTGAGGGACAAAGGACACTGGAGGGACACTGAGCATCCCTCTACCATCATCCTCTCCAGCTGCCACAGCCCGCACAGCTCTGGGAGTCAGGTCGTGACATCACTATGTTATCCAGGAAGTGACATCACCATTTTTATCCAGGAAGTGACATCACCATTTTTATCCAGGAAGTGACATCACCATGTTATCCAGGAAGTGACATCACCATTTTTATCAAGGAAGTGACATCACCATGTTATCCAGGAAGTGACATCACCATGTTATCCAGGAAGTGAAGCCTTGATGCAGTAGTAAGTGCAGGGAAAAAAGCACTTTATAAGCATTTCCCGTAATAAGTGTATATTGGTGATTTGTATAACTTTTGGGGGGCAATACAATACTTTAATTTTAAGAAAAAAATCTTTAAGTTTTTTTAGTAGATAAAAAATAAATAGTATGTGGCTCATATGCATAAACTGTAAGGCCACTTTGGACTCCCCTCATTGACTTAAAGGGGTACTTGAATCTCATAAAGATGGCTTCCTGGCCGCCTCTGGCCTGTTTTCAGCCGTCAGAGATGGTCAGGAGGCAGTAACAGCAGATGCACGGGTGTTAGGCAATTTGTATAAATCTCTTGTCTGTGAATGAGGACTGTGCAAATGGCGTCCTCTACCAGCTATGCTGGTCATGTAACTCCAGAAGTTATATAAACTGGAGCTCCAGGGGCTTTGCTGTTTGCACAACATGTTTTAGTGTTGATGAGAATTATGCAAAGTGCCCCTTTAATTAGAACCGACACCTCTCTCTCTGTAGGAGCCATATTGGTAGCGCCATTGATCCCAGTTACGATCTGGATCTTTGACTCCATCCCACTTACCCTTCTCATTGAAGCCCAAGCTAAATATGTCTCCAACTATAGACATGTTAGGAAAAGACTGGAAGGAAGATGGAGAAATGGAAGGACGAGCAGGAACCATGAATCAATAAACCTAAAGAAAAACTACAAAGCCACAATAAAGAGGCGGCTGGCGCCTAGGTTATACTGGTCTGTGAGGCTCTCAGACGTCGGACCCCTAGGATCTAACATTGATACAACATCCTAAGGACAATGCCGAAGTCCCAGAGAACCAGTATAATATAACATCATTCTATGGAGAAGACTGCAGCTTCAGCACCATGGAGAGCTCTGCACCGGCCGCCTCCATAGGTCCCACTGTCTGGAGAGAAGAACAATGATCTCTAATAGAAAACCGACTTTAAAGCTACGGCCACCAGGGATCGCAACGTCCAACTCATCTGTAAACGATGATCAAAAGCCTGCACTGTGCATAAGTAGGTTATAGTCCGGATGGAGGGGGATCCTCTAACACGTCCTTTTGCAATGTTACCTCGAGATCCACATCCGCCATATCGTCACTGATCACTCCTACTGGTATTAGGCACTTTACAAAGCAAAACAGAAGAGTTAAAGGGGAACTCCAGGCATTCATATTCTGCACAGAGAGTAATAAATATCCTATTCTCACCTACCGCGCTCCCCTGGGGTTCCTCCTGTCACATCTTCAGGTCCCCCGCTGAATGTTCTAGACACTGTATCCAGGACCGACTCGTCTCCGCAGTGACAGCCAATACTGAGTGAGGTGTCACAGCGCCGCGGCCAGCCGCATATATATATATAGTCTGCACTCCAGTATATCCATATCCCTGGCTTTATGTACCAGCTTCATTGCTTAGAGGGGTTTTCCAGTTTTATAACAATGAAGCGCAATGAGTAAAAAAACTAGGGGCAGGGGGGACACATTGTTTTCCTCTCTGTATATTTGGGGGGTGGGGGAGGGGGAGGGGGGACACATTGTTTTCCTCTCTGTATATTTAGGTGGGGGAGGGGGGGACACATTGTTTTCCTCTCTGTATATTTGGGTGTCGGGGTGGGGGAGGGGGGACACATTGTTTTCCTCTCTGTATATTTGGGGGGTGGGGGAGGGAGGACACATTGTTTTCCTCTCTGTATATTTGGGGGGTGGGGGAGGGGAGACACATTGTTTTCCTCTCTGTATATTTGGGGGGTTGGGGAGGGGGGGCACATTGTTTTCCTTTCTGTATATTTGGGTGTTGAGGTGGGGGAGGGGGGCACATTGTTTTCCTCTCTGTATATTTGGGGGGTTGGGGAGGGGAGACACATTGTTTTCCTCTCTGTATATTTGGGGGTCGGGGTGGGGGAGGGGGGGCACATTGTTCTCCTCTCTGTATATTTGGGTGTCGGGGTGGGGGAGGGGGGGCATATTTGGGTGTCGGGGTGGGGGAGGGGGGCACATTGTTCTCCTCTCTGTATATTTGGGTGTCGGGGTGGGGGAGGGGAGACACATTGTTTTCCTCTCTGTATATTTGGGTGTCGGGGTGGGGGAGGGGGGGCACATTGTTCTCCTCTCTGTATATTTGGGTGTCGGGGTGGGGGAGGGGGGGCACATTGTTCTCCTCTCTGTATATTTGGGTGTCGGGGTGGGGGAGGGGGGGCACATTGTTTTCCTCTCTGTATATTTGGGTGTCAGGGTGGGGGAGGGGGGGGGCACATTGTTTTCCTCTCTGTATATTTGGGTGTCAGGGTGGGGGAGGGGGGGCACATTGTTCTCCTCTCTGTATATTTGGGTGTCGGGGTGGGGGAGGGGGGGGCACATTGTTTTCCTCTTTGTATATTTGGGTGTCAGGGTGGGGGAGGGGGAGCGCATTGTTTTCCTCTTTGTATATTTGGGTGATTGACAACTAATTAAAACATTAGAAACATTTCGGCATAACTCAGTAACTCAGGAGAAAACTCATTCCATTTCCATATTTGTAAATTTATGCTAATGATGAATGAGTCGCGCTCCCAGAATTAAGCGAAATGTTGCATATTAGAAGCTTACAATGGAAATTCCCCAGTCCTGAGTATACAGACCCGTTATCCTAGCAGTCTCTCCGCTCCCCATGGACACAAGACCAGCGTTCTGCCGTCCCCCTGCTTGTACATTACATTACATAGAGAACCATCTGCATTAGCTTCCAGGCTGCATGTGGACTGTCATGCGGACGTTTCTGCTTCTGTTTGGGGGTTGTTTGTCTTGTGTCCTAATCTTAGCATACAGAAAACCCATGATTCCATTCAGCGGGGAGGGTCAGGTCCCCATTTTCGCCATCACAGGAGGATTCCCCTACGCACAAACACTTATCCTCTTCCCGGTTAATAGAATACACGTTGACTACCCCTTTAAACATGAACCAAATAGCTTCAATTAGATATGTCTTGTTTATACAGCTCATATGCTATGTGATCCTATGCTATGTGTTGCTATGGTAACAGACTACAAACATGCCCTGTGTTGTCTGACCCTGCAGTTTTACTTCATTTAAAATATGCTAAATTGTGAAATGCACTTTAGTAAGATATAGAGTTAGATGGAAGGGAATAACACGTGAATGCAGTGTCAGACAACACAGGCTTTGTTTGTAGTCTGTAACCATGGAGACACAGATGCTGCATAGGCACTTTAGACATAAGACAGGCTATTTGTAATTCTTCTGTATTATTATTTGTTAGGTGTGGGGTTGATAATACAATGTTGTTAGTGGAAATCCCCTTTAAGACAGCTTTTCAATTTCCAGCTCTTTGGCCTCTATTCATGTAATTCATATTGTGCAGCTTAATGTTGTTTCAATGTGTGTGTTCTGTATAATTGTAAAGGACATTATGTCTCCTGTGGAGGAGCACGCCGTCTCCCCTCAGCTTTCCTGATGGATGTTGTTATGTCACAGGCGTCCGTCTGAAATTCTTCATTACCTGCACAGCGTAGCACATTTGTGTAATCACAAGAACAAAGGAGGAGAAAGTGGGTCGAAAATACAAGAAGATTGAGTAACTTTTCATGGAATCAGCAGTTTTTCTCGGTTTGGAAATTATAGATTAACGTTCAGAACAATCAGAAGGTAAAATTACGGTGAGAAGAGCTGCTATTTCTGTGTCCCTATGACAAGCCTTCCTGTCACTGTCTTCACTGTTAACTTAGGATCACTACTAGGGATGAGCAAACCGGGTTCGGCTTCGAGTCGATCCCGAACCCGGTTTGCTCATCTCTAATCACTATTCTTCATGTAAATCATCACAATCAAGCTTTATTTTTCTAGCACAGTAAATGAAAAATTACTTGACTGATGGATATCATGCCCAGTGTCCCTATGATAATACCCAGCTATCAGGATAGCATGCCAAAGTGTTGTCATAGGGAAGTCCAGTTTTCATATTGTTGGTGGCCATCTGGTAAGCTCAATAAACGGAATAGAATGAAATATCTCGACAGAAGAGAAGACTACAACAAGCTCAGTTATGGAGGCATCTTCGATTGTTATAAAGTGAGGAATGCTTTTCGTAACACCTACAAGTGGTTAATAGAAGCTGATCCTGGACGAGCCCCCAATGCCAGTATTTCACAGTTATATATTCCGTCAGTATCTTCCTTGATGCAAATGCTTCCTCCCTGGGATTCACCTGAAGCCAAGACTCCTCTATGAATTTTTCTCTTATGTTAGAGAAAATTCTCATTGCAAAACCTACGAGTGCCTAAAGGAGAAGTCCGGCCAAAATGTATTTTTTATATGTTATTACTTATGGAAAGTTATACAATTTTCTAATGTACATTAATTATGGGAAATGCTCATATACTGCTATTTCCCTTAATTTAGTGTATCAGGAAGTGTTAGAATTATCTCAGAACCAGTGACGTCACGACGAAGGGTGTAATTCCTATGGAGTGTCCAGCAGGGGGCGGTCTCTATATAGAAGTTAATGAGTACCATTGACTTCTATATATAGTGCGCCCCTGCTGGACACTCCATTGGAATTACAATGGATGTGTGTATGTAATGTAATGTAATGTACTGTACTTTGCGATTAAATACATTTATGGAATACTTTGGGGAGCAAGTGACCTTGCTCCCCAAAGTATCCCATAAATGTAATCAATAAATACATTTGCTGGGCACCGAGCAGGGAGGGAGAGAGGTGCCATCTACCTTCCCCCTCCTTGCTCGGTGCTGGGAACATATACAAAGTACTACTCCCCCATTATCTGCAGATAATGGGGGAGTAGTACCTGTGCTACCTTATCGCCGCCCGTGCCGCCGCTCACATAAGTGCCGCCCGCTCCGCCGCCGCTCACCGAAGTGCCCCCTCCTCCTCCGCTCCCCCTCAAAACACTATGGCCCCGCTGACTCCCCGCCGCCGCCGCTCACATAAGTGCCGCCCGCTCCACCGCCGCCGCTCACAGAAGTGCCCCCTCCTCCTCCGCTCCCCCTCCTCCTCGAAACACTATGGCCCCGCTGACTCACCGCCGCCGACGCTCACATAAATGCCCCCTCCTCCTCCGCTCCCCCTCCTCTTTGAAACACTATGGCCACGCTTACTCCCCGCTGCCTGACCGTGCCGCTCCTCACACTATCCGGCCGGCCACCGCTCTCTGCTCCTGCAGGCCGACCGCGTCAGCCCTCACCCACACCGGCCTGGGACACCAGGAGCGCCGTGCCCGGCCGGTGTGGCTGAGGGCTGACGCGGCCGGCCTGCAGGAGCAGAGAGCGGTGGCCGGCCGGATAGTGTGAGGAGCGGCACGGGCAGGCAGCGGGGAGTCAGCGGGGCCATAGTGTTTGGAGGAGGAGGGGGCACTTCTGTGAGCGGCGGCACTTATGTGAGCGGCGGCGTCGGGGAGTCAGCGGGGCCATAGTGTTTCGAGGGGGAGCGGAGGAGGAGGGGCACTTCTGTGAGCGGCGGCGGCGGAGCGGGCAGCACTTATGTGAGTGGTGGCGGAGCAGGTGGCGATAAGATAGCACAGGTACTACTCCCCCATTATCTGCAGATAATGGGGGAGTAGTACTTTGTATATGTTCCCAGCACCGAGCAAGGAGGGGGGAGGTAGATGGCACCTCTCTCCCTCCCTGCTCGGTCCCCTGCAAATGTATTTATTGATTACATTTATGGGATACTTTGGGGAGCAAGGACACTTGCTCCCCAAAGTATTCCATAAATGTATTCAATCGCAAAGTACAGTACATTACATTACATACACACATCCATTGTAATTCCAATGGAGTGTCCAGCAGGGGCTTCTCCTTTAATACGAGCTGATCCCGGACGAGCCCCCAACCCTATTATTTCAGAGTTATTTATTCTGTCAATGTGATGCTTTATGTGAATGCTTTCTCCCAAGCTTCATATGAAGCCAAGACTCCACAATGCCTTTTTTTTATTTTATTTTAAAGGGGATTCCCTTTGCAAAATCTACAAGTGGTTAATAGGAACCGGACAAACCCCCAACCGCATTATTGTATACTCTGTCAGCTTCTTGCCTGATGTCCTCAATTATGTTTTTTTTTTTTTTTCATAGGGAATGCTGTTTGCAATACCTACAAGTAGCTAATTTGAACATCTTGGATGACTGCCGCCCCCATCCCCTCAACCCCCGACCCCCAACCATATTGTTTAGACTATGCATTTTTATTTCTTGTTTGACTTGCATTTTCTGTTTTGATCAATTAACTCCCTTGTCTGTCATTTAGATCAGCAGCCAAAGCAAAAATATTTCAGGCAATATTGTAGTCAGCTATTAACCCCCCAAACTGCAGTTACCATTCATCTCATCTGAAATCCTTCATAGTCATCTGTTCCACAATGCGCCCGGTGCCTTGGTTTGCCTAAAAACTAAATCTTTATTCTGCAGGAGCTGAGTCAATGAGGCGTGGCATAGGGTGTCCGTGCCCTAGGCCTGCTACACCCCTCCTTTTTTCTCCGCCCTCCTCCTCTCTGTCACACCCTCAGCAAGTAGGTCGCAAAATTGTAGCTCTTCATCAGCAGATTAATTCGGACGCCCAATCTGCTGACGACAAACTACGATGATGCTACCTACTCAGAGGAACCTCCGGTGGGCACCCAGCTCAGAACCTGCAGCAACACTGACTGACAAGTTTTCTCACTGGTTCTTCATTGGTGAGCCCCCAGGGTCGTTTACTCTGGTGGGCCCCAGATACCCCAATCCAACATTGTACCTACTTGCCAAGGGTGTGACAGAGAGGAGGAGTTCGAAAAAGAAGGAAGGAGGGGTGTAGTAGGCCTAGGGCACAGATGCTCTAGGCCATGCCTCATTGACTCAGCTGCTGCGGAATAAAGATTAGTTTTTAGCCAAAGCAAGTCACTGGGCGCATTGTGGAACAGACAACCGTGAAGGACTTCAGATGAGGAGATAGCTGACTACACAATCACATAAAAGAAAACAACAAAGTTGTATGAACCCAGCCCTATACACTCTGTCAATGTGGTGCATGGTGCCAATGCTTTCCCCCCCAGGATTTACCCAATGCATTTCTCTTTTATTATAGAGGAAATGCAGATTTCAAAACCAACAAACAGTTTATATGAGTTTGTCCTGGTCAAACCCCGACCCTATTATCTCACGATTATATATTCTGTCAATGCGCTGCATGATGCGAATGCTTTTTCCCAGACTTCACTTGAAGAAAAAGACACCTTAATCCTTTTCCTCTTTTACTTTAGAAGGAATTCAAATCCCACAAGTGGTCAATACGAATCTGTCCCGGACGAGCCCCCAACCCAATTATTTCAACGTTACATATCCTGTTAGTGTGATGCGTGATGCTAACGCTTTCTCCTGGGACTTCACCTGAAGATTCCTCTTTGTTTTGTTTATTACAATTCTCTTTTGCCGAACCTACAAGTAGTTAATATGAACCCCCAACCCCGATTATTTCCCAGTTCTATATTCTGTCAATGTGCTGCTTGATGCTAATGCTTCATCCCAGGGCTTCACCTGCAGCCGAGACTCCTCAGCTTCCATATTAATTAATTGTGTTGATATTTATGTCAGCTCGGCCGTCATAGACTGTAATTACTTTGACCTCTAAGAACCTGTGATCTTCTCAACACTCCAAAATAAAGCATCTCTTTAGCGGCACATGAGGGGGAGACAAGGTCTTAGAGTTGAGTTTATTTCATTGGAAATCTTTGAGTGACGTACGCTTCATAAATGCTAAAACAATAATTATTGCGTGCCGGAACGGAAAAACCATGGCCTGTAGTGGGATGAGAGGATTCTCTGTATCTCATGGGAATTCTCACTGACATGGCTGAGGCATTAAGTGTGATGAACCCAAAGTGGAAGTAAAATTCCGAACAAATTTTTATTGTGAAACCCTTTACCAACAACATTCACATTAAGGCCATGTTCACACTTAGTATAACACCAGCCGTTCTGTGACCCGGCCGTTCTGTGATTTGGCCAGTGTTACTGAATATCATCACAGCCAGTACTGCAGTATGATCTTCAATTGTGTTGAATTTAGATGCGGGCTCACCCGTGTGCGACCGCATCCCAATTCACTGCTGCACACAATGGAGCATGTGGCCGGAGCCGCACGCTCCATTGTGTGAACTGACAGGTTCTCTGCAGCCGCAATTCAATGAATAGCAGCCACAGGAAACTCACATGTCAGTCATTGCTGGAGCGTATACTATGGGGGAGATTTATCAAAAGTGGTGACACTGGCTCAGTTGCCCCTAGCAACCAATCAGAATCCACTTTTCATTCCTCACAGACTCTGGAAAATGAAAGGTGGAATCTGATTGGTCGCTAGGGGCAACTGAGCCAGTTTCACTTTACACCATGTCTGATAAATCTCCCCCAATGTGTATACACTCAGGCTGGGATTCCATTCATTCACAATGTATGGTTTGTATAAATCATGACCGTTGTTGCAACGATTAGCAAAAACGGCCATGATTTATATAACACATATGTTTTGTGATCATGGCCTAACTGTGAACCAGGCCTCATCCTGGTCTCAGACCTTGATCCTGGGATTGTGACATCAATTAAATGGGTACACCACAAAAAGAAATGTTTCAAATCAGCTGGTACTAGAAAATACCAGAGATCTGTAAATTACTTCTAGTTAAAAAAATCTTGCAGTATTCATCAGCTGCTGTATGTCCTGCAGTAAGTGTATTATTTCCAGTCTGGAAAGCAGGTTTTCTATGGGGATTTGCTACTGCTCTGGACACTTCCTGACATGGACAGAGATGGCAGCAGAGAGCACTGTGTCAGACTGGAAATAATACACCACTTCCTGCAGGACATACGGCAGCTGATAAGTACTGGAAGATTGTAGATTTTTTAGAAGTAGTAGTAAATTACAAATCTCTGGCACTTTCTCACACCAGTTGATTTAAATAAAATAAAAAAATTAGCTGGAGTACCCCTTTAAACAAGTGAGCTCAGCTGAGGGTTTGCTGCATTGTGTGCATTCCAAAAAAAGAAATCCCCAAATTAAAGGGGTTATCCGGCGCTACAAAAACATGGCCACTTTTCCCTCTACTGTTGTCTCCAGTTCAGGTGCGGTCAGGTGCAATTAAGCTCCATTTACTTTAAGGTTACAAACCCACTTGGCGGGTCTGCAGCGAGTCTCCATGCTGCGTTTTTGCGCGAGACTCGTTGCAGATCCAGGCCCTATGCTTTTAATGGCAGACAAACACGCAGCAGGGATGTACATCCCTGCTGCGAGTTTGTCTGCAGCCCTCCCCATTAACCCCCCGGCCGCCGGAGCTGATACTTCACCTGATCCCGGCTCCGGCGGTTCCCGATGTCTTCAGCAAGCCGGAGCGGGGACCAGGTGAGGTATATGCTCCAGCCAGCCGCCCGCAGCCCCGGCCGCCCGATCGCCCCCCCGCAGCCCCGGCCGCCCGATCGCAGCCCCGGCCGCCCGATCGCTCCCCCTGCGGGGGGGCGTGCGATCGGTGCTGCGGGGGGGCGTGCGATCGGTGCTGCGGGGGAGGGGGGGGGGGTCGATCGTGCGGGGGGGCGATCTGGCGGCCGGGGCTGCGGGGAAGCGATCGGGCGGCCGGGGCTGCGGGGGGCGATCGGGCGGCCGGGGCTGCGGGCGGCTGGCTGGAGCATATACTTCACCTGGTCCCCGCTCCGGCTTGCTGAAGACATCGGGAACCGCCGGAGCCGGGATCAGGTGAAGTATCAGCTCCCGCGGCCGGGGGGTTAATGGGGAGGGCTGCAGACAAACTCGCAGCAGGGATGTACATCCCTGCTGCGTGTTTGTCTGCCATTAAAAGCATAGGGCCTGGATCTGCAGCGAGTCTTCCTGCAAAAACGCAGCATGGAGACTCGCTGCAGACCCGCCAAGTGGGTTTGTAACCTAATGGAACTGAGCTTCAAAACCCCACCCAAACTGGAGACAACAGTAGGGGGAAAGTGGCCATGTTTTTGTAGCATCGGATAACCCCTTTAATTGTATAACCGACTCTGGGGCTTTGCCCAATTGTTTACCCATATGCTAGTCAAGGGGTGTGGCTTAATTGGGAAATGGGTGTGGCCTAGCTAAAAGCAGCATAGCTTTCATGATACTCAAGCAATATACTTTCGGGAACCCAACTAATAGTTGGTCTAGGCTTGAAGTAGATGGTCCTAAGATGTGCCAGATTTACCAAAGAGTCATAGGACTGTCTAGTCTAAGTATACACTGGCTAAGTATTAGGCAGTTCTAGTATATCTGCCCCCTGCAGGGGCGTAGCTAATGTCTCTTGGGCCCTGGTGCAAGAGGTCAACTTGGGCCCCCCCTTACCACATACTGACGAATAACACCACATACTGACTAACACCACTGCTGCTACTGATTAACACTAACACATACTGACTAACACCCAGGCCTGTATTTAGAGTTCATGCTGCCCTAGGCACTTTGCATGCCGAGGCGCCCCCCCCCCCCCCCCCCCCCCGGCGAACTAGTGCCCCCTTCCCCTCGGCACTGGCAGGTTACATGCATGGTGTATACCCTGGCACAGCTGGCAGGCCGGCACTCCAGCACCCAGTACTACTGAGCGGCACCCCCCGACTGTCAGTAGTACTGGGGTGCCCTTTTGCTTGATGCCCGCTCTTCTCATCATCAGACGTGATGGAGGAAGGAAGGAGGGCGGGGACTTAATTTGGGGACAGCTTCTGTCCAGTGTCGGACTGGGGCACCTGGGGCCCACCAATATAGAACCAGTGAAACGTGACATGCTGACCCGCTCCTTTCCTGGATTTATCTGTATCTGTGACAAATCTCAGAACCCCCTCCATTTATACAGCTCTCAGGGTATGCTGGGATTTGTAGTCTCTGAGAGGACAACCCTTTAATAAATCACTGTGTGCAGAGTCTCCTGGTGGCTGCAATCTGTGGGTGACAACCATCAGCCCTGAAGGTCCAGCAATACATCTGTCTACACTGTACTACAACTCCTAGCATATCCTGAGGGCTGCAGACTGTCAGTACATGCTGGGAGTTGTAGTGCATGCAGCTGTTAGGTCCTAGGAGGCTTGGTGGAAGATCAGAATACATAGATCTGTGGGGGCTCAGTGCAGGGAAGTGACCCCAGAACATCACTAATAGGGGATAGAACAACAACATCTACTCCTATCCCCTATTAGTGATGTTCTGGGGTCACTTCCCTGCACTGAGCCCCCACAGATCTATGTATTCCTATATGTCGTATAATGCACCTAGGACCCAACTAGAACAGCTGCAGGCACTACAACTCCCAGCATATCCCGAGGGCTGCAGACTCAGTACATGCTGGGAGTTGTAGTGCCTGCAGCTGTTGTAGTTGGGTCCTAGGTGCATTATACACTGGATGCTTTGTGGGAGATCAGAATACATAGATCTGTGGGGGCTCAGTGCAGGGACGTGACCCCAGAACATCACTAATAGGGGATAGGGGGAGATGTTTTTGTTCTATCCCCCATTAGTGATGTTCTGGGGTCACTTCCCTGCACTGAGCCCCCACAAATCTATGTATTCTGATCTCCCACAAAGCACCTAGTGTATAGGACCCAACTACAACAGCTGCAGGCACTACAACTCCCAGCCATGTACTGAAAGTCTGCAGCCCTCAGGATATGCTGGGAGTTTTAGTACCTGCAGCTGTTGTAGTTGCATTCTAGTTTAAAAGTTTGTGCTAGTGTACTGTAGTGACCGCGGGGCTGTGTCAGTACACTACCGCAAACCATACACTGACCCATTTAGACCCCAATGGTACACAGGCTCTGCACACTATAGAAGTGATTACAGTGCAGTTACTAATGACTCACAGGTGACGTCTTCTCCGATTGCCATTGCTCACTTTTTTCTTTCTTCTCCATCTGGTGCAGCATCATGAAGACTTCTCCGACCACAACTCGTCTGCAGGCGGGCAGAGCAGGGTGACTGGGGAAGGGAGGCAGCTGGGGGTAACTGGGGAAAGGAGGCAGCTGGGGATGGCAGGAGGAACAGCTGGGGTGATAGGGGGAGGGGGAGAAGCTGTGGAGTAGCTGGAGTGACAGGGGAAGCAGGAGAAGCTGGGGAACAGGGGGAGCAGCTGGGGCGATGAAGGCAGCTGGGGCAATGGGGAGAAGCTGGGGCGACAGGGGGAGAAGATGGGGTGGCAGATGGGGTGGCAGGGGGAGGGGGATAGGCTGGGGTGACAGGGGGAGCAGCTGGGGCGACAGGGGGAGGGGGAGCAGCTAGGGGTGGCAGGGGGAGAAGATGGGAGGGCAGCTGGGGTGGCAGGGGGAGAAGCTGGGGCGACAGGGGGAGAACCTGGGGCGACAGGGGGAGAAGCTGGGGAATGGGGAGAAGCTGGGGAACAGGGGGAGCAGCTGGGGCGACAGGGGGGCAGTCGGGTTAACAGGGAGGGGAGAAGCTGGGGAACAGGGGGAGAAGCTGAGGCGACAGGGAGCAGCTAGGGGTGGCAGGGAAAGGTGGAGAAGCTGGGTAACAGGGGGAGCAGCTGGGGTGACAGGGAGGGGGAGCAACTAGGGGTGGCAGGGAAAGGGGGAGAAGCTGGGTAACAGGGGGAGCAGCTGGGGCGACAGGGGGAGGGGGAGCAGGGGGAGAAGATGGGAGGGCAGCTGGGGTGGCAGGGGAGCAGCCGGGGGGGGGGCAGAGGGACCAGCTGGAGGGGGGCAGAGGGACCAGCTGGGGGGGGGGGATGGCAGAGGGACCAGCTGGGGGGGGGGGATGGCAGAGGGACCAGCTGGGGGGGATGCAGAGGGACCAGCGGGGGGGGGGGGGGGATGGCAGAGGGACCAGCTGGGGGGGGGGGGGATGGCAGAGGGACCAGCTGGGGGGGGGGGGGGATGGCAGAGGGACCAGATGGGGGGGGGGGGGGATGGCAGAGGGACCAGCTGGGGGGGGGGGGGATGGCAGAGGGACCAGCTGGGGGGGGGGGGGATGGCAGAGGGACCAGCTGGGGGGGGGGGGGATGGCAGAGGGACCAGCGGGGGGGGGGATGGCAGAGGGACCAGCTGGGGGGGATGCAGAGGGACCAGCGGGGGGGGGGGGGGAATGGCAGAGGGACCAGCTGGAGGGGGGCAGAGGGACCAGCGGGGGGGGGGGATGGCAGAGGGACCAGCTGGGGGGGGGGATGGCAGAGGGACCAGCGGGGGGGGGGGGATGGCAGAGGGACCAGCTGGGGGGGGGGGGATGGCCGAGGGACCAGCTGGGGGGGGGGATGGCAGAGGGACCAGCGGGGGGGGGGGGATGGCAGAGGGACCAGCGGGGGGGGGGGGATGGCAGAGGGACCAGCTGGGGGGGGGGGGGGATGGCAGAGGGACCAGCTGGGGGGGGGGATGGCAGAGGGACCAGCGGGGGGGGGGGGGATGGCAGAGGGACCAGCTGGGGGGGGGGGGATGGCAGAGGGACCAGCTGGGGGGGATGCCAGAGGGACCAGCGGGGGGGGGGGATGGCAGAGGGACCAGCGGGGGAGGGGGGCAGAGGGACCAGCTGGGGGGGATGGCAGAGGGACCAGCTGGAGGGGGGCAGAGGGACCAGCGGGGGGGGGGGGGGCGGTGGATTAGCCGGCCGGCAGGGACAAAGGCAGGCTGGGAAGGAAGGTCCCCCTATGCAGGGCCGGCGTGAGCTTCCGGCACAGACTGTCACACAGGCCGGAAGCTCACATTGCAGCCCCGCGATGCCCAAACTTCCCTGCTCAGCAGCGTGCGTGTGACGTCATCACGCCGCTGCTGAGCAGGGAAGTTCGGGCATCGCGGGGCTGCACTGTGAGCTTCCGGCCTGTGTGACAGTCTGTGCCGGAAGCTCACGCCGGCCCTGCATAGGGGGACCTTCCTTCCCAGCCTGCCTCTGTTCCTGCCGCCCGACTGATCCCCCGGCCGACCACAAGCCCCCCCCCCGCCGCACCACCCGGGCGCGGATGTCAGCGGCGGGGCGACTAGGGGGTAAAAAAAAAAAAAAAATTAAATAAAAAAAGAAATGTGTCCTGCGGGTGCCGCCCCCCGCAGGGCGCTGCCCTAGGCACCGGACCACGGGTGCCTAGTGGCAAATACGGCCCTGCTAACACCACCACTGCTACTGAATAAAATCCTCTGTACATAGACCAATATCACTTCATACAGTCATATAGAGGTGGACGCACTGTACACAGGCTCTGCACCATATATATTACAGTGCAGTTATATCAAGTGACTCACAGGGGACGTCTTCATCTTCTCCATCTGCCCAGGGCCGTTATGAGAACTTCTCTGAACCACGAATCCACAGAATCTGCCAGAGAAACATATTAGGCTTCTCGCTCTGGCACCATCCTCATCTCTCTACACACTACACATCTGTATTGGCCCCTTTACACCCTCATTAAGTAGGTAGCCCTGACACTATGTGATCACCCTTATAGTACATATCCCCCTATTGTATACACCCCCTGTGTAGTCCACCGTATAGATGGCCCCCCAATGTTTCCCCCTTATAGATGGCCCCCTGTGTTGTCCCTATTATAGATGCCCCCCATGTTATCCCCCATATAGATGGCCCCCCACGTTATCCCCCTTATAGATGGCCCCCTGTGTTGTCCCTATTATAGATGCCCCCCATGTTATCCCCCATATAGATTCCCCCCACGTTATCCCCCATATAGATGGCCCCCTGTGTTGTCCCTATTATAGATGCCCCCCATGTTATCCCCCATATAGATGGCCCCCCACGTTATCCCCCATATAGATGGCCCCCCATTTTATCCCCCTTACAGATGCCCCCCATGTTGTCCCCTCCTCCTGCCCCTCCATCATCATACTACTACCCCTTTCATCCTCCTGCCCCTCCATCATCATACTACAACCACCTCCACCATAATACTACTACCCCTTCATCCTCTTGCCCTTTCATCATCATACCACTACACCCCCTCATCATCCTCTTGTTCCTTCATCATCATACCACTACACCCCTCATCATCCTCTTGTTCCTTCATCATCCTCTTGTTCCTTCATCATCATACCACTACACCCCTCATTATCCTCGTTCCTTCATCATCATACCATTACACCCCTCATCATCCTTTTGTTCCTTCATCATCATACCACTACACCCCTCATCATCCTCTTGTTCCTTCATCATCATACCACTACACCCCTCATCATCCTCTTGTTCCATCATCATACCACTACACCCCTCATCATCCTCTTGTTCCATCATCATACCACTACACCCCCCATCATCCTCTTGTTCCATCATCATACCAATACACTCCTCATCATCCCCTTTAAAACAAAAAAATCTATACTCACCGGAATGATTTCTCTAGTCCCCTAGTCACACACGCTGGCGGGCTTCCCACGGCGGGGGGGGGGGGGGGGGGCGGCGCTTCGCTGGACCTGGGTTTTTTTCAACGCAATGCTCCCTCCGCCGGAAGTACTTACCCCGCGCACACAGAGCTCTCTGGGGAGCCGCAAGACAGCCGGGGGCCCGTCCCAGCCTGCCTCTTGTGATTGCAAGCAAAAACATTGCTTGCAGTCACAAGAGGGAGTGGGAGGGAAGCAGCACAGTGGCAAGTGGGGGCCTCGCGGGCCCCCCCTTGGTAGCGTCCCGGTCGCAGCGGTGACCACGGTTGCTACGCCACTGGCCCCCTGTATGTTGTCCGTTTGGGTCTGTGTTATAAACTATGTATAAGACTATAGGCCAATAAGAATAAAGACCTGCTGTATACTGACCACCCAAGCTGGTATATATATAAATATAAATATATATATATATATATATATATATATATATATATAGGCCATCTCTATATATATGGTATACAGTATATAGAGATGAGTGCAATTGGAGCATACTGGAGTCCGATTGTTCAGCATTTGATTACCAGTTGGATGCAACCCTAGGGCTGGATGAAAACATGGGTACAGCCATAAGCTATATCCATGTTTTCCTAGGCTCCCTAGGGCTGCTTCCAATTTCTTCAGCCACTGGAAATCAAATGCCGAACAATGGGACTCCAGTTTGCTCCAGTTGAGCTCATCTCTATATGGGACATTATCATTGAGGACTTTAGGGGACGCTCACGTGTCCATTCATTCCATGGACAGCCCATTGATTTAACTGAGAATATGCAATGCATGATTTCTCCTCTGGAGGCGCTGCAGGGAAACTAAACCCTTTGCTGCTGAGGTCCTCCATAGATTATATATGAATATACAGAATTTACCTAGCATCACTTAATCTAGCACATAACAGAAAATTCCCTTTAAATTTTCCACTTTTCCCCCCCTATATCACCAGGCTGAACTATTACTATAAATATAGACGATGGCGGCTAAAAATGTTTGATCCTATAAAATGAGATTCAGAATTTAGATCAGCAAGAAATTATGAAAATATATGTAAATTCCCCTTTGACACTCTGTGAACCCGCTTACTGATGTAGGCGGCCATGCTGCAAAGTGAAGCCGATCTCATATACAAGGAAATTATAGACTCATGATCAAGGATTTACCACCGAGATGCGAAGGAGGCCAGAGCTGACTCATTTTCCTTTAAGGCTGTATAACAATGGGCAGTGGCATTATAGAGTCACCCCCACCACGTACAAAGCTAAATCGGATCGATAAAGTCTTCATTGAAGGACTAAAGATTCTTACTTATGTAGTTGGTCCGAAAAAATTCATTTTATGACCCAAAAATTCTCAGTATATTAAAATTCTTCTCTCAGTTTTTCCCTATTCTGATAAAGATGAGAAATCATTGGCAGGACAAGTGTTTAAGCCATGCCCCTTCTTGCTTAAACACACCCCTTTTGCCTATTATGGGGATTGAGTATGTCATTGATCTAAAGAGGCGAGTCCCCTTTAAGAGAACATAGCAAAAGGTATGATGAGAACAGGGGCGGAACTACCGCTACGGCTGCTACGGGGCCCCTAGCATCGGGGGGCCCGTGGCCTGGGCCCCCTGAGCTTACTGCCTACAACACCCAGTGGCCGAGCGGGCCTCCCGGGTGTTCAGTGTTCTGATTGACAGCGCGAGAAGCCATAGGCTTCCCGCCCTGTCAATCACTCTTGTGACTGCAAGCAGCATTTGCTTGCGATCACAAGAGTGTTGCCCCTGCCCCCAACAGATCAGCAGCTTCCAGGCGAAGTCCCGGGCAGCGACATCACTGAGGTCAGTGTGCGTCGCGGCGGCTGGGACTTCCGGTACAGGAAGTGACGCGCACCCTGTACCGGAAGTCCCAGCCGCCGCGGCGCACACTGAGCTCAGTGGTGGCGCTGCCCGGGACTTCGCCTGGAAGCTGCTGATCTGTCGGGTGCAGATGAAGAGAGAAGAAGAGGCCAGCGACCGATGGGGGATCGTGTGGTTAGGTGAGTTGTGAGTTTTTTTATTTTTATCAGAGGGGAACACTGGGGGCTGTATATATATGGGGGATGCACAGCACTAGGGGCTATATATATATATATATATATATATATATATATGTACAGCCCCTAGTGCTGTGCATCCCCCATATTATATATATATATATATATATATATATATATATATATATACAGCCCCTAGTGCTGTGCATCCCCCATATATATATATATATATATATATATATATATATATATATATATATGCAAAAGTCTGTTTGTTGGTCAGCTCAACTTTTATTACTGTCCTATGTGAAGATTGTCTAATAAAGTATGGAATTTTAATGGTATATGCCGACCTGGTGCTGGACTTTTTTCTCTGATATATATATATATATATATATATATATATATATATATATGGGGGATGCACAGCACTAGGGGCTGTATATATATATATATGTGGGATGCACAGCACTAGGGGCTGTATATATATATATATGTGGGATGCACAGCACTAGGGGCTGTATATATACATATATATATAAATATATATATATATATAGGGGATGCACAGCACTAGGGGCTGTACATATATATATATATATATATATAGGGGATGCACAGCACTAGGGGCTATATATATATATATATATATATATATATATATATATGGGGATGCACAGCACTAGGGGCTATATATATGTGGGATGCACAGCACTGCGGGCTATATATATATGGGGGATGCACAATACTGGGGGTTGTATATATATGGGGGAGGCACAGCACTGGGGGCTATATATATGGGGGAGGCACAGCACTGGGGGCTACATATATGGGGGGGCACAGCACTGGGGGCTATATATATGGGGGAGGCACAGCACTGGGGGCTATATATATGGGGGAGGCACAGCACTGGGGGCTATATATATGGGGGAGGGACAACACTGGGGGCTATATATATATGGGGAGGCACAACACTTGGGGCTATATATATATATATGGGGAGGGACAACACTTGGGGCTATATATATGGGGGAGGGAAAACACTGGGGGCTATATAAATGGGGAGGGACAACACTGGGGGCCATTTGTAAGGGGAACAACACAGGGGGCAATCTATAAGGAGGACGTCACAGAGGAGGCATCTATAAGGGTAACTACACTGCGGGATGTATATAATAGGGCATGCGCAGAGGGGGGGGGGGGTATTTATTTTAGTGGACTAAACAGAGGGGTCATCTATAAGCGGACTACACAGAGGGGGCCATATACTACAGGGCAGGGATAGGGAACCTTGGCTCTCCAGCTGTTTAAAAACTACAGGTTTAGCTTTGACTGTCTACACATGATGGGAGTTGTAGTTTTGCAACAGCTGGAGAGCCGAGGTTCCCTACCCCTGGTATAGGGGATGCACAGAGGTTGTCATCTACTATAAACACAGAGGGGCTCTCTACTATAGTAGATGCACACAGGGCCATCTATGTGGAAGACTGAACAAGGGACTATCTATAAGGAGTCAGGGCTACCCACTGAAAGAGGGCTTAAAGGGGCCAAAACAGATGTGCAGTGTGTATAGAGATGAGGATGGTGCCAGAGTGAGGAGCCTAATATGTCCGGCAGATTCTGTGGATTCGTGGCTCGGAGAAGTTCTCATAATGGCCCAGGACGGATGGAGAAGATGAAAAGGGAAGAACTCCGATCAGAGGAGAAGTCCCCTGTGAGTCACTAAATATATTTGCACTGTAATTTATATGTAGTACAGACCCTGTGTAGAGCTGGGTGTGTTGACGGTGTAGTGGTCGGTTGGGGGGGGGGGGGGGGGCCCAATTAAAAGTTTGCTATGGGGCCCAGCCATTTCTAGTTACGCCCCTGGATGAGAAATTGCTTCTTTTGAGAAAAATTTGGTGTTGCTCTTTTATAAAGAACTCTGCTATTAGCGGAAGAGGGGGCGTCTCATCGCAGGATTCCTGCAGAGGATGGAAATTCTTAATTCCAGTCTCTGCAATTATCAATGCTGATTTAATCCGAGTCACAGCCAGCACTAAATGATGACAATTACATTGAATCCAACTACTGTATGCATTGTGGTATGCCGAGACTGAGACTGGGGGCAGAGGGGAGGATGGAGTCGTACAAGCCCTGCTTCATGTCTAGCCATTTTGGACTTGTGTGGGCACTACTGATGAGCAAATACTGTTCAATCGAATAGATATTCGATGGAATAGTAAGGTATTCGATCTATCGAATATTATCAAATAGTTCGCCGAATATTCGACAAATATTCGATAAGCGTTCAAATCCCCCAGCTTCCAGTTTTTACCTCCAATTGGTCGAATAGATGTTTTTCAATAATCAAATACTTGTTTCCATAGACTTTAATGGGATCGAATATTCGATCGAATATTCGAATATTTCACTATTCGCTCATTACTAGTGGGCACCGTTAAAGGGGATCTCTGTAGGTGAACAGATACTTGCTGTCTGACCTGTAGCTAATGTGATTACTAGAAGCTCACTGCACAGACGCATGGAAGAGGCATCCGAAATGAATCAAAAGGGAAAACAAAAAAGTATGCAAATTTTGGATTCTAATTAATCCAAAATATTTATTAAATCTATACTGAATCTGATTTGTGCCAAAGCCATCAATTTATCCATTTGGGATTATGCCTTTAAAGTGTCACTGTCATGTACATTTTTTTTTTGTTTTGCAGAAATCAATAGTACAGGAGATTTTAGGAAACTGTAATTGGGTTTATTAGCTGAAAAATGCATTTTTATCATGAAAAAGCAGTTTGAAGCTCTCCCCCTGTTTTCATGTTTCTCTATGGAGAGGGGAGGGGTGGAGGGAGATGAGGCACCAAAATAGGACAACAAAGAGTTAATTTACAGCTACATCACCCGTCGATCTCCTCTGAAGTCAGCACTGACCTCTCTGACCTCTGAATACCGTCTTTCATACAGCTCCCACTGTGTAATCCTTTGTTCTCTGCTCTCTGCTGGTGACTAATCTCCCTCCTCCCTCATCCCTCCTCCATAGAACAGACAGGACTCGACTGATGTAAAAGTGCAGTGAATGAGAGATAGGAGTGAGGGGGGGGGGCAGGGGAAAGTCTTTTTGAATGCAGATAATGGCATATTTGCCTAATAAACCCAATTACAAAGTTTCTTAAAATTGCCTGGACTAATGCTTTTTGCAAAAAAAAAAAAAAAAATGACAGTGACACTTCATCAGAAGATAACCCAATCTGAAGCTGACCACAGGGAAGGTCATTGGTCCCTGAGCCCTACAAGTTTCTTCTGCTCCCATAAATTAGGTTGTAATCACAGCCGTACATCAGGTCTCACAAACCTCTAGGCTAGAGTAGCGGACTGGCCCTGCTAGTCATAGTGTCCATAGAGAAGATCAGCTGATTCTCGCACCTTCCCCATTTAGAGTCAAGAACACCACAGTGCCGGCTGTTCAGCATTCACTTGAATGGGACACCAGATACAGCAAGTGGAGAAGAATGGCGCTGTTTTTTTTCCTGTGTACCGGATGCATATGAGTAATCAGTTATTCATGTGTCACTCATGCGCTACAGTCTATGCTTTCTCCATAATCCAGACCAAGTAAATGGTTGCTGTAAATATAACATTTAAAGTGATTCTGTACCCACAATCTGCCCCCCCCCCAAACCACTTGTACCTTCAGATAGCTGCTTTTAATCCAAGATCTGTCCTGGGGTCCATTCGGCAGGTGATGCAGTTATTGTGCTAAAAAACAACATTTAAACTTGCAGCCCTGTGCCAAATTGGCGTGGCCTAGAGTACCCATGCCCTAGGCCTGTGACATCCCTCCGTCCCTCCTCCCCGCCCTCCTCATCATAAGGAATGCCCCTGGGCAGAATTTCTCCTATTCATCACTTGCCTGAACACTGCACTGTGCCTTAACAATCCAGCACCTGTGCAGTGTTCAGACAGGTGATGAATAGGAGAAACTTCTGCTTGGGGCATTCCTAATGATGAAGAGGGCGGGGAGGAGGGACAGAGAGACAGTGCAGGCTTAGGGTTAGGGTACTCTAGGCTATGCAAATTGGACACAGGACTGCAAATTTGAAAACTTTTTTTGGACAATAACTGCATCACCTGCAAAATGGACCCCAGGACAGATCTTGGATTAAAAGAAGCTATCTGATGGTACAAATGGTTTGAGCGAAGGGGTGGGAGGAGATTGTGAGTACAGAAAACAGGCAAGAATTATTTCCCTTATTATTGGGAATAAATTCTCCCTCCTCCAACAAACATATTTTTGCGTTCTACAGTTGGATGACATGGTTATTGCTACCAGTAACACATAACAGACATTCCGGGATAATAAGGCTGTGATTATTCCGAGGTCTCCGATCACCATCATGTAAGGCGCTGTTCACATTTAGGTTGGAAGCCCAATAACAGATGGCATTATATTTCATAGGAGGAGGAGCTCACCATGCAGCAGCCACTCCAACAGCGCTACACATGTTATCTACTCCAAGGATGGAACATGAAGACAGAAGAACTGTGGAATCATTGTCCTAGATAAATGTACAGGCAGGATTACTAATGGTGGAAGATACATCATCTATCTATATAAAGGTGTCCCCATATATACAGCTCATAGCTACATTACTACTACTGAGCGGCTGCATGAAAGCTATATAGTAGTTACATTCATGTACATAGGGGCAGTATTATAGTAGTTATATTCCTGTATATAGGGAGCAGTATTATAGTAGTTATATTCTTGTATATAGGGAGCAGTATTATAGTAGTTATGCGGTTCAGGGAAGAAACAGAGTGCTGCACCTCACACCTATGGCTGATACTAGTGCCCCTAGGCTAAATAAAAGACACATCAGAATTTTGTGTATGAATTGATCAAGCCATACTGCCCCATGTACCTCGTGCCGGTATCTGATACACATGGGTCCCTACACTAAGTCCACACCGTGCCAGTCAGTGGCCACCAACCCCGCAGGCGTGCACAGCCAGGGAACGGGGGCCATGGGACGGCCCTGCGACCCCCATGTCACAGGACCAGACCCAAAAACACCACACCAGAACCCGGCCAGCACCACCGGCGGAGAAGGTCGCCCCCAAGTAGCACAAGTCTGGATAAGGAATTACACTCACCATAGCTGCAGCAAACAGAATGGGAAAAAAACAGGAGGGATTAAAACCATGTGCACTCAGGTGTCTCCTGCTAATTGCGGTCATGTGGGTCTCACCAGGAGGAGTGCAAAACACGGAGAAAAGAGAGAAACAAAATGCGGTTCAGGGAAGAAACAGAGTGCTGCACCTCACACCTATGGCTGATACTAGTGCCCCTAGGCCGTCCCATGGCCCCCGTTCCCTGACTGTGCACGCCTGCGGGGTTGGTGGCCACTGACTGGCACGGTGTGGACTTAGTGTAGGGACCCATGTGTATCAGATACCGGCACGAGGTACATGGGGCAGTATGGCTTGATCAATTCATACACAAAATTCTGATGTGTCTTTTATTTAGCCTAGCGGCACTAGTATCAGCCATAGGTGTGAGGTGCAGCACTCTGTTTCTTCCCTGAACCGCATTATAGTAGTTATATTCTTGTATATAGGAGCAGTATTATAGTAGTTATATTCTTGTATATAGGGGCAGTATTATAGTAGTTATATTCTTGTATATAGGAGCAGTATTATAGTAGTTTTGCAGTGGCGAGAGAAAATAGAGACTGGGGCACTCACCGATGTTTCCAAGCTGTAGACTTTAATACCGATATCTACAAGTCCATGGTGGAGGGAGGACAGGTGGAGTAGCGGGCGCCTATACCCCGGAGCGACGTTTCACGCCCACTCGGTGCTTCTTCCTGCCGGGAAGGACCTTCCCGGCAGGAAGAAGCGCCGAGTGGGCGTGAAACGTCGTTCCGGGGTATAGGCGCCCGCTACTCCACCTGTCCTCCCTCCACCATGGACTTGTAGATATCGGTATTAAAGTCTACAGCTTGGAAACATCGGTGAGTGCCCCAGTCTCTATTTTCTCTCGCCACTGCATTGCATATCTCTATTTGCTTTTGTCTGGGAGCACCACTAGTACAAGCATTTCAGGCTGGTCCGCCCCATTATACGTCCTTCAATTGCTAGCGTTGCTGACAGTGCCGACTGCACTCTCCAACTCCATCATTATAGCAGTTATATTCCTGTATATAGGGAGCAGTATTATAGTAGTTATATTCTTGTATATAGGAGCAGTATTATAGTAGTTATATTCCTGTATATAGGAGCAGTATTATAGTAGTTATATTCCTGTGTATAGGGGACAGTATTATAGTAGTTATATTCCTGTATATAGGGAGCAGTATTATAGTAGTTATATTCTTGTATATAGGAGCAGTATTATAGTAGTTATACTCTTTTGCATACAGGTCAGTATTATACACAGCTCTGTCTGGACTTGATCATTTCAGTTTCATTCTATTTCGCTTTGATAGTTTGATCGATATTTTCAGCACTTCTTGGATTGATCACTGAGGATATTACGGGGCTGCCAATAGATTATTTCACTATGTGATTAGTTGGGTTTTCACCAGTCTGACCTGCAGCATCTGGTCCAGCATGCTGGAAGTTGTAGCTGCAATAAACAACCTGATGTTCCTCTCTGTCCTGGATGTTTATCCTTCAGTATATATTCTCCAGTCATCCATATTACGGTTCCCTCCCCTTTATTTAGCTGGAGAGCCCGCATATATCTTCTATATCCATCCTGTAATCACAGCCTCTCTCCGTCCCAGATATCAGTCATGGTAATAAGCAGCTGTCATTGCCCCCTTGTCAGCTCATCTTCTTAAGTGTCTTTCATCAATGGGTCCAACCGCATCTGTTTCTCCAAATTAAAAAAAGGCTGATTTGCATATTTAATTATGGTAATGTAGGGGGCAGTGTGCGGCTTCTGCATGGAGGGTAGCGCCTCCCTGCAACTAAATGAGTTTGGATTTTCCACATAGACATAAATTCAACAATAAATAAAATTAAGTAAATCAGTGTAAGGAGAACGAGAACATAGATCTGCAAGATTTACATCCAGGCATAAGGGGAGAGGTAGATGCACATCTGCAGGAGTTACACTTAGGGGTCACTGGTGCAGCATCGGGCACATGGGATTTACATTGATTTGTTTTTAGTCAGTAAGTATAAAAATGCAGATATACATAACTTTATAGCAACATAGAAGAGTGTCAGCAAAAAATGAAATTACCTGGTCCATCTAGTCTGCCCTTATATTATTTCCTTTCTTATTGTCTAAGGATAGATATATGTTTACTCCAGGTACTGTGGATTTATCTACCACATCTGCGGGAAGTTTGTTCCAAGTATCTACTACTCCCTCAGTAAAATAATATTTAATATATTTCTCACGCTGCTTCTGATTTTCCTCAATAACCTCTCACTGTGTCCTCTTGTTCTTGTCTTCAATTTCTTCCCTCCTGAACTTTATTTAGTCCTGTAACATATATAAAGGTTTCCATCATGTCCTCCCTTTCCCTTCTTCTTCCCGTAACATATAAAAAGTTTCCATCATTTCCCTCCTTTCCCTTCTTCCCTCCTGTAACATATATACAGGTTTCCATCATGTCGTCCTTAACCTTCTCCCTACTGTAACAAATATCAAGGTTTCCATCATGACCCCCCGCCCCCGCCCCCCCCCCTTTCCTGTCTTCCTCCTGTAACATATATAAAGGTTTCCATCATGTCCTCCCTTTCCCTTCTTCCTCCTGTAACGTATATAAAGGTTTCCATCATGCCCCCCCTTTCCCTTCTTCCTCCTGTAACATATATAAAGGTTTCCATCATGTCCTCCCTTTCCCTTCTTCTTCCCATAACATATAAAAAGTTTCCATCATTTCCCTCCTTTCCCTTCTTCCCTCCTGTAACATATATACAGGTTTCCATCATGTCGTCCTTAACCTTCTCCCTACTGTAACAAATATCAAGGTTTCCATCATGACCCCCCCCCCCCCCCCCCCCCCCCCCTTTCCTGTCTTCCTCCTGTAACATATATAAAGGTTTCCATCATGTCCTCCCTTTCCCTTCTTCCTCCTGTAACGTATATAAAGGTTTCCATCATGCCCCCCCTTTCCCTTCTTCCTCCTGTAACATATATAAAGGTTTCCATCATGTCCCCCCTTTCCCTTCTTCCCTCCTGTAACATATATAAAGGTTTCCATCATGTCCTCCCTGTCCCTTCTTCCTCCTGTAACGTATATAAAGGTTTCCATCATGCCCCCCCTTTCCCTTCTTCCTCCTGTAACATATATAAAGGTTTCCTTTATGTCCTCCCTTTCCCTTCTTCCTCCTCTAACATATATAAAGGTTTCCATCATGTCCCCCCTTTCCCTTCTTCCTCCTGTAACATATATAAAGGTTTCCATCATGTCCTTCCTTTCCCTTCTTCCTCCTGTAATATATATA
Source organism: Dendropsophus ebraccatus (assembly GCF_027789765.1). NCBI lineage: Eukaryota > Metazoa > Chordata > Amphibia > Anura > Hylidae > Dendropsophus > Dendropsophus ebraccatus. The sequence continues at coordinate 106,018,906 of NC_091462.1, forward strand.
AAGGTTTCCATCATGTCCTCCCTTTCCCTTCTTCCTCCTGTAACGTATATAAAGGTTTCCATCATGCCCCCCCCCCTTTCCCTTCTTCCTCCTGTAACATATATAAAGGTTTCCATCATGCCCTCCATTTCCCTTCTTCCTCCTGTAACGTATATAAAGGTTTCCATCATGTCCCCCTTTCCCTTCTTCCTCCTGTAACATATATAAAGGTTTCCATCATGTCCTCCCTTTCCCTTCTTCCTCCTGTAACGTATATAAAGGTTTCCATCATGCCCCCCCCTTTCCCTTCTTCCTCCTGTAACATATATAAAGGTTTCCATCATGCCCCCCCTTTCCTTTCTTCCTCCTGTAATATATATAAAGGTTTCCATCATGTCCTCCCTTTCCCTTCTTCCTCCTGTAACATATATAAAGGTTTCCATCATGTCCTCCCTTTCCCTTCTTCCTCCTGTAACATATATAAAGGTTTCCATCATGTCCTTCCTTTCCCTTCTTCCCTCCTGTAACATATATAAAGGTTTCCATCATGTCCTCCCTTTCCCTTCTTCCTCCTGTAATGTATATAAAGGTTTCCATCATGCCCCCCCTTTCCCTTCTTCCTCCTGTAACATATATAAAGGTTTCCATCATGCCCCCCCTTTCCCTTCTTCCTCCTGTAACATATACAAAGGTTTCTATCATGTCCTCCCTTTCCCTTCTTCCTCATGTAACATATATAAAGGTTTCCATTATGTCTCTCCTTTCCCTTCTTCCTCCTGTAATATATATAAAGGTTTCCATCATGTCCTCCCTTTCCCTTCTTCCTCCTGTAACGTATATAAAGGTTTCCATCATGCCCTCCCTTTCCCTTCTTCTTCCTGTAACATATAAAAAGGTTTCCCTCATGTCTTCCCTTTCCCTTCTGTAACATATATTAAGGTTTCCATCATGTCCCCCCTTTCCCTTCTTCCTCCTGTAACATATATAAAGGTTTCATATACAGATGTTAAGCTAACTGGCCTGTAGTTACTGGGCTCTTCTCTACTCCCATTCTTGTGGATGGGTATAACCTTGGTCGTTCTCCAATCATCAGGAGGGATTGGTTATACAGATCTGTCGGGGGGCAGCCATCACAGATCAGAGTTCTTTAAGAACCCTGGGGTCAGGCCCTACCTGGGGTGGACACCATCCGGACCCATAAACGGGTAAGTTCTTCTGAAACATCGACCTCTGGAAACACTGAGGCTGAAGTTCTACAACAGGAGGCAATACTATGTGCAGCCATACTGTGATTGTGAGGGCAGATGTAGCTGTCCACAGGGTCAGCGTGGTGACACACCAGCTAACTGAATGAATTGCAAACCTATTAACTTTGACAAGCCCTACAAGTATAACTATATTCTGAGAGATGGGATTACCCCTTTAAATATCCCTTTAAGCATGCATAACACAGGCAAGCTCGAAATGACAGGTCACATGTCATTATTAAATAAAATATCCGCATCATAAGAGAAAGCAGCTTTCTTCCTCTGATGGCCTGTAAAGTATACCTCTTCCTGCCAGGCTGGAGCCGCTCACTGCCCATGGCTGGAAATCACAGCAAGTGTCACTATTAACATCAACACCTGGGTCTATGGCGCAAAGTAAACAGCAATTATCCAGGAGGACATCTGTAATTACAGGAACGTCATGGCGGACACACTCCGAGCACAGCGCCCTCACTTGGCAGCTTCCCACCACTAAACATGATGGAGACGTCCAGCTACACATTAGCCGCCAGTGGCGGTGGTGGCAGCGATCTGCATGTACGGGCAGCTGGCACACTGTAGCAGAGCTCGCTCTCTCCGCCAGGTGACACCTGATACAATGGCTGGGATATAAGATCTCCAGCCTGGTGCTCCTGTTATCACGGTCAGTGCTGTGTCGTCCTCAGGGATATTAATAGCAGTATTGTCTTCCTTAGTAAATGTCCCCATTCTTTTCATCTACAGGTTAAGGCTGCCAATAACATTACTGATCAATGGGGTCCTGGAGGTTGCACCGCCACCAATGATACATTGATAGTCCTTTCTATCTATAGGTTATCAATATGTACGAATTAACAGTATGAGACAGCCACCTCTGTCTATGTCAGGCACTGTCCAGAGCAGCTGCAAATCCCCATACAAAAACCTCTCCTGTTTTGGACAGTTCCTGACATGGACAGAGGTGGCAGCAGAGAGCACTGTGTCAGACTGGAAAGAATACACCACTTCCTGCAGGACATAGAGCAGCTGATAAATTTTAGTTAAAGGGGTAGTGCGGCGGTAAAGAATTATTCACAGAATAACACACATTACAAAGTTATACAACTTTGTAATGTATGTTATGTCTGTGAATGGCCCCCTTCCCGTGTCCCACCACTCCCGCCCGTGTACCCGGAAGTGTGATGTGCATTAAACATTACCTGATCCGTGTCGAGGGCCGTCCGCCATTGTGCCAAACGTCATCTTCGGCCGCGTCACAACTGTGCTCAGCCGGGATTGGCTGAGCACAGTTATGCTCAGCCAATCGCGGCTGAGCATCGGATGACGCTACAGAGGGCGGCCGGCATTTGGAACAGTCGGAGCTGTTCGCCGGCCGGCTGACTGAAGATCGGAGACGGGGGTCGGCACGTGACAGGTAATGTATAGCGCACCACACTTCCGGGTACACGGGTGGGGGTGGGGGAACACAGGGAAGGGGGCCATTCACAGACATAACATACATTACAAAGTTGTATAACTTTGTAATGTGTGTTATTCTGTGAATAATTCTTTACCGCCGCACTACCCCTTTAATTAAAAACCTATATATCTTTCTGAAACCACTTGATTTGAAAGAAAAAAAAATTCACCAGCGCACCCCTTTTGAGTTACAGACATACTTAAAAAAAAAACACATCATAGAAACGTATCAAAATTTTAAGCATCGGAAACTGGATGCTGAGACCCCTACTAATCGCTAAAACGAGTTGGGATAAGCACCTAGCTAAGCACTTCCCTCCCCTACAGGTTCTACATGGCCTGGTTGGCTGAAGTGTGGAGGTGGCGTGAAACAGCATGTTGTAAATATTGTTAGGGACTCCTCTCCATGGTTGGAACCAATTGACTTATACATAGGGAACCACAATGGAAATACTTGAAGTGAGGTTAGTATGTGTGATCCCCATGCCTCGTACTGATGTTGGTGTTTCTCCATAGTAATAGTAACACAGCTCTGACTAATGGGGACTCCTCACCAGGGAGCACCACAATGTCATGTCTATTGTCTACACAGGGATTCAATGCAAGTCCATGAGCTATTATCATCATCTGCATAAATACAACCGTCACGGAGCAGCAGAGCTGCATCTGCGCATTGTGCTGCCTGTATCCTAGCAAACAAAAGAGAGAAAAACAACTTGTCAAATGACACATCAAGGCCAGATATATACTGATCATACATAAAACTGAACAATCCAGACAGTAAACAATAAAAATATGTGCAATGCCGCAAGTGAGGATGAGCAACACAACAACGTGTAAAAGTATAAAAGAGCAATAGGGTTAAAACAACAGGACCAAGGCCTCTCACAATGGACCTGGCGCCAACATGCAGGATTCCAGCATAGTACATGTGACGGTGAGGATAAAGGATATCAGTCAGACATACACTGCTTAAAAAATAAAGGGAACACTTAAACAACACAATATAACTCCAAGTAAATCAAACGTCTGTGAAATTTGTGCAATTAGCAAGACACACTCAACAAACAACTGGTTCTGCAGGTGCGGACCACAGACTACTTCTCAATACCTATGCTTTCTAGCTGATGTTTTGGTCACTTTTGAATGTTGGTGGTGCTTTCATACTCATGGTAGCAAGAGACGGACTCTACAAGTGGCTCAGGTAGTGCAGCTCATCCAGGGTGGCACATCAATGCGAGCTGGGGCAAGAAGGTTTGCTGTGCCTGTCTGCGTAGTGTATAGAGGCTGGAGGTGCTACCAGGAGACAGGCCAGTACACCAGGAGACATGAAGGAGGCTGTAAGAGGGCAACAACCAAGCAGCAGGACCGCTACCTCCACCTTTGTGCAAGGAGGAACAGGTGGAGCACTGCCAGATCCCGTAAAATGACCTCCAGCAGGCCACAAATGTGCATGTGTCTACACAAACGGTTAGAAACCGACTCCATGAGGATGGTATGAGGGCCCAACGTCCACAGATGGGGTTTGTGCCCAACAACGTGCAGGATTCTTGGCATTTGCCAGAGAACACCAGGATTGGCAGATTCACCACTGGCGCCCTGTGCTCCTCACAGATGAGAGCAGGTTCACACTGATCATATGTGACAGATGTGACAGAGTCTGGAGACGCTGAGCAATCTGCTGCCTGCAACGTCCTTCAGCATGACCAGTTTGGCAGTGGGTCATTAATGGTGTGGGGTGGCATTTCTTTGGGGGGGTGCACAGCCCTCTATGTCGCCAGAGGTAGCCTGACTGCCATTAGGTACCAAGATGAGATCCTCTGACCCTCTGGACTGTCCGCCGGTTCCCCAGACCTGAATCCTATTGAGCACATTGGGAACATCATGATGTTTTAGTCCAGGTCTGGGAAGAGATCCCTCAGGAGACCATCGGCCACCTCATCAGGAGCATGCCCGGGCCTTGTAGGGAGGTCACACAGCCACCTCATCAGGAGCATGCCCGGGCCTTGTAGGGAGGTCATACAGCCACCTCATCAGGAGCATGCCCGGGCCTTGTAGGGAGGTCACACAGCCACCTCATCAGGAGCATGCCCGGGCCTTGTAGGGAGGTCACACAGCCACCTCATCAGGAGCATGCCCGGGCCTTGTAGGGAGGTCATACAGCCACCTCATCAGGAGCATGCCTGAGCCTTGTAGGGAGGTCATACAGACACCTCATCAGGAGCATGCCCGGGCCTTGTAGGGAGGTCATACAGCCACCTCATCAGGAGCATGCCCGGGCCCTGTAGGGAGGTCATACAGACACCTCATCAGGAGCATGCCCGGGCCTTGTAGGGAGGTCATACAGCCACCTCATCAGGAGCATGCCCGGGCCTTGTAGGGAGGTCATACAGCCACCTCATCAGGAGCATGCCCAGGCCTTGTAGGGAGGTCATACAGCCACCTCCTCAGGAGCATGCCCGGGCCTTGTAGGGAGGTCATACAGCCACCTCATCAGGAGCATGCCCGGGCCTTGTAGGGAGGTCACACAGCCACCTCATCAGGAGCATGCCCGGGCCTTGTAGGGAGGTCATACAGACACCTCATCAGGAGCATGCCCGAGCCTTGTAGGGAGGTCATACAGCCACCTCATCAGGAGCCTGCCCGGGCCTTGTAGGGAGGTCATACAGACACCTCATCAGGAGCATGCCCGGGCCTTGTAGGGAGGTCATACAGACACCTCATTAGGAGCATGCCCGGGCCTTGTAGGGAGGTCATACAGACACCTCATCAGGAGCCTGCCCGGGCCTTGTAGGGAGGTCATACAGACACCTCATCAGGAGCATGCCCGGGCCTTGTAGGGAGGTCATACAGCCACCTCATCAGGAGCCTGCCCGGGCCTTGTAGGGAGGTCATACAGCCACCTCATCAGGAACATGCCCGGGTGTTGTAGGGAGGTCATACAGACACCTCATCAGGAGCATGCCCGGGCCTTGTAGGGAGGTCATACAGCCACCTCATCAGGAGCATGCCCGGGCCTTGTAGGGAGGTCATACAGCCACCTCATCAGGAGCATGCCCGGGCCTTGTAGGGAGGTCATACAGCCACCTCATCAGGAGCATGCCCGGGCCTTGTAGGGAGGTCATACAGCCACCTCATCAGGAACATGCCCGGGTGTTGTAGGGAGGTCATACAGGCACCTCATCAGGAGCCTGCCCCGGCCTTGTAGGGAGGTCATACAGACACCTCATCAGGAGCATGCCCGGGCCTTGTAGGGAGGTCATACAGACACCTCATCAGGAGCATGCCCGGGCCTTGTAGGGAGGTCATACAGCCACCTCATCAGGAGCCTGCCCGGGCCTTGTAGGGAGGTCATACAGACACCTCATCAGGAGCATGCCCGGGCCTTGTAGGGAGGTCATACAGCCACCTCATCAGGAGCCTGCCCGGGCCTTGTAGGGAGGTCATACAGACACCTCATCAGGAGCATGCCCGGGCCTTGTAGGGAAGTCATACAGACACCTCATCAGGAGCATGCCCGGGTGTTGTAGGGAGGTCACACAGCCACCTCATCAGGAGCATGCCTGGGCCTTGTAGGGAGGTCATACAGCCACCTCATCAGGAGCATGCCCAGGCCTTGTAGGGAGGTCACACAGCCACCTCATCAGGAGCATGACCGGGCCTTGTAGGGAGATCATACAGGCACCTCATCAGGAGCATGTCCAAGCATTGTAGGGAGGTCATACAGCCACCTCATCAGGAACATGCCCGGGCCTTGTAGGGAGGTCATACAGGAACCTCATCAGGAGCATGCCCGGGCCTTGTAGGGAGGTCATACAGACACCTCATCAGGAGCATGCCCGGGCCTTGTAGGGAGGTCATACAGACACCTCATCAGGAGCATGCTCGGGCCTTGTAGGGAGGTCATACAGCCACCTCATCAGGAGCATGCCCGGGCCTTGTAGGGAGGTCCTACAGCCACCTCATCAGGAGCATGCCTGGGCCTTGAAGGGAGGTCATACACCTCATCAGGAGCATGCCCGGGCCTTGTAGGGAGGTCATACAGACACCTCATCAGGAGCATGCCCGGGCCTTGTAGGGAGGTCATACAGACACCTCATCAGGAGCATGCCCGGGCCTTGTAGGGAGGTCATACAGACACCTCATCAGGAGCATGCACGGGCCTCGTAGGGAGGTCATACAGACACCTCATCAGGAGTATGCCCGGGCCTTGTAGGGAGGTCATACAGGCACCTCATCAGGAGCATGCCCGGGCCTTGTAGGGAGGTCATACAGAGACCTCATCAGGAGCATGTCCGGGCCTTGTAGGGAGGTCATACAGCCACCTCATCAGGAGCATGCCCGGGCCTTGTAGGGAGGTCATACAGAGACCTCATCAGGAGCATGCCCGGGCTTGTAGGGAGGTCATACAGGCACCTCATCAGGAGCATGCCCGGGCCTTGAAGGGCGGTCATACAGGCACCTCATCAGGAGCATGCCCGGGCCTTGTAGGGCGGTCATACAGGCACCTCATCAGAAGCATGCCCGGCCTTGTAGGGAGGTCATACAGACACCTCATCAGGAGCATGCCCAGGCCTTGTAGGGAGGTCATAAAGCCATCTCCTCAGGAGCATGCCCGGGCCTTGTAGGGCGGTCATACAGGCACCTCATCAGAAGCATGCCCGAGCCTTGTAGGGAGGTCATACAGCCACCTCATCAGGAGCATGCCTGGGCCTTGTAGGGAGGTCATACAGCCATCTCCTCAGGAGCATGCCCGGGTCTTGTAGGGAGGTCATACAGACACGTCATCAGGAGCATGCCTGGGCCTTGTAGGGAGGTCATACAGCCACCTCATCAGGAGCATGCCCGGGCCTTGTAGGGAGGTCCTACAGCCACCTCATCAGGAGCATGCCCGTCCTTGTAGGGCGGTCATACAGACACCTCATCAGGAGCATGCCCGGGCCTTGTAGGGAGGTCATACAGCTACCTCCTCAGAAGCATGCCCTGGTCTTGTAGGGAGGTCATACAGCCACCTCCTCAGAAGCATGCCCGGGTCTTGTAAGGAGGTCATACAGCCACCTCATCAGGGTCATGCCCGGGTCTTGTAGGGAGGTCCTACAGCCACCTCATCAGGATCATGCCTGGGCCTTGTAGGGAGGTCATACAGCCACCTCATCAGAAGCATGCCCGGGCCTTGTAGGGAGGTCATACAGCCACCTCATCAGGAGCATGCCCGGGCCTTGTAGGGAGGTCATACAGCCACCTCCTCAGGAGCATGCCTGGGCCTTGTAGGAAGGTCATACAGACACCTCATCAGGAGCATGCCCGGGTGTTGTAGGGAGGTCATATAGCCACCTCATCAGGAACATGCCTGGCCTTGTAGGGAGGTCATACACCTCATCAGGAGTATGCCCGGGCGGTGTAGGGAGGTCATACAGACACCTCATCAGGAGCATGCCCGGGCCTTGTAGGGAGGTCATACAGCCACCTCATCAGGAGCATGCCTGGGCCTTGTAGGGAGGTCATACAGACACCTCATCAGGAGTATGCCCGGGCGGTGTAGGGAGGTCATACAGACACCTCATCAGGATCATGCCCGGGCCTTGTAGGGAGGTCATACAGCCACCTCATCAGGAGCATGCCTGGGCCTTGTAGGGAGGTCATACAGCCACCTCATCAGGAGCATGCCCGGGCCTTGTAGGGAGGTCATACAGCCACCTCATCAGGAGCATGCCCGGGCCTTGTAGGGAGGTCATACAGCCACCTCATCAGGAGCATGCCCGGGCTTGTAGGGAGGTCATACAGCCACCTCATCAGGAGCATGCCCGGGTCTTGTAGGGTGGTCATACAAACTCCTCATCAGGAGCATGCCCGGGCCTTGTAGGGAGGTCATACAGCCACCTCATCAGGAGCATGCCCGGGCCTTGTAGGGAGGTCATACAGCCACCTCATCAGGAGCATGCCCGGGCCTTGTAGGGAGGTCATACAGCCACCTCATCAGGAGCATGCCCGGGCCTTGTAGGGAGGTCATACAGCCACCTCATCAGGAGCATGCCCGGGCCTTGTAGGGAGGTCATACAGCCACCTCATCAGGAGCATGCCCGGGCTTGTAGGGAGGTCATACAGACACCTCATCAGAAGCATGCCCGAGCCTTGTAGGGAGGTCATACAGGAACCTCATCAGGAGCATGCCCGGGCCTTGTAGGGAGGTCATACAGACACCTCATCAGGAGCATGCCCGGGCCTTGTAGGGAGGTCATACAGGCACCTCATCAGGAGCATGCCCGGGCCTTGTAGGGAGGTCATACAGGCACCTCATCAGGAGCATGCCCGGGCCTTGTAGGGAGGTCATACAGACACCTCATCAGGAGCATGCCTGGGCCTTGTAGGGAGGTCATACAGACACCTCATCAGGAGCATGCCCGGGCCTTGTAGGGAGGTCATACAGACACCTCATCAGGAGCATGCCCGGGCCTTGTAGGGAGGTCATACAGACACCTCATCAGGAGAATGCCCGGGTGTTGTAGGGAGGTCATACAGACACCTCATCAGGAGCATGCCTGGCCTTGTAGGGAGGTCATACAGACACCTCATCAGGAGCATGCCCGAGCCTTGTAGGGAGGTCATACAGCCATCTCATCAGGAGCATGCCCGGGCCTTGTAGGGAGGTCATACAGCCACCTCATCAGGAGCATGCCCGGGCCTTGTAGGGAGGTCATACAGCCACCTCATCAGGAGCATGCCCGGGCCTTGTAGGGAGGTCATGCAGGCACGTGGAGGCCACACACAATACTCAGCCTCATAGTGAATTGTTATAAGGACATTACATCAAAGTTTGATCCGCCTGGAGAGTGTTTCTCCACTTAATCTCCACTTAATCCAGGCCACCATTGGTTAATAAATGTGATGTCCATTGATGATGTTTGTGGGATTTTGTTGTCAGCACATTCAGCTCTGTACAGAACAAAGTATTCAATGAGAAGATTCATTCATTCAGATCTAGGAGGTGTTATTTGAGTGTTCCCTTTATTTTTTAGTAGTGTAAAACAGGCACAAAAACTAGACATTGCATATTTAAGAGGTCACTATGGTCTTTGAATACCACTGGATTTTAGAAAGGTCGACATTATATACTAGTAAGAGACTATAGTGTAATGTATATACCACAGGACATCAAAAACTGGATTTTTTGGGTTTGATAAACTGGTACAGGAGCAGGGACCCCTTATTATTTTGACAGGAGTCCCTGTTCCTGTAGAGTAAGCAGTGATAAGCTATGCATTGCTGCTTACTGTCTGGTTTAAGGAGTCCTTATACTTATTGGGTAGGGTACTTTGCACTCAGTCCAGCAAGTATCGGACCAAATCCTAACCGTTCTTTGATTCTGAAACAAACGTGACAGTCAATTCAGGCGAAACCTTTCCAAGCTAATTTTGTCAGGTTCATTCATCTCTAATTATTCTGCTCTGTATACCACTGACTACTGGTTAATGTATGTAATACTGTTCAGTAGACACTATACATAGTATATATCACTGGTGATTGTGGGCAATTTTACATCTATTACTATACAGAACAATCTCTAGATAACAACTCCTACTGCTATATACTCTGTATATACCCATTGTATACAATAAAACTCCTTCTCATATAACCTATTGTCATATAACCTATTGTCCACTGTTTAGGATCTTATGACTTAGTGAAGACTGGCTACAAAGAGCGTCTCTGGCTCTGGAGGACCTATCCTGACCTGTATTATGATAATCACCCATTGATGTGAATGGACATTATGTAATGCATCAGTTCTCCTGTGGTGGCGCTGCAGGGAAACTAAACATTCACAGCCAGGATTCTCTACAGGTGACTATTGGCGATCCCAGTTGGAAGACACCAAGTGCTCTGACTATTGTCCCGAAGAAAATAGGGATTGTCCGAAGTAGAACAGTCCCTCCATAACAAGGGAAAGAACATATCCTTCCCTATTGTTTTGCTTTTTCATAGGGATGACAACTGTATAATCCCGGCAGGTGATAGCCGGCTGCCTCATATCTCTCCGCACAATGATAAATCACTCTCTCGCTCACATAGCTCCCTACTTATCAGACGGTGGGAATATTTATCTCTTCTTAATACTCGCCCACCCGAATAATAGAAGAATCGCAAATTACAGGTCCACCGCCAGGAAGAGGCTGGCACGTTCCATACCCATCTCAGCTGACAATACCCTCTTATTAACCCAGCTGTGGATCTACCTGAGAGTCTGTATTATGTCCTATAAGAACGCAGAAAATCCATCTCATCTATATAATTTCTCTGCCTTTACCTAGAGCCTAGTCATCAACAGCGGGATGAATAATTATAGTAATGATGCTCCGAGTACGACGAAACGCATCTGCCCGGCTCTGCTGGTAACTAATGGTATGCACAGAGCCAGCTCAAACATTGCTCTGCATAGAGAAGGACAGCTCAGTGCTGCCCCCCGATGGACGCTATGTGGATTGCACTTAGAAAATTACAATTTGTCGAAATTTTCCCATTTATTTGTCAAATGATCCTCCTCATAATTGCATGTTATTTTACATCTGAACAATCCAGGCAGGGTATGCTGGAAGTACTCGGGTATGCTGGGAGTACTGAGGATATGCTAGGAGTACTCAGGGTATGCTGGGAGTACTCAAGGTATACTGGGAGTACTCAGGATATGCTAGGAGTACTCAGAGTATGCTGACAGTGCTCAGGATATGCTGGGAATACTCAGGGTATGCTGGGAGTACTGAGGATATGCTGGGAGTACTCATGGTATGATGGGAGTACTTTGGATATGCTGGGAGTACTCAGGGTATGCTGGGAATACTCAGGATATGCTGGAAGTACTGAGGATATGCTGGGAGTACTCAGGGTATGCTGGGAGTAGTCATGCTATGCTGTGCGTGCTAAGGGTGTGCTGGAAGTACTGAGGATATGCTGGGAGTACTAAGGATATGCTGGGAGTACTTTGAATATGCTGGGAGTACTCAGGGTACGCTGGGAGTACTTAGGCTATGCTTAAAGTACTCAGGATATGCTGGGAGTATTCAGGGTATGCTGGGAGTACTCATGCTATACTGGGAGTACTCAGGGTGTGCTCAAAGTGCTCAGGATATGCTGGGAGTACTCAGGCTATGCTGGGAGTACTCAGGGTATGCTGGGAATACTCAGGATATGCTGGGAGTACTCAGGCTATGCTGGGAGTACTCAGGGTATGCTGGGAGTACTCATGCTATACTGGGAGTACTCAGGGTGTGCTCAAAGTGCTCAGGATATGCTGGGAGTACTCAGGCTATGCTGGGAGTACTCAGGATATGCTGGGAATACTCAGGGTATGTTGGGAGTACTCAGGGTATGCTGGGAGTACTCAGGGTATGCTGGGAGTACTTTGGATATGGTGGGAGTACTCAGGCTATGCTGGGAGTACTCAGGCTATACTGGGAGTATTCAGAGCATGCTGAAAGTACTCAGGATATGCTGGGAGTACTCAGGGTGTGCTGAAAGTACTCAGGATATGCTGGGAGTATTCAGGATGTGCTGAAAGTGCTCAGGATATGCTGGGAGTACTCAGGGTATGCTGGGAGTACTCAGGGTATGCTGGCATTACTCAGGATATGCTGGGAGTACTCAGGGTATGCTGGGATTACTCAGGATATGCTGGGAGTACTCAGGGTATGCTGGGAGTAATCAGGATATGCTGGGAGTACTCAGGGTATGCTGGGAGTAATTAGAATATGCTGGGAGTACTCAGGCTATGCTGGGAGTCGTAATTCTTGCAACTGCTGTTATTTTACATCTGAACAATCCAGGCATGGTATGCTAGAACTACTCGGGTATGCTGGGAGTACAAAGGATATGCTGGGAGTAATCAGGCTATGCTGGGAGTACTCAGGGTATGCTGGAAGTACTCGGGTATGCTGGAAGTACTGAGGATATACTGGAAGTAATCAGGATATGCTAGGAGTACTCAGGCTATGCTGGGAGTAGTCAGGCTATGCTGGGGGTACTCAGGGTTTGATTGAAGTACCCAGGGTATGCTGGGAGTCGTAATTCTTGCAATTGCTGGAGAGTTACAGGTTCAAATGATTTGTCTAAAGTTTCTCAGTCTTTATCCATATTTAGTTTTAGTTTTCTTCCATTTCACTGACTGACCTCTAAGCATCTTGTCTCTAAAAGCTTCACTGCGTCTATGACCCTGAATGCTTCCAATAAATAAAAGTACTGCTAGCTCGTCTATTAATCTATTCATCAGGTCTAATTTAGCAAAGATTATCTCAGGTCTAATGGCCGATGTAATTACTTATCCATTTCCATTTTGATTTCAAGCAATGTCACAAAAATGTATCTGACTGAATTAATGTAGAACGAAGCAACTGACTGCCTGACTGGTTATACCAGCAGTGTAAGCCTCTCCTGCCAGGAACACAAGAATATCTGAATGTATCCTAATGTACAAGAATATAACTACTATAATACTACTCCTATATACAAGAATATAACTACTATAATACTGTCCCCTATATACAGGAATATACTACTATAATACTGCCCCCTATATACAAGAATATAACTACTATAATACTGCCCCCTATATACAAGAATATAACTACTATAATACTGCCCCTATATACAAGAATATAACTACTATAATACTGCTCCTATATACAGGAATATAACTACTATAATACTGCTCCTATATACAAGAATATAACTACTATAATACTGCTCCTATATACAGGAATATAACTACTATAATACTGCTCCTATATACAAGAATATAATTACTATAATATGCACAAGCCAAAAAGACAGAAATGGCTGCACATCGCACCCATGGCTGACACGAAAGCTTATTCAGCTACATTTAAAACCAACATCAGAAGTTAGTATATAATTTGGCCAAACCATATTGCCTCATGTACCACGTGCAGGTCTTCTGATACACGAGTCCCTAACCAAAAAACATCACTGTGCCGGTCAGCGACCACAATCCCCGCAAAACGTGCACAAGCAGAGAAGGGGGGCCACGGAATGGCCCTGCAACCCCATTGTCACAGGACCAGACCCTAAAGGGCCCCCCCAAACCCCGCAGGCACCGCCGGAGGAAAAAGTGGAAGCCAAGCAACACAAGTGTTAACAAGCTCGTACCTCTCTCCATTCCTCTGCAGGTAGAATGGGAGAATACTAGGAGATCCTCCCCTTATGTACACAGGTGCTTCCTGCTAATTTGGATCACATGGGTCTTACACAGCACGAGTGCTAGCCACAATGAAAAAAGGGACAGAATACATAAAATATGCACAAGCCAAAAAGACAGAAATGGCTGCACATCGCACCCATGGCTGACACGAAAGCTTATTCAGCTACATTTAAAACCAACATCAGAAGTTAGTATATAATTTGGCCAAACCATATTGCCTCATGTACCACGTGCAGGTCTTCTGATACACATGAGTCCCTAACCAAAAAACATCACTGTGCCGGTCAGCGACCACAATCCCCGCAAAACGTGCAAAAAGAGCGCTGCACCTCACACCTATGGCTGATACTAGTACCTCTCGGCTGCATAAAAAACATCAGAATTTTGTGTATGAATTGATCAAGCCACACTGCCACATGTACCGCGTGCAGGTATCTGATACACATGGGTCCCTACAGTAAGTCCACACTGTGTCGGTCAGTGACCACCACCCCCGCAGGCTTGCATGGGCAGGAAAGGGGGGCCATGGAATGGCCCTGCAACCCCCATGCCACAGGACCAGACCCCAAATGCCCCCCCAAAAAACTCCCAGCCAGCACCGCCGGCGGAGGAAGCTGCCCCCAAACAGCACGAGTCTGGATAAGGTACTGCACTCACCATTGCTACTGCAGATAGAATGGGACAAACCATAACTACTATAATACTGCTCTATATACAAGAATACAACTACTATAATACTGCTCCTATATACAGGAATATAACTACTATAATACTGCTCTATATACAAGAATACAACTACTATAATACTGCTCCTATATACAGGAATATAACTACTATTATACTGCTCCTATATACAAGAATACAACTACTATAATACTGCTCCTATATACAGGAATATAACTATTATAGTACTACACCCAATGAATATGTATAGCATGCATACTACATGGTCCCATTATTTGGTACAGTACTGTGTGGTACTACATAGGAAAGCCAACATCATTCCTGATATATTGTGGTAATATTTAGTCCCACTTGCTTATAATTTGAGGATTTCCCAAATGTTTTGCCCCCCTGATTTCCGGGTTCGGCCCAGTTACCAACACAGGATGATGAGCTGAGGATTGTTTGTCACTGCCCCTATTACAGTATGGTGATTAATGGTACAAGACATCATGGCGGCTGTGCTAATAACTGACCTCATGTAGGGATCACGTCTCCCATTATCTGCTGTAACACAACAATCTGCAGAATACTAATAAAAGAGGAATCTGACTTTAAGCACCTGAGATTTGGGAACAGCTTCCTTCATAGACTTTATAATCGAGAAACTATTTCTAATTTAATCTGACTTGACTCTAGAGATACGGCTCAGCGAGAAATCTTATATCATTCTACAAAGTTATATAGCAGCCAAGAACCCTCTGTATATGTGATAAAGAACACACTGCTGCAGCACACAGCCCAACATGTACCACTAATAACAATGTCTATAGGATGCAGTATTATAGCAGTTATATTACTGTATATAGGAGCAGTATTATAGTATTTATATTCCTGTATATAGGAGGCAGTATTATAGTAGTTATATTCTTGTATACAGGAGCAGTATTATAGTAGTTATATTCTTGTATATAGGAGGCAGTATTATAGTAGTTATATTCCTGTATATAGGAGCAGTATTATAGTAGTTATATTCTTGTATATAGGAGCAGTATTATAGTAGTTATATTCTTGTATATAGGAGGCAGTATTATAGTAGTTATATTCCTGTATATAGGAGCAGTATTATAGTAGTTATATTCTTGTATATAGGAGCAGTATTATAGTAGTTATATTCTTCTATATAGGAAGCAGTATTATAGTAGTTATATTCTTCTATATAGGAGCAGTATTACAGTAGTTATATTCCTGTATATAGGGGGTAGTATTATAGTAGTTATATTCTTGTATATAGGAGCAGTATTATAGTAGTTATATTCTTGTATATAGGAGCAGTATAGTAGTTATATTCTTTTATATAGGAGCAGTATTATAGTAGTTATATTCTTGTATATAGGGGGCAGTATTATAGTTGTTATATTCCTGTATATAGGAGCAGTATTATAGTAGTTATATTCTTGTATATAGGAGCAGTATTATAGTAGTTAAATTTTTGTATACAGGAGCAGTATTATAGTAGTTATATTCTTGTATATAGGAGCAGTATTATAGTAGATATATTCTTGTATATAGGAGCAGTATTATAGTAGTTATATTCTTGTATATAGTGGGCAGTATTATAGAAGTTATATTCTTGTATATAGGGGGCAGTATTATAGTAGTTATATTCTTGTACATAGGAGGCAGTATTATAGTAGTTATATTCTTGTATATAGGGAGCAGTATTATAGTAGTTATATTCTTGTATAAAGGAGCAGTATTATAGTAGTTATACGACATGGAGAGAATGGAACGGCTGCACATCCCATCTATGGCTGACACTAATGCCGCTAGGCCTATTTTAAATACCAACGCCAGGATGTCAGTATATAATTTGATCAAACCATATAGCCCCGTGTACCACGTGCAGGTCTCCTGGTTCACACGGGTCCCTACGCTAACTCCACACCGTGTCGGTCAGTGACCGCCACCCCTGCAAAGCGTGTACATGCAGGGAAGGGAGGCCATGGAATGGACCTGCAACCCCAATGTCACAGGACCAAACCCAAAATGCCCCACCACAACCCAGCCGGCACCACCAGCTGGGAAGGCTGCCCCCAAACAACACATTTATGAATATGGCATTGCACTCACCACTGCTGCTGCAGACAGTACCTTATGTCTTTCCCATTCTGTCTGCAGCAGTGGTGGTGAGTGTAATACCATATTTATACTTGTGTTGTTTGGGGGCAGCCTTTCCTGCCGGTGGTGTTGTCTGGGTTTTGGGGGGGCACTTTTTGTTTGGTCCTGTGACATTGGGGTTGCAGGGCCATTCCATGGCCTCCCTTCCCTGCATGTGAACGCTTTGCAGGGTTGGCGGTCGCTGACCGACACAGTGTGGAGTTAGTGTAGGGATCCGTGAGACATGGGGATAAGCGAGACATGGCTGGACGAGACCTATGACTGGGCCGTTAATATCCAGGGTTATAGTCTACTCAGAAATTACCGTAAAAATAAGAAAGGGGGAGGGGTCTGTCTATATGTTAAATCCTGCCTTAAGCCCATTCTGTGGGAGGATATAAGTGATGATAATGTGCAATCTCTTTGGGTAGAAATAAGGGGAGGGATGAAGAATAATAAAATTCTTATAGGAGTGAGTTATAAACTTCCAAGTATAGTGGAAAAATCAGAAAATCTTCTTATAAGACAAATAGATGCGGCAGCGAAGCAGGGGGAAGTCATTATTATGGGAGACTTTAACTACCCAAATATAAACTGGGAAGCAGAAACCTGCAGCTCCAGGAAGGGAAGCGTGTTTTTGGAAATAGTAAAAGATAATTACCTTTCCCAACTAGTAGAGGAACCAACAAGAGGGGGGGCACTCCTGGACCTAATCTTAACCAATAGGCCCGACAGAATATCAAACATAGAGGTGTGTGTGTGTGGGGGGGGGGGGGGTCACCTAGGTAATAGTGACCATAACATAGTAAGTTTTCAATTATCCTTCAATAAAATGATTAGCAGAGGGGCTACAAAAACATTAAATTTCAGGAAGGCTAATTTCCAAAAACTAAGAGAGGACCTTGGGAACATAGACTGGGACAAAGCCTTCAGAAATAAAAGTACACAAGAGAAATGGGAGATATTTAAGAGCATCCTGGGTAAATCGTGTGAACGACACATACCATATGGGAATAAACGTAGTAGAAATAAGAGAAATCCAATGTGGTTAACTTTAGCTGTAAGGGGTGCAATAAATGATAAGAAACAAGCATTCAGAATACTAAAACAAGAGGGTAGTGGGGAAGCATTGAGCAACTATAGACAGAAGAATAGAATGTGTAAAAAACAAATAAAAGAAGCAAAAATTGCAATTAAAGGAGGATAGCCACAGAAAGTAAAACGAATCCCAACATGTTCTTCACCTATATAAACAACAAAAGACTTAAAACCGAAAATGTTGGTCCCCTCAAAAATAATCTGGCTGTAATGGTGGAGGGGGAAGAGGAAAAGGCCAATCTACTAAATACATTCTTCTCTACTGTATTCACAGAGGAGAATCCCATAACAGACGACATGACTAGGGATAATGTAAATCCTCCCATAAATCTCACCTGCCTAACACAACAAGAAGTGGGGAGACACCTTAAAAACATTAAAATCCATAAGTCACCGGGCCCAGAAGGTATCCATCCTAGAGTTTTGAAAGAATTAAATACTGTGTTAGACAGACAGTTATTCCTAATATTTAAAGATTCTATTACGGCAGGAATTGTTCCACAGGACTGGCGCATAGCTAATGTGGTACCAATATTCAAGAAGGGGTCAAGGAGTGATCCTGGAAACTACAGGCCCGTAAGTCTAATATCTATAGTAGGTAAAGTATTTGAGGGGTTTGTAAGAGATGCTATACTGGAGTATCTTAATGAAAATAATCTTATGACGCAGCACCAGCATGGATTTATGAGGGATCGGTCCTGTCAGACTAATCTGATCGGCTTCTATGAAGAGGTAAGTTATAGACTGGACCTGGGGGAGGCTGTGGATGTTGTGTATCTGGACTTTTCAAAGGCATTTGATACTGTGCCGCATGAAAGGTTGGTCTACAAAATGAGGATGCTGGGACTCGGGGAAAACGTATGCAAATGGGTAAGTAACTGGTTGTGTGATAGAAAACAGAGGGTGGTCATTGATGGAACATATTCAGATTGGGTTTTAGTTACTAGTGGGGTACCACAGGGGTCAGTGTTGGGTCCACTTCTTTTTAATATTTTTATTAATGATCTTGTAGAGGGGCTACAGAGTAGAATCTCCATTTTTGCAGATGATACTAAACTGGGTAGAGTAATCAGCACAGAGGAGGATAATATCATATTACAGAGGGATTTGGAGAAGCTAGAGGCTTGGGCGGAGAAATGGCAAATGAAGTTTAATGTGGATAATAGTGATGAGCGAATAGTGAGATATTCGAATATTTAATGATATCGAATATTCGATCCCATTAAAGTCTATAGGATCTCACTATTCGATCGAATATCTATTCGATCGAACAGTATTCGCTCATCACTAGTGGATAAATGTAAGGTTATGCACTTGGGCCATAGAAATAATAAGTAGAGTGCTAAATAATAAAACACTGGG
The DNA here is from genome assembly GCF_027789765.1 of Dendropsophus ebraccatus. Classification (NCBI taxonomy): domain Eukaryota; kingdom Metazoa; phylum Chordata; class Amphibia; order Anura; family Hylidae; genus Dendropsophus; species Dendropsophus ebraccatus. The sequence goes on from NC_091462.1 coordinate 106,038,082, forward strand.
TAAAACTGCTTCCGAAAAGGACCTGGGGGTATTGGTGGACAGTAAACTCAACTTTAGTGATCAGTGCCAGGCAGCGGCTGCCAAGGCTAATAAAATAATGGGATGCATCAAAAGAGGTATAGATGCTAAAGATGAGAACATAGCTTTGCCTCTTTATAAATCACTGGTCAGACCACACATGGAATACTATGTACAGTTTTGGGCACCGGTATATAAGAAGGACATAGGTGAACTGGAGCGGGTGCAGAGGAGGGCAACAAAGGTCATTAAGGGAATGGGTGGGTTACAGTACCAGGACAGGTTATCACGCTTGGGGTTATTTACGCTAGAAAAAAGACGTCTTAGGGGCGATCTGATCACAATGTACAAATATATGAATGGACGGTACAGAGATCTTTGTAGTGGTCTTTTTACTCCTAGGTCTGTAACCATGACAAGGGGGCATCCTCTACGTCTAGAGGAAGGAAGATTTCATCATCAGCATCGACGCGGGTTCTTTACTGTACGAGCGGTAAGACTGTGGAACTCTCTGCCACATGAGGTTGTCATGGCCGATTCATTAAATAATTTTAAGGGAGGCCTGGATGATTTTCTTGAACAATATAATATCACAAGTTATGGGCATTAGATTTCCGGTGATATGTTGATCCAGGGGTTGTTCTGGTTTCCCTAGGTTGAACCTGATGGACTCTAGTCTTCTTTCAACCTTATTTACTATGTTACTATGTTACTATGAACCAGGGGACCTGCACGTGGTACACGGGGCGGTATGGTTTGATCAAATTATATACCGACATCCTGGCCTTGGCCTTTAAAATAGGCCTAGCGGCATTAGTATCAGCCATAGGTGGGATGTGCAGCCGCTCCTCTCTCTCCATGTCGTATATTATAGTAGTTGTATTCTTGTATATAAGGGACAGAAATATAAAACTAGTTATACTTTTTAGTTACATTTTGACTCCTGGACTTTTTTCTTATTTCTGGAGTACCGGCACTTATCTCTCTTCCTTGCATTTTCTTGAGGACCATGAGACGTTTCAGTGTAAATTTTTCCATTAAATATAAATCAGGGCAGTCATAATTTTACATTGACTTTTGCTATTGTCATGGAAACAATGAATCCAGTTGCTAAGTGGGCTTCAAAAACACAGTTGCGCATGAGGACTGGGTTAGACGTATTCGTGATCTTAACCTCTGATGGATAGACTCATTACCCGGACGGTGTGGGCTAAGCGGCGGCGGCGGCGGTGGAATGCGAATTTATTTATTAAGTCTATCTAGTAATTGCAGCGTGTCTTGTTCTCTTCTTCTCCATTACCCCTGGTGTCTGGAGGCTTTTATCACTGTAAACATCTCAGTTTTATTATTCTCAGATTCTTTTCTCAGTTGCAGGCCATAGAGTATGCTGTACGTTTTAGTTATAACACGATGGGACCTCTGAGGAATAAAATGCTAGAGCTGCAGTGTAGAATGACACACACAGACACGCAGAATACTGAGTTATAATCTATTGGGACTGAGAGCTAAATTATGTATTGATGAGCTATAATGAGTGATTCTACTGCTAAAGCTTTGGCTCTTAAAGGGCCAGCACATTAAAATAATAAAGACTTCATTTAAAGGGGCAGTAGAGATAATGACATCTTGTCTGTGGCGCACTCATAGCAGGACTCCTGAATAGTCATTAGATGCTATGGGATTTTGACTATTTGCATTTCAGCACCACAGGCAAGAGAAACAGTACATGTTTACTGCCATCTAGTGGTCGATTATTGTAGATCAGATCTGACAGTTCCAATAACTTCTCAATCAGGATCTACTGATGTCTACTGCCACCTAGAGGTTATTATAATATCATTTAATACCTGATCTTTAATAGCACTGAACCATGTCTAGGTGGCGCTAGAGAGACAACCGTCTTCCTGATGAAGAGCTGATTTTCATACCTTTATCCACATGGAGCATTTTCTGGCCTGTAAAGCTTTCTACACCATCTGTTGGTCTTCACAAGTTAAAGGGGTATTCTGGTGAAAATCTTTTTCTTTCGAATCAACTGGTTTCAGAAAGGTTTATAGATTTGTAATTTACTTCTATTGAAAAATCAAGTTTTCCAGTACTTATTAGTTGCTTATGTCCTGCAGGAAGTGGCATATTCTTTCCAGTCTGACACATAGCTCTCTGCTGCCACCTCTGTCCATGTCAGGAACTGTCCTGACATGGATAGAGGTGGCAGCAGAGAGCACTGTGTCAGACTGGAAAGTATACACCACTTCCTGCAGGACATACAGCTGCTGATACTATAAACATAGGAAAACATGGGATTTTTAAACATGAGTAAATTACAAATTTATATAACTTTCTGACACCAGTTGATTTGAAAGAAAAAGATTTTCGCTGGACAACCCCTTTAAAACAATAGCCCCTGATCCTATCCTATAGTTCTTCAGTCTTTTACACTTTGAAGTGTACCTGCCACTTAAAAAAAAAAAAAAAATAACTTTTGACGTCTTATGAGTTTTGATAAGCTGGGGTCTTGTGTTTAGACCCCCTGAAAACTTCTGCTAGAGCCAGGAGATGCACTCAGCTAAGCACTTCACTCTCCCTCCATACACTTACAATGGAGACTATCCCTGGCAGTGAGCCAGAGAGTGAAGTAGTTAGCTGATGATCACTCCTCAAATTGACTCTGCTATAGAGGGAAAGAACTGTTTCTCTAGTGCCACCTATGGGTAGTTACCCTGTAATCAATATCTGAGCCTTGCAACATGGCCGGGAATAATAGCCAAGCCACTACCCCATCTAGAGACAAATGATTGGGGATACTGGCCCAGTACAGAGTGGGGTCCTTGCTCCTATTCCTTACATCTCCTTGGGGTACTGTGTCCTATAGAGGGGATCCAACTGAAATATACAGTCATTCAGAGGCAGAAAATCTGTATAGAGATAATACTACAATGTTTTCCATCTTCTGAATGTGCAGAATGTTTTCACTCCCTGGCAGCAAGCAGAGAAATTTATAAGAGAAAGTATAAGGGAAAGTTTCAGAACTTTTACATTCATTAAATGGTCACAGTCAATTCAATCACTTTCGCTCCATCTGATGCCTAACATTTACTAATCATTTTATTTACCAAAATATTCCTCCCAAAAAAAAGAAAAAAGTTTTAAAGGAGAAAAGTATTTTTTAATATGTTATTACCTGTGGAAAGTTAGACAAATTCCTAATGTACATTAATTCTGGGAAATGCACATATACTGCTATTTCCTTTAATTTAGTAGATCAGGGAGGGTTCAGATTCTGTAAAAAACCGTGACGTCACGAATCAGTTGGAATTCCTATCCAGCAGGGGGTGCACTATATGTAGAAGTCTATGGCACTGTATTGTGTCTATGGATGTCTATATAAAGTAATGTAATGTACACTATGCTTTATTGATTGTATACAATTATGGAATACTTTGGGGAGCAACTGTCCTTGCTCCCCAAAGTATTCCATAAATTTATTCAATCAATACATTTAGAGGACACCGGGCAGGGAGGGAGAGAGGTGCCTGTGCATCTAACTCTCGGTGCTGGACACATACATGCACTGTACTACTTTTGGCCGGAGTTGTCCTTTAATATTTTACCCACTAGGCGTCTCAATTTTCTGTACTCTGCTGCTCACTGGTTGTTGCTGTGTTTAGTCCGTCTCTAGTAACAGAGAGACCAAGACAGAGCACAGGGAGTGGAGCTCGTGCTATTTGCAGGAGACATTGAGATAGTCTGAGCTGTGTACCTGTAGTCTATGTAGTCTCTAGAGGATCCACCCTGTCCCTGAAAGGTAAAGCAAGGCTTCCCATCTCAGCAGCAGCTCATTGCTTAGTGTAACCCCCTCTTGGCTGTGTTGGTGCTGTTTCTCTCACTTACTGTATGCCCACAGAGAATCTTGAAAAGCCAGTGCAGAACCCTTCCCCCCAACATGTCATGTATACAGTATACAGTGTACAGTGCTAGCTTATTCAGTGCAGCTTCACCAGCACAATGTTATGGCTGTGATTGGTCAGATGACTAAGGGAAAGAGAGACCCTGTGTGTGTGTACTACTGGCAAACACCTCAGCCTTGGTTCTGTCCCTGAAATGAAGGGAATGAAAAGACACTGTGCCCCATATAATGCGGTGCCCCCACAGGTTGGAGAATATTATAATATAGGAGATGTATGGGATACTGATTGTAGACTGGGTCTATAGGATTTATCCCAAAGATGAGCTACATGTGATGCTGGTAAGAGAGGGGCAGGGGGTCAATAACTTACAGCGTTCATCCTCCAGTATAACCAGAATTCCCATAAGACGTTTGAATCTATAAGGTCAATTAGAAGATACCTGTCTCAGGATACTGACCCTTCTATATTGAGCTCTACTATATATAGCGTATGACCTCCACCCCCAATCATTGACTACACGGTGAGGTCACAGCTTATTATACAGCCTGGGGATTGCTATGGGATGTATTATTAGGATTTATGCTCCGGTGGCTCTCTCTGTTATGTGGACTGTCATGTGGCCGTTCATTTCTCACCGCAGGAGCGTCTTCTGTGCACAGTGCTGAGTCTATGGGCATAGCATACAAAAGAGTGGCGGACATGGGGTTGGTGCTGTTACTAACCCTGGATAACCCCTTTAAATCCCAGAGATGCTATACATTTGGACTTCTAGACCAGGGCTTGTATGTAATATGTATGCAGACACACATGTACGGTCTTACATCTGTGCTGCCAAAGTGTAAACTGTATATCTGTAAACGGTGTAGAAAAACATGGCCCTTTTCTTCCAAAAACAGCGCTACTCTTGTCCTGTGGTATTGCAGCTCCGTTCAATTGAAATGAATGGGGTCACCTTGTAATACCCCAGGCAGAGGGGCTATCCCAGAATAAAAGTTATCAACACAACAATAGGATAGAACCAGCTGATCAGTGGGTGGTCTGACTGCTGTAGCCCCCACCATGCATGAAGACAGCGGTCTCTTGTCTCCAGGGTGAATGGAGCCACTGCCATATTGATTGTCTATGGGACTTATGATGATATATACTGTACTATATTCAGAATGGAGCATTTCCCCTCCACCCTTATGTTTGTTGGGGGCTCTAGCAGTCAGACCCTCACTGATTATCTGGTTGTCACCTTTTCTGTGGATAGGAGATCATTTTTAATCCTTTGATAACCTCTTATTTTATCTCCTGTATGTTGGCTCTGTATTACCTTGCATTTGCCACTAGGTGGCGCCATAAACCACAGCATTTACTGCTAATTCAATTTAATCTGTTTTCACAGACTCAAAATCATTGAATGAACATATGGACAGTACACTACAAGCAAAACTGAGTCTCATGGGGTCTCAGTTGAGTCTATTCAGGTTTTCAGCCTTGTAAACCAAACTGTAACAAACAGAGAGCTTTAAAAATAATGACATACAACAATTCTTTCCAATCGGTGGCCCTTAAGATGTTGAAAATCTACAACTCCCAGTCAAAGGCTGCCAGGGCATGCTGGAAGTTGCAGTTCTGAAAAAGTTAGAGAGCCATAGGTTGGTGAATACTAGTCATCAGGTCTAGGGCATGATTGGATATGATAGTTTTGCAACAGTAAGAGGGCCACAGGTTGGTCTATCCAGGTCTAGGGCATGATGGGAGTTGTAGTCTTGCATCAGCTGGAGAGCAATAAAGTTGTAGAATACTGGTCTCAGGCAGTGGCAGTCTTTGGCACCAAGCACTTCAAGCGATCGCTTGGGGCCCCCAACATCCAGGGGGGCCCCCACGCCCCGCTCTTGTGCTCAAGACCGCTGGAAAGGGCCGCTGCCCAGCTTGCTGCTGCCATCTGAACTGTAACTATAGGCACTCGTAATGAGCGCTCATAGTTACATGCAGCAGCACTGACAGGGCGAGAGACATTGGCTCCCTTCCTGTCAGTCACTCTTGTGGCCGCAGGAAGGGTTTTCCCTGCGGTCACAAGTGGCAGCTTTGTCCTTGTGGTGCTGGCACTCCAAGGGGAGTGCGGCCTCTTGTGATCGCAGGGAAAACCCTTCCTGCGACCACAAGAGTGAGGAGAAGAGGAGACGCCCGGACCCAGGTGAGTATAAGTGTTTGTTTTATTGTGTTATATACTATATGGAGGGGGGCCTGTTTAACTGGGGGAGCGCACATCTGGGGTCTATATAAATGGGGGGAGCACACAGGAGGGCTATATAACAGAGGGAACATACAGGGGGGCTATAGACTACTGAGGCTTCACAGAGGGGTCTATATACTACTTGGGGCAGCAAAATGGGGTCTATATACAACTTGGAGAGCACACAGGAGGTCTATATCCAAGTGGGGGAGCACACAGGGGGGCTATATACTACTGAGGGAGCACACAGGGGTCTGTATACTACTGGTGGGGCACACAGGGGGTCTATATACTACTGGGGGAACATACAGGGGGTCTATATACTACTTGTGAGGCACACAGGTGGTCTATATATAACTGGGGGAGCACACAGGGGTCTGTATACTACTGGGGCAGCACACAAGGGGTCTATATAATACTGGTGGGGCACACAGGGGGTCTATATACTACTCGGGGAACCACACAGGGGGTTTATATACTACTGGAGGAGAACACAGGGGTCTATATCCAAGTGGGGGAGCACACAGGGGGGCTATATACTACTGGGGGAGCACACAGGGGTCTATATACTACTGGTGGGGCACACAGGGGGTCTATATACTACTGGGGGACCATACAGGGGGTCTATATACTACTTGTGAGGCACACTGGTGGTCTATATATAACTGGGGGAGCACACAGGGGTCTGTATACTACTGGGGCAGCACACAAGGGGTCTATATAATACTGGTGGGGCACACAGGGGGTCTATATACTACTGGGGGAACCACACAGGGGGTTTATATACTATTGGAGGAGAACACAGGGGTCTATATCCAAGTGGGGGAGCACACAGAAGGTCTATATCCAAGTGGGGGAGCACACAGGGGGGCTATATCCAAGTGGGGGAGCACACAGGGGGGCTAAATACCCCTGAGGGAGCACACAGGGGGTATATACACCTGGGGGCAGCACACAGGAGGTCTATATACTTCTGGGGGAGCACACGGGGGGGCTATATATAACTGGGGGAATACACAGGGGTCTATATACTACTGGGGGAAGCAAACAAGGGGTATATACTACTGGGGGCACAACACAAGGGGTATATACTATTGGGGGCAGCACACAAGGAGTATATATTACTGGTGGTAGCACACAAGGGGTATATACTACTGGGGGCAACACACAGCGGTCTATTGTTTTGGAATGCGTGTCGAGGGGGGGGGCCCAGACATAACTTCGCTTGGTGCCCCAGAAATGCCAAGACCGCCCCTGGTCTCAGGTCTAGGGCATGATGGGAGCTGTAGTTTTGCATGAGCTGGAAAGGCACGGGTTTGGGAACCCTGATCTAGTCAGATATAGGGAATGATGTGAGTTGTAGTTTAGCAACAGCAGATGCACCATGGATAGGGAATACTGCTCTCCTCAAGTTTAGGGCATAATGGGAGTTGTAGTTTTAAAACAGTCGAAGAGTCACAGGTTGGAGAACACTGACGTATAAGGCATATTAGAAAGTTGTAAGAATTATTTAGCTTTACTTACATAAATAAATATGGGGAGTCCCTTTAAGGCAGGGGTGTGCCTCCATTGTTTGTGGGGCCCCTATTCGGATAAATAGGCATAGGGTCCATCCTCCAGCAGTTAGCTACACATAGGGGACATAGATAGGGACTTGGGACCTGAAATTTTCCCTTCTGACCACTAGAGGTCAGTATTGCCATTGCCCAGAGCGTTCCAGCAGGGTGTTGTATTTGTGTCCATGTGGAGAAGAGATGGGACCGCTTGCCAGGGTATATACATATATACTTTTAAATGAACAGTTTTACTATGACAAATAAAGCGTATCGAATGACTGCAAAAAAAATATTTTTTTCCTTGTGTCATTCCGTGAAAACCGATCTGTCGTCTTTTAAGGGAATACAGAATTTCCAGACCCGTGCGTATCCCAACCGAGAGTCTCTATTTATGGCAGTGCAGCAATACAAGGGATAGGTGGTGTACCGGAGCTGTCTGTACGGACATCAGGACTATTGACTGTTAGTGGGGGAGGCACAGAGTCAGCTGGAGACATAGGATTCTAAGGCTGACCCCAGAGGAGGAACCAGAGAGCAGTGAGCTCCAACCGGGGCATCTCCAGCTGTTGACAAACTACAACTACAATATATATATATAATTTATTTATTTAATTTATTGACAGCCAGCATTAAAGGGGCAGCGCAACCCTACTGCTGCCACCAGTTGCTGTGTCAGGAACTGCAGGGCTCCACAAGCCTGGTCCCAGCACAGTTATATACTGTATATCAGTAGCCCTGCTGCATGCTGATACTCAGTCTCCCCTGATATGTATAATACATGCTAGAATAGACATTACACTGGGGGAAGCTGTCTGTGTCACTAGTGCTGTAGCTTCCCCTAATGTCTATATAATACAGTAGCATTAAAATAGACATTACACTGGGGGAAGCTGTCTGCGCCACTAGTGCTACAGCCTTCCCTGATGTCTATATAATACATGCTCGTATTAGAATAGACATTACACTAGGGGAAGCTGTTTGTGTCACTAGTGCTGCAGCCTCCCCTGATATCTATATAATACATGTTAGCATTAGAATAGACATTACACTGAGGAAGCTGTCTGTGTCACTAGTGCTGCAGCCTCCCCTGATATCTATATAATACACTTCGCATTAGAATAGACATTACAGTGGGGAAGCTGTCTGTGTCTCTATTGCTGCAGCCTCCCCTGATATCTATACAATACATGTTAGCATTAGAATAGACATTACACTTGGGGAAGCTGTCTGTGTCTCTATTGCTGCAGCCTCCCCTGATATCTATATAATACATGTTAGCATTAGAATAGACATTACACTTGGGGAAGCTGTCTGTGTCTCTATTGCTGCAGCCTCCACTGATATCTATATAAGACATGTTAGCATTAGAATAGACATTACACTTGGGGAAGCTGTCTGTGTCAGTAGAGCAGAACGGCTGCAGCACTAATATTTGCACTTACAATATTATTACTCCTCACCTCTTTCACTTTTTGAAAATAAATGTTGTAATTTGTTTTCCAATGCATAATGTATAAATGTCCCCTACGTCCCTTTGTGTCCCTGTAACATAAATCCACCTTGCTCATTTTTCTAACCTTACAGCTATGTTCACACACCATTTTTTACAGTGAAAAAACAGGTGTTTTTAGTGGTCGCCCGTCATTTAACGGCAAATAACGTCTGTCATTATAGAATAACGCCTGCTATTTATCAAAAAGACGGCTGTTATTTCTGCGATGTGAGAACATTACTATAGTCATTAAAATTTTTTTTTTTTTTTTTTTTTTAAATTACGCTTTTTAAATTACGTCCTTATGTTTTTAAAGTGAAAAAACTGATAAGGACGGCTGTAAAAACAGACTTTTTTTTTACTTTAGCAAACAATGTTATTTTGAAATAATTTTATTTCATTTATTTTTGGGAAATTCATATCTTACAAAATTGTAAAATTCAATTATTAAATACCGTAATAAGCTTTACATTTTTACCAAAAGTTTCTAAAAGAAAAGTTTTTGTGTGTTTTCTTTTTAATTTGTATTTTTTTTTTAAATCAAACATTCAAATTAACATTTTTTTTTTTCCCCAAAAAAACAAAACCGTTTTGAGGCATAAAAAGTCTTGAAATGTAGATTTTTTTTTTTTTTTTTTGGGGGGGGGGAGGTTTTAATTGAAATTAAAAGTATGATTAAACATAATCGGGGGGGGGGGGTAGTTTTTAAAAATACAGTTAGTAAACACAGTCAAAAACCTACATATGATCTATACTCAATGATCGAGATGGTCGGAGTAAAGGGAGGATTCACCTAATTGACACCCACGCCCCCTATGCCGCCACTTTGACAAGTTTCAATGACATAGGGATTAGCGGTAATATAACCTATAGATATAACCTATAGATCTCTATAGATGATCATGTAACTAGGGAGCCGATCACAGGCCATGCCAATGGGATATTAATGGGTTAAATCCGCGACAGCTCTGCGTATCCGAGAGAATTTTTCCGTGTCAGGCGAGTAATTCCTCCATCTGTCTCTGGACGGAAGCTGGAGGCATCTGCAAGTTATATGTAACAGATACCTCAAGAAGTTTGCAAACTCATTATCAGAATCAGCTCCACCTCCCCCCTCCCCCCCAGCAGGCTCCATCACTGAGGGTCATTCGCAGCTGTTGTTAGCGGCTTAGGCTACGCTTAAATTGACAGCTGCGGAGAAAGTGAAGGCTGCTCCATCCACTCAGCATTTGCCTGTTTCATAACAATATAAGAAACAAGGTTAAAGAACGGCCCTAATTAAGATATCAGCGGTAAACCCGAAGTGACCTTCTCCCCGCTCGCTGCTGATCCTCAAGGTCCTGGAGGGTAGATGGATTTCTCCTACTTGACATGATGCTGAAATAAATCTACATGAGGACTTGCCACTCAAGTCCAAGGGTCTGTAATAGAGGAAATAGAGATGTGAACTTAGTGTTATACTCCAGAGCTGTACTCACTATTCTGCTGGTGGGGTCACTGTGTACATACATTACATTACTGATCCTGCACAATCTATATGATAATCCAGAGCTGCACTCACTATTCTGCTGGTGGGGTCACTGTGTACATACATTACATTACTGATCCTGAGCTACATCCTGTATTATACTCCAGAGCTGCACTCACTATTCTGCTGGTGGGGTCACTGTGTACATACATTACATTACAGATCCTGAGTTACATCCTGTATTATACTCCAGAGCTTCAATCACTATTCTGCTGGTGGGGTCACTGTGTACATACATTACATTACAGATCCTGAGTTACATCCTGTATAATATACTCCAGAGCTGTACTCACTATTCTGCTGGTGGGGTCACTGTGTACATACATTACATTACAGATCCTGAGTTACATCCTGTATTATACTCCAGAGCTGCATTCCCTATTCTGCTGGTGGGGTCACTGTGTACATACATTACATTACAGATCCTGAGTTTCATCCTGTATTATACTCCAGAGCTGCACTCACTATTCTGCCTACAGAAAGGCCTGCCTAGAGTATAATATAAGATCAGTAATGTAATTTAATATGTAGATAAGTCAATCTATGCTTCAGTAAGTAAGTGCCACCCGAAATGCTGGCTGGAGAAAAACCCATTGGCCACAACCCAAGACTGTGCTAAGAGGTGTAATAAAAAGCCAGCGCCCACCTGACATAACTCCCTCCTCAAATACTCAGTGCCCCCTGCCCCCTGCCTGCCGCCCGGTCTGCTGCGGTTGTTGTTTCAGCACTTACAGCCTATGGTAGAGCTGCAGGACATCTCTGGGTAAAATCATAAGAGTCTCATTACTCATCCGCCAATCTCTCGTAATCCCCCGACTGCTACCGCTGAGTCAGACTTCACTCTACAATGGGATTAACTACTGCAGAAGTCACTGCGGCCCTGAAGAAGAACAGAACCCTGTCCATGTATCATAGAGATGGAGGTGCTGGTCCCTCTCCTGGACTAAGGGGACTCAATAGATGTAACTTCCAGATCAGGGCCCCGGACTATGACATCATTTATAGCACTAGGACCCCGGACTATGACATCATTTATAGCACTAGGACCCCGGACTATGACATCATTTATAGCACTAGGACCCCGGACTATGACATCATTTATAGCACTAGGACCCCCAGATTCACAGTTACCAACATTAGAAAATTTTTCCAGGGACACTTTAGCCTTTACAACAAGGGGAGTGGCTTATTGTGGGTGTGGTCTCTGTGGGATGTGGCCCGTCATGGGTGTGGTTTGCGGGTGTGGCTTGTCATCAGTGTTTTTTTTTTCTTTACAAATTTCTAGTTAGAATTTTACAGTCAGAACAACACAAAAGGAGCATAACAGACCGCAGTATTAGGTCCCCAGTATATTATACACCCAAGTGTCATGTTCCCAGTATATTACACACTCCAGTGCTAGGTCCCCAGTATATTATACACCCAAGTGTCAGGTCCCCAGTATATTACACAACACAGTATTAGGTCCCCAGTATATTACACACTCCAGTGCTAGGTCCCCAGTATATTATACACCCAAGTGTAAGGTCCCCAGTATATTACACAACACAGTATTAGGTCCCCTGTATATTACACACCCCAGTGCTAGGTCCCCAGTATATTACACAACACAGTATTAGGTCCCCAGTATATTACACACCCCAGTGTCAGGTCCCCAGTATATTACACACCCCAGTGTCAGGTCCCCAGTATATTACACACCCCAGTGCTAGGTCCCCTGTATATTACACACCCCAGTGCTAGGTCCCCAGTATATTACACAACACAGTATTAGGTCCCCAGTATATTACACACCCCAGTGTCAGGTCCCCAGTATATTATACACCCAAGTGTCAGGTCCCCAGTATATTACACACCCCAGTATTAGGTCCCCAGTATATTACACACCCCAGTGTCAGGTCCCCAGTATATTACACACCCCAGTGTCAGGTCCCCAGTATATTACACACCCCTGTGTCAGGTCCCCAGTATATTACACAACACAGTATTAGGTCCCCAGTATATTACACACCCCAGTGTCAGGTCCCCAGTATATTAAACACCCCAGTGTCAGGTCCCCAGTATATTACACACTCAAGTGCTAGGTCCCCAGTATATTACACAACACAGTATTAGGTCCCCAGTATATTACACACCCCAGTGTCAGGTCCCCAGTATATTACACACCCCAGTGTCAGGTCCCCAGTATATAACACACCCCTGTGTCAGGTCCCCAGTATATTACACACCTCAGTGTCAAGTCCCCAGTATATTACACACCCCAGTGTCAGGTCCCCAGTATGTTAAACACCCCAGTGTCAGGTCCCCAGTATATTACACACCCAAGTGCTAGGTCCCCAGTATAATACACAACACAGTATTAGGTCCCCAGTATATTACACACCCCTGTGTCAGGTCCCCAGTATATTACACACCCCTGTGTCAGGTCCCCAGTATATTACACACCCCAGTGTCAGGTCCCCAGTATATTATACACTCCAGTGCTAGGTCCCCAGTATATTACACACCCCAGTGTCAGGTCCCCAGTATATTACACACCCCAGTATTAGGTCCCCCGTATATTACACACCCCAGTGATAGGTCCCCAGTATATGACACACCCCAGTATTAGGTTCCCAGTATATTACACACCCCAGTGTCAGGTCCCCAGTATATTACACACCCCTGTGTCAGGTCCCCAGTATATTACAGACCCCAGTATCAGGTCCCCAGTATATTACACACCCCAGTGCTAGGTCCCCAGTATATTACACACCCCAGTGTCAGGTCCCCAGTATATTACACACCCCAGTGCTAGGTCCCCAGTATATTACACACCCCACCTGAGCGCAGCCCAGAGCACTCTACTGACTGACTGTCTGATCAGCTATACTTACCTATATGGTTCCTCTAGTTCCCCAGCTAATGCTCTCCCTGCCGTGTATGAGTGACATCGGGGCGGGGCTTTCCGTAGCGGGGACGGGGCTTTCCAGGACATACCTGGGACATGGTTTTGCCAAGGGGGGGGGTCTCCTCAAAATTGGGACAGTTGGCAACTATGCGGATTATGACATCATATATAGCACTAGGGCCCTGGACTATGACATCATTTATAGCACTAGGACCCCGGACTATGGCATTATATATAGTACTAGGACCCCGGACAATGACATTATATATAGTACTAGGACCCCGGACTATGAAATTATATATAGTACTAGGGCCCCAGACTATGACATCATTTATAGCACTAGGGCCCCAGTCTATGACATCATATATAGCACTAGGACCCCCAGACTATGCCATTATATATAGTACTAGGGCCTCCTTCCTAGAATGCTCATGATATTAAAGGAACACTTCGCTCATCGTATTAATGTTACATTTAATCCACCATAATGCATCATCCTAATTTTCTATCTCTCCTAATCTGGGCGGAGCTTTGTTGTCACTTTACAGTGTAATCCCTTTAAGAAGGGGAATTACCAGCAGGAGGCGGAGTCTGACAACTGTCAGCCTATATGGGACTATAGTTGTCACTGAACAAATTTAGAGGAGTAAGAGACCAGCAATGAACACAGGGGTCACAAGGCGTTTACTGTGTGTCTGCTGTTATGGAAGCTGGATATGTACAGTACTGTGGACTCTCTACGCAGGTCATACAGAACAGACATGAGTAATCAATCCTGCAGGAAGTCCCTCTACTGGTCATACAGAGCAGGCATGAATAATCAATCCCATAAGAAGTTGATATGCTCCTATAATGGTCATAAAGAGCAGACATGATGAATCAACCCTGAAAAGAATTTATATATTCCTATACACAACAGACATGCATAATCAATCTCATAGAAATATTCTAGTTAAACAAAGCAGTATAGACACTCACCAAATGCTTTATAGCTTATTTATTTTGTGAAATATCAAGCAGGTACATGGAGGATGGGGTTCAACTCACACAGCCTTCATCTGCTTCATGATTTGATGAAAGCCAAAACGTGTCCTCCATGTATCTGCTTGATATTTCACTGAATAAATAAGCATTAAAGAATTTGGTGAGTGTCAAGATTCTTTTATACCGCTATTCTGAAACCTGTCCTACCACGTGCACCACTAGCTTCACAAAGTGCTGTCCTCCTCCTACACGGTTATACAGAGCAGGCATGATGAATCAATCCCATAAGAAGCTGATATAATGGTCATACAGAGCAGACATGATTAATCAATCCCATAAGAAGCTGATATAATGGTCATACGGAGCAGACATGATTAATCAATCCCATAAGAAGCTGATATGCAGATATAATGGTCATACAGAGCAGACATGATAAATCAATACCATAAGAAGCTGATATGCAGATATAATGGTCATACAGAGCAGACATGATTAATCAATCCCATAAGAAGCTGATATGCAGATATAATGGTCATACAGAGCAGACATGATTAATCAATCCTATAAGAAGCTGATATGCAGATATAATGGTCATACAGAGCAGACATGATTAATCAATCCCATAAGAGGCTGATATGCAGATATAATGGTCATACAGAGCAGACATGATTAATCAATCCCATAAGAAGCTGATATAATGGTCATACAGAGCAGACATGATTAAGCAATCCCATAAGAAGCTGATATGCAGATATAATGGTCATACAGAGCAGACATGATTAATCAATCCCATAAGAAGCTGATATAATGGTCATACAGAGCAGACATGATTAATCAATCCCATAAGAAGCTGATATGCAGATATAATGGTCATACAGAGCAGACATGATTAATCAATCCCATAAGAAGCTGATATAATGGTCATGCAGAGCAGACATGATTAATCAATCCCATAAGAAGCTGATATAATGGTCATGCAGAGCAGACATGATTAATCAATCCCATAAGAGGCTGATATGCAGATATAATGGTCATACAGAGCAGACCTGATTAATCAATCCTGAAAAGAGATATATTCCTACACTGGTTATGTACATACACAGAGCAGACAAGAATGAATCCCATAAGATGATATGTGTCTATAATAGCAGACATGAGTAATAAATCCTAAAAAATAACTAATATGTCCCTGTGCTGGTCAGACATATAGAAAGCAGATGTGGATAATCAATCCTGGAAGGAGCTGATGCATCCCTATATATAAGGAGCAGACATGAATAATCAATCCCATAAGAAGCTGATATAGTGGTCATACAGAGCAGACATGAATAATCAATCCCATGAGAAGCTGTTATAGTGGTCATACAGAGCAGACATGATTAATCAATCCTGAAAAGAACTGATATAAAAAGCCCTTTTTCTGCTTCATTTATGGACCCAGTGTCATTGTTCTGGGGGTGGGGAATAATAGTAGATAATACAGTATAAGAAAGTATAGATTGCAATCCACATAATCTATGGCGATTGTCAATGGGAAATGGATTCTGCTGGAAGGTATACAATGACATGCGATTTAAAGGGGTACCCTGGCGGAAAAAATTTCTTTCAAATCAACTGGTAATTTATTTCTATTTAAAAATCTCCAGTCTCCCAGTACTTATCAGTTGCTGTATGTCCTGCAGGAAGTGGTGTATTCTTTCCAGTCTGACACAGTGCTCTCTGCTGCCACCTCTGTCCATGTCAGGAACTGTCTAGAGCAGTACTGGAAGACTGAAGATTTTTTAAATAGAAGTAAATTACAAATCTATATAACTTTCTGAAACTAGATGAATTGAAATGAAAAAGATATTTGCCGGAGTGCCCCTTTAACACCTCCTAAATTGTGTAAAATGTATATGTTAAACATTGATATTGATATTTCATCTTAAAAAAAATTCACCCAACGTAGTGTGGCTTTTCTGGAGGGGGATGTACGTGACAACGGCCTTATTGAAGACCCTTATATGTGATGTCACTCCTGTGACTCTCTGCTGGTATTTTAATGGAAAACAGCTGGCAGTGGCGGTGGTGTGTGGGGTGATGCTAACGTGCCGTCACCGGCCGCCGTATAATTGCTATTGATTTGGGACTGATTAACGTCCGCTCGTCCGTCCCATATTAGGAGGCTTGTAAATGTCACGCTGGAGGCCGGAGCAGAGGAAGCAGCAGGTGACAGCGGACAGGTGCCCCAGAGCGGGAAGAGAAAGTGACAAGAGGTTGAAGAGCTGAGACAAATGTGCGAACACAGGGCTGCAGGGAGCCTGGGATCTGTACCGACACAGCTCTAGACATAGGACAGAATATATGGAGGAACTGCTTCATGAAATGGCACTTGTGGGGTTAATTTCTTTCAAATCAACTGATGCCAGAAAGTTCTAGAGATTTGTAATTTACTTCTTTTAAAAAATCTCCAGTCTCCCAGTACTTATCAGCTGATATATGTCCTGCAGGAAGTGGTGTATTCTTTCCAGTCTGACACAGTCTGCAAATCCCCATCGAAAACCTCTCCCGCTCTCCAGACTGGAAAGAATACAACACTTCCTGCAGGACATACAGCAGCTGATAAGTACTGGAAGACTTGAACATTTTTAATAGAAGTCAATTACAAATCTCTGGCACTTTTTGGCACCAGTTGATGTGATAGAAAAATATTTTTGCTGAACTTCCCCCTTAATATAATGGCGCAATGAGAAATAATATACTATGACAGACCATATACTCATAGGGCTAAACTACAACTCCCAGCAGGCATCATCATTATTGTCACTACTGAACCACATCCCTTTAGAATTTGGAGACAATGGGGAAGATTTATCAAACATGGTGTAAAGATAAACTGGCCCAGTTGCCCCTAGCAACCAATCAGATTCCACCTTTTATTTCTCACAGACTCTTTGGAAAATGAAAGGTGGAATCTGATTGGTTGCTAGGGGCAACTGAGCCAGTCTCACTTTACACCATGTTTGATTAATCTCTCCTAAATTGTGTAATACTATGATATATATGGCCCATATCTGGATTGATTAGTCATGTCTGCTCCCATAGGCAGGAAGTGCATCGATCCTGATCATACCGGCAGACATGAGCAATCAATCCTGCAGGGAGTGCTTATAGATAGCCGCTGCCTGGATGTATGGAACCAGATTGGTGTTCAGGGGAAGTAATGTAACGCCATGTATATTAGAGAGTTGTTGTACTACATGTGTTTGGTCATTTTAGCTCTTTGTATATAATAGTGTAAAGCCCCTTTAATAAATCTCTTCAGCCTGCAAGGAGTTGTTGTTTTGCAGCAGCTGGAGCAGCACAGGTTGGCGATCGCTGGCGGAGACTGCGGCTGATATCAGGCCGGTTCTGTAGGGGAAACAGACATTGTCTCATCTGAGCGTATCTACACAGAGTACACAGCTGTAATAGTGTCTGGTCCCGGATATGGGTCTGTGGGTGTCCTGATTACTGCGATTACTATGTATGATGCATGAAGAAAGGAATCTGGGAGTGTATCCACAGAGCCGACACTGGGCAGATAAGCTGTGGATAGCCAGCTACTGTTCCACCACAGGTCCCAGCATGCCCTGCTGGATGAACCAAAATCTATGATCGACAGCGGGGATGGACACAGACTACTGAGAGTCCCACTATCAACACCCATAAAGCCGTCAACCATTTTATTAAATGAACAGGTAAGGTATTGGGCATTAAAGGGGCAAATGACAAAATCTCCTGTGGTAAATGATAACCCTGGGGGTTTATGACAGAGAAGGGGTAAATGGTGACATACTGGGAGTCTAGTTATGGGGTAAATAATATCCCTGGTGATGTAGGGCAGTAAAGGGGTTAATTATAACATTCCTAGTAAATCCTTGAACTTCTAGAGCAGTGATGGGGTTAATGGTAACAAATACATTGATGTGTAGCATTAAGGGGGTAAAAAAATAACACCCCTGGTGGTCTAGGGCAATAAGCAGGATTCTGGTGATGTTCCCGATATTTTAGGGCAGTGAAAAGGGTTAGTGGTAACATCCATGGTGGTGTATGGCAGGCGGGAGAGCTCCACCGTGGAATTCTGCCAATTTTATTCTGTGTGAACTGGACCTAAGGGGTGGATAACAACATTCCTGGAGGCCTATGGAAGTGATAATGGTATTAAAGGAGAAGTCTGACGAAAATTTTTATTACAGTATTGTATTTCCCCCCAAAAGTTATACAAATCCCCAATATACACTTATTACAGGAAATGCTTATAAAGTGCTTTTTTCCCTGCACTTACTACTGCATCAAGGCTTCACTTCCTGGATAACATGGTGATGTCACTTCCTGGATAACATGGTGATGTCACTTCCTGGATAACATGGTGATGTCACTTCCTGGATAACATGGTGATGTCACAACGCTGCTGGAGAGGATGATGGCAGGGGGACACTGAGAGACACGGCACTGGAGGGACATTGAGCATCCCTCTGCCATCATCCTCTCCAGCAGCCACAGCCCGCACAGCTCTGGGAGTCGGGTTGTGACATCACCATGTTATCCAGGAAGTGACATCACTATGTTATCCAGGAAGTGGCATCACCATGTTATCCAGGAAGTGACATCATCATGTTATCCAGGAAGTGACATAACCATGTTATCCAGGAAGTGACATCACCATGTTATCCAAGAAATGAAGCCTTGATGCAGTAGTAAGTGCAGGGAAAAAGTCCTTTATGTGCATTTCCCATAATCCCATAATATGTGTATATTTGGGATTTGTATAACTTTTGGGGGGCAATACAATACTTTAATAAAAAAAATTCGCCGGACTTCTCCTTTAAGGCCATGCCAGGATAATGGTAACATCCCTGATGGTTTTTGGCAGTAAAAGGGTCAAATATAACAGGTGGTCTAGGGCAGTAAAGGGGTTAAAAAGATCCCTGATGATCTGGTGTACTGAGACTGTAAGTTCTAAAATCCTTGGGGTAGTAAAAGAGTTTATGATTAGTGTTGAGTGGACTTGCCGAACTGTTAGGGTTTAGCAACATTCTCCAAACCCGAACACTTGGTTTTTTACTCCCGGTGTCTGGAGAAGTGGGATGCTGTCCTAGGGCCACCAGGAAAGCATGGATACTGCCTATATCTGGGTTCGGAGAATATTGCCAAACCAGAACACTCAACACTATTAAAGGGGTTATCCAGTGCTACAAAAACATGGCCACTTTCTTCCAGGGACAGCACCACTCTTGTCTCCAGCTTGGGCGGGGTTTTGTTGCTTAGTTCCATTGAAGTGAATGAGGCTTAAATGCAAACCGCACCTGAACTGGAGACAAGAGCGGTGCTGTCTCTGAAAGAAAGTGGCCATGTTTTTGTAGCACTGGATAACTCCTTTATAGATACATTAAAGTAGTGATACTCGAGCTGTTGCCAAACTCCAACTCCCAGCATGCCCTGACAGCCAAGGACAGATCGGAGCCCCCTGCCTGGTCAGCTTTTAGCCAGTGCCATAATCGCACTGCCCATCACTATGTCTAGCATTGGTAAGGCCCAGCCTCTCCTGTTATATTATAGAGCGCTTCCTCTCTATCTGCTGTATAACGGACCCGGCACTGATCAGTGGTCCGAGGTGGAGATGTGTGCAGCAGGTGACGGGCGGTCTATCTGCCGTATAACGGACCCGGCACTGATCGGTGGTCCGAGGTGGAGATGTGTGCAGCAGGTGACGGCTCGTCTATCTGCCGTATAACGGACCCGGCACTGATCGGTGGTCCGAGGTGGAGATGTGTGCAGCAGGTGACGAGTCATCTATCTGCCATATAACGGACCCGGCACTGATCGGTGGTCTGAGGTGGAGATGTGTGCAGCAGGTGACGAGTCATCTATCTGCTGTATAACGGACCCAGCACTGATTGGTGGTCCGTGCCAGAGATGTGTGCAGCGGGTGACGGCTCGTCTATCTGCCATTTAACAGACTCGACACTGATCAGTGGTCCGTGGTGGGGATGTATGCAGCAGGTGACGGCTCGTCTATGTGCCACATAATGGACCCGGCACTGATCGGTGGTCTGTGGTGGAGATGTGTGCAGCGGGTGACGGCTCGTCTATCTGCCATATAATGGACCCGGCACTGATCGGTGGTCCGTGGTGATGTGTGTGCGATGCCCTGGCCCCTGGGGGCCACTTCCGCAGTGCTGATGTTATGAGCGGGCAATGACCGGGGCAGCTGCAGGGGTTGTCACGATATAGGCCTGAGGGCGGCACAGCTGTAGGGCCGGTCTGTGGAATCTGCGGGTGATGATGGGCATGCGATTCTTCGCTGCACTTAGTCAGGGCACCAGTTAGTGGACACCAATGCCAGGGTTCAGTAACAGCGGTTTTATTATAGATGAGGTAACTAGTAGCAACAGTTCTGTCCGGATGCAACCGGGTATATAGCAGGCTTTGACAAATAAAGCAGGAGTGGTGCTGCATAGGCTGTGAGAATACGTGCAGGATGATGGGAGTAGGAGTATGAGAGAAATAGCGTTGCTGGGTGGATTAGCTTGAGAATAATACTTGCTGTGAATCCTTGTAGCGATGAGGAGAGATAACGGAATGACACCCAGATGAGAGAGAAGACTCCGGACACTTGAGCAGGCAGATACAGCCGAAGACTTGAACACAGCAGAGCACTCGATCCACAATTCTAGTGGTAAAGTGGGAGCTGCAAAGAAGAGGTCCAACTCCTCTGAGGTAGGAGAGCGACGACACACACCCTCCTTGCTTGGGAGCAGGGGGAAGACTAACTTGTTAGGAGGAAGTGGGAGGTCACATGGTTGCTCCTGGCCAAAGCTAGTCGGCCATTGGAGGAACCATGGTTACAGGGCACTGGCACGGTCACGTGATCAACAGCCTTGCATACCACTGTACAATGTAATAATACACAGGAATACATGAGAATGCACATTACCAGAGAATACTAGGGGGAAACCAGCAGCAGTTGCAGTGCAAACACTTACCAGAACAGGCATGGACACAGCAATAGAAATGGCCATAATAGGAGTAGTAGTCCTTGCGTTCTGGGACACTGCATGTGCAGCAGGTGACGGCTCGTCTATGTGCCACGTAATGGACCCAGCACTGATCGGTGGTCTGTGGTGGGGATGTATGCAGCAGGTGACGGCTCGTCTATCTGCCATATAACGGACCCGGCACTGATCGGTGGTCCGTGGTGATGTGTGCAGCAGGTGACGGCTCGTCTATGTGCCACGTAATGGACCAGGCACTGATCGGTGGTCCGTGGTGGAGATGTGTGCAGCAGGTGACGGCTCATCTATCTGCCGTATAACAGACCCGGCACTGATCAGTGAACAGAGGTGATGTGTGCAGCGGGTGACGGCTCGTCTATGTGCCACGTAATGGACTCGGTACTGATCAGTGGTCCGTGGTGGAGATGTGTGCAGCAGGTGACGGCTCGTCTATGTGCCACGTAATGGACCGGGCACTGATCAGTGGTCCGTGGTGGAGATGTGTGCAGCAGGTGACGGCTCGTCTATCTGCCATATAACGGACCCGGCACTGATCGGTGGTCCGTGTTGGAGATGTGTGCAGCAGGTGACAGCTCCCAGCAGCCATCTCCAGCGTACGATCTGCTGAAATACTCGGCGGTGTTTGGTCTGCTCCCCACCCCCAGTGCAGAATTGTTTTTGCTATTAAACTCTTTGCACTGAGACAGATTATTTTACCATGCGGTGAATCTACAGAGCGGCGGTGAGAAAGCAGCTGCCACTGGGCATCTTCCAGGGATCGCTTTTCATTGCATTTTTTGGCACATGGTTTAGGTCCAGCTGACATTCGACGAAAGCCGACGTCTGTGCGCTCAACTATCTCCACATTAAGGTTTCACCCCCCCATCCTTTATATTATCCGCACGCGTTATATGATGTCTATGCCTTCTTATATTAACTGATAGCCGTGTCATCCTTTATATTTACAGGGTGATGATGTCACATATCTGCCGCTGTGCAGGTGTTCTATGATGTAACATACAGATATAGCGGAGCTGAGTGGCATATGGCACAATCCATGGTGGTTTTGTATAGAAAAATATCTGCCACTGTATGCAGTAAGCTCCCTCTAGTGGTGGCTGCAGACCACCGGCATGCCATCTTTTAGAGGAGTTGTCCAAGCTTAGTAAACATGGCCGTTTTCTTCTACAAACAGCACTTGTCCTCAGTTTTAGTGGGGGTTTTGCGTCTCAGTGAATGAAGCAGAATCGTAATACCACACACAACGTGAGAACAGGGGTGGCGCTGTTCTTGTAAGAAAGTTGTAGCTCTGTTTTCTGTAACCTCTTTAAATACTTAAAATTTTCCCATAAGAAATCATTAAAATGCAGACAATTGGTTCCACACCCCAAAAAGTATTTTTTATTCTGAATAACGTAAAAAAGATTAAACAAACATTTATAAACAGCTGAATATGTGATATTATAAGTTACTGTAGAGTATAGCAATCAGCATGTGGAGTATAATGTATAGTAACTGCATAAACCTGATAACACAGCAGCAGTTTGTAGATACCAACATATTACTTAACTATCCCCTGCCCACACAACAACCCTAACCCTCAGGGTTGGTGCTAATCAGGAAGGTTAGGGTTAAGATTGGGGCTGTGGGGAGGGTTAAAACATAACAGATCAGTGGAATCTAACTCTAATCCGACCCCTAACCCTAAAACTAAACGTTCGGATTAGATTCGGGTGTCTGGCAGGGTCTGATTTTGGCTGCTAGGAAGACCTGGAGTGGAGCAGCCAATGAAATCCAACCGGGGCGGGGCTTACCTGGAGAGCTGTGTGCGCGCACCCAGCGAGGTCCCTTTACGGTATGGGATTTAGACCCTACCGATACAGAAAGGAACTGCAAATCCCCAGAATGCAGTAGCGTAGTACAAAAGAGAAACAGGGCTGCAGCCAGAGGTCTGTGTGGTCACATGACAGCAATGGGGAAGGGAGGGGTGTGTTCAGCATGGACCAATCAGGAAGTGAGAATCACAGAGCTGTGCAGGAGGATAGTGACAGAAACCTTTCTATACAGCAGTGTGAATGGCTGTAAGTGTAAGTGAAGGCACATTAAAGCAGCAGTGTGTATAGCTGAGTGTAATGGAGAGGATGGGAAACAGAGGGTTGACAGAGACTGCAGGGAGCATGGAGAAATGAGCAGGATATATGTGGGCACATCGCTCTCTGTCTGGGGAGAGAGGGGTTACAGGTATGGAGAGATTACCTCCACAGTCCTGTCCCCTAATGCAAGCCCCAGCCTGAAGTGAATCTGCTATGATATGGAAGGTGAGGGAGACTTCCTGGGACAGAGTACAGTGCTGTAGACCCCGCTATGCAGACCATGCACCTCCTCTACTCCCGCTCCCACCCAGTACAGGGAGCTCTTACACCAAAGCAATGCTCGTAATCCAAGTTACAATTTTGAAAAACTGTGAGCTCTTAAACCAAAACGCTCTTAAACCAAGTTACCACTGTATTTCCTACTTGTAATGATGCAGGTGCCGTCATTGACAGCTGCTCTGGTCCTATTATATAGTCTGTGCCTACGTCTGCAGGGACATATATGCAGTGCTTTATGGCCGCCAAGGTGATAGATTTGATATTGTTTTGGCAACTTGTACATTGTTTGCCAGCAAATGATGTGTCCTCCATGATAAATGAGAATGGGTCAAAAAGAACTTTCTATGTCATCAGTATTTTCATATAAATGTTGACTTACAGTTTCTAGAAGTTCATTGCTATCATGTCAGAATAGAGCGGCTGTCACTGACAGCTGTTCCAGTCTCATTATCTGACTGTTACACTGTCAAATCTGCATTGTCCGAGGCTAACATATTGGTAAGGTAGTGTAATATATGCACCACAGGACAGGATTCCAATATTTTTATTCAATATTAGAGGAAATAAGTCAATGAGAGACACTCTATTCTCTTTAAAGGGGTTCTCTGACAAGAAAAAAATTCTTTTAAATTAACTTAGCTTTGTACTTAGCTTCCGGTACTTATCAGCTACTTTATGTCCTACAGCGAGTAGTGTATTCTTTCCAGTCTGACACAGTGCTCTCTGCTGCCACCTCTGTCCATGTCAGGAACTGTCCAGAGTAGCAGCAAATCCCCATAAAAAACCTCTCCTGCTTTGGACAGTTCCTGAAATGGACAGAGGTGGCAGCAGAGAGCACCGTGTCAGCTGCTACTTCCTGCAGCACATACAGCAGCTGATAAGTACTTAAAGACTTAAAATTTTCAAATAGAAGTAAATTACAAATCTATATAACGTTCTGACGCCAATTGATTTGAAAGAAAAAGATTTTTGCCAGAGTACCCCTTTAAACGATACGGTGATTGGTCGTGCGGACTGGCAGATCAAATAGTCGTGCCGTCTAAAGGCTCTGCGATCGAGCACCAATCTCACTTAATTCGTATTAACTGACAGGAACGTTCTTTGGCGTCGGACAGCCATGATAGACGTGGAAGTGATTTAGTGACTTGTACTAGACATAGTTATAGGGTGACGTATATGCCCCCTACACTGGATAGGCTATTAGTACACCATACAGGTCGAAAACTACTTCCCAGTCAATAACCCGAGCAGATTTTTCACTTGTGTTACACAGAATCTGTCTGCACACACGCACATAACCTGCCTGGAGGTTTTCACCCCATAAATAAGGTGTAATCTGCAGGAATAAAGGCCAGAGATCGGAGCTTGGATAGCAATCACAGACAGCTCAATATCTCTGGGCCTTTCCCACACTAGAGTTCCACTAAACACTTATGGGGGCTCTGGGAGCCGGACTTCCTCCGCTAACATGCACCAGTCCCACTCAAGTCTAGTCACAAGGCACTTTTTTTTTTTCTTTTACTCTTTTCCTAATGAGAAAATCAGAATCCAGGGACGGGTTTCACTCGGCCTCCAGTCTCTGAGATCTTTTCTTTTTTTAGGTTGTTTTTCATTCAAGGCCCCACAGGCCTCCTCCTATATTATACTTTTACCATGAGCCAGAATACTATAGTACATTTGGGGGGAGATTTATCAATCATGGTGTAAAGTGAAACTGGCCCAGTTGCCCCTAGCAACCAGATTCCACTTCTCATTCCTCACAGACTCTTTGGAAAATGAAAGGTGGAATCTGATTGGTTGCTAGGGGCAACTGAGCCAGGTTCACTTTACACCATGTTGGATAAATCTCCCCCTTTGTGTTATGTTTCCAAAGCCTTTTTATTGGAGATGGTGTTTATTGGTTTGTTTAAAGCGACTGTACCATCAGGTACATCACTTTGGGTTTGTTACCTCAATGGATCGGCGCCACAGCAGGGATGAAGGTGGCGTGGTCCTTGTTTTGAACCACCATTCGGCGCTGATCTGTTTTTGAGCACCAGCCCAGCATGAAGCACTGGGGTCGGGCCCGCCGGCCCCCAGTGTGACGAAACCCCCTCTAATGGAGCTGGGTCACAGAGGGAAGGGGAGATCGTCACACTGGGGGCCGGCGGGCCCGACCCCAGTGCTTCATGCTGGGCTGGTGCTCGGGAACAGACCAGCGACAGACAGCAGTTCAAAAAAGGACCGCGCCACAGGCATCCCTGCGCTGGCGGCGATCCATTCAGGTAACAAACCCAAAGCAATGTACCTGATGCTACAATGACCGTCAAGTAGCTCTGGGTTTGGGTTTGTCAACATCCTCCGAACCCGGATGCTCGCCATTTGACTTCCAACGTCTAGAAAAATTGGATGCAGCTTTAGGGAGTCCTGGAAAACATGAATACAGCCATGGACTGTAGAGATGAGCGCAACTGGAGCATGCTCAAGTCCGATCATTCAGCATTTGAATACTGGTGGCTGAAGAAGTTGGATGCAGTCCTAGGGAGTCTGGGAAAACATGTATACAAAGGCTGTATCCATGTTTTTCTGTCAGCCATAGAGCGGCATCCAAATTCTGCAGGTGCTGTGAGTCAAATGCGCTCTGGTTCAGAAAACATTGCCAAACCTGAACAGTTCGGCAGATCCGCTCAACACTACAGACTCCCTAGGGCTGCATCTAACTTCTTCAGCCAACGGTATTCAAGCGATCAGACTCGAGCATGCTCCAGTTGCGCACATCTCTACTCACCATAGATTCATATCAAGGAAACCTTTGTAGATCTGTGGCAACCTAGCATAAGTGGAAGACCTTGACTTTCCACATTGAACTGGACATGGGCTTCTCTACTTTTTGGGCCGAAAAGAATGTTACGGTCACATACCAGAGGAGAATAGTCAGGAGGCAAAAAGCTAGAGAACCAGAAGCTTGGCGAGAAATGGAGCCAGGTTCTAAAACAATAGGCATCAAACAAACAATCTAAGAGGAGGTAGTATGCAGAGACGAGGTCAGGATCAGGAGGCTAACTAGGGACAATACACTATTTGCTCACCACCAAAAATGAAAGCGGTTCCCGGGACTAATATTAATGCCCAATCCTAATGATAAGACCTCAATATTTGATCTTAGGAGTCAAACTTCCAGAATTAGCTAAATGAAGGATTCATGGGAAGTTGAATCTAACTACCACCTGATAAATTATTGATGGCTTAGAAGTCCTAGATAACTTCTTTTGTCTTCACCCATGTACCTAACTTATT
This sequence comes from Dendropsophus ebraccatus, assembly GCF_027789765.1. NCBI lineage: Eukaryota > Metazoa > Chordata > Amphibia > Anura > Hylidae > Dendropsophus > Dendropsophus ebraccatus. The sequence goes on from NC_091462.1 coordinate 106,065,343, forward strand.
TATGGGAAACAATTGGCAACAAAAATGTGTTCCTATTATAGGTGTTTATTATCCAACCTGCCTAAGGGCTGCACCTTGGCACTCTTATGCATGGACAGGTTCAAAAATGTTAGATAAAACTAAAGAACTAGGAAATCACACTAAGTTATTGCAAGTTTTTGGAGGGGCCTCCTGTTGAATATACCCAACGTTCGTGGTCATCATACATGGTCCATCAATTGAACTTGACTAAGAAGATCTAAAGTTCTCCCCACTTTATGTTGTCTTAACCCAACTGAATTGGTGGACCTTGTATGATTTCTGAAGCTGCTCAAACATTTCCATCCCCTCAGAGGAGATCTCGGTACCAGCCCATTTGGCAGATGATGATGGTGTCCAATAACTCTCTCTCCAGGAGATATATTGGAGAAACAAAAGATCTTGTCCGCTCCTCGTTCATAGTTCAACAATGTATTGGCTTGAACGGTGCACATGTTTCATATAGATTACGACCTCTGTGGGTCATTGTCAAGGTAGGGACCATATCAAGGGAATCGGGAACGGGCTTTGAGCCGGCAGGGTATTTCCTATCTCCCCCTTGACACACACTACTTGTAATAAGTTTTATGATGCAATATGCAATAATAGCGAGTGCCGGGCATTCATGTTCTGCGCTGAACAAACATTATCCAGATGTTTTGTCACATTCCTGCGGGAACGGTTCATACCTGCAAGAACTCTGCATTTCTGCTCCACGCCTGACTGCTAATGAAGGGAGACAAGGGTGATGTAGACAGGCCTAGCACAGCCACATAGCCACGCTTTAGGGGGATGATATTTAGTATCAGTCTGAAGGGCGCTTAATAATGGCGTTGGCTACGGGCCAATTGTGTAAATCCAAGCCAACTCCCATTACAAGTGACGGCCGACGGTAGGAGATGAAATGTCGCTCTTGAGAGACGGGCTGCTCTCACGTAACACACCATGCAAAGAAACCCAAATTATAAAGACATCCGGCAATGTTTATGAAAATTGTCACCTACGGAAATAATATGTAACCAGAGCTCCTAGGGATGTTTGACCCAATTTTTTTTACACTGTTCTGTGATAAAATAACAGAGCTTCTAGAAATGTGTCGAGATGACTTCCAAAAGTCTTACACCTTCAAGAACGTTGCAGCTGGTACATAAAGGAAACTGAAAAATATAAAAAGTATGTAATGTAAAAACTCTGATCGAACCCCGATCTTTTACCTATAAAGAGTGTCTCTCCCTTTGGAGGACCCAGAATGTCCATGATTTTTCAAGACAGCCAATTGATTGCAATAGGAACCACGTAATACCCAACCTCCATTGTGGAGGAGCTGCAGGGAAAACGAACACTTGCTGGTGTTCCCCACAGAAGACCCCTAAGCATTGAGCTACCTGCGATTATGAAAAAAATGCAATTGTGCTGAAAGTATAAAATTTACGACTAGAGATGAGCGAACCGGGTTGGGGTTCGAGTCGATCCAAACCCGAACGTTCGGTATTTGATTAGCTGGGGCTGCTGAACTTGGATAAAGCTCTAAGGTTGTCTGGAAAACATGGATACAGCCAATGACTATATCCATGTTTTCCACATAGCCTTAGGGCTTTATCCAACTTCAGCAGCCACCGCTAATCAAATGCCGAAAGTTCGGGTTCGGATCGACTCGAGCATGCTCCAGGTTCGCTCATCTCTAGTTACGACATATGGAGTCTTCTTTTTCTCTGCAACTAAATTTTCATTCAACTGAACAACGTTGAGCTGCAATACCAGACATAGCCACAAGAGGTGCTGTTACTTCAGATCCAAATTTCAAATCTCATAGACCCTTTTAAAGGGATTGAACAAGATTTTTTAGAAAATTTTGTAGGAACTGGAATCAACATAGAATAGAAATCAAAACTCCCAATGCGGCTTTAGCATCATTGATACTCTGACCTGCAGCGACGATTTGGCATATGTCATTCGCTGAATACTAGTTAGGGTACGTCCACCTATAGCAGATATGGTGCCGATTTTCTGCATTGTGTGAATGTACCCATAGGTTCATTCTGCTGGCTCTACTAATGATGTACTGAGAGGAGCTGATATCACTCGGTATATCGTGTGCTGACACTTCTCTTAATTTCGCAGGTTTTAATTAATCAAAGAAATGAGCGAATAAAGTAAAATTGTGTTTAAAAGAAAGTAGCCATGGTTTCACTGGGGATCGAACCCAGGACCTTCTGCGTGTAAAGCAGACGTGATAACCACTACACTATGAAACCTGACTGAGAGAGTCACATGGCTACTTAATCACCCAGTGACTCTTTGCACTCTGCACAATGGGTAGTAAACCAGCAAAGAACAAAGTTCATCCCAAGACCAGAGGGAGAGAGAAGTATTATAACATGTTATGGACTATTATAGAAAATGATGAATTCTATGTCTAGTTACCAGTGTTTAAAGGGGTAAATTAACTGGTGTCAGAAAGTTATACACATTTGTAATTTATTTCTATTTAAAAATTTCAAGTCTTCCAGTACTTATCAGCTGCTGTATGTCCTGCAGGAAGTGGTGTATTCTCTCCAGTCTGACACAGTGCTCTCTGCTGCCACCTCTGTCAATGACAGGAACTGTCCAGAGCAGTAGCAAATCCCCATAGAAAACCTCTCCTGCTCTGGACAGTTCCTGACATGGACAGAGGTGGCAGCAGAGAGCACTGTGTCAGACTGGAAAGAATACACCACTTCCTGCAGGATATACAGTAGCTGATAAGTACTGGAAGACTGGAGATTTTTCAATAAAAGTATATTACAAATCTATATAACTTTTGGAAAACATTTCGCCGGAGTGCCCCTTTAAATGGTCCCTAGGGTCCTCCAACACTTGAGAAGATACCAGTATTATAAATGGAAGATGAGGGTCCTGTTACTTATTTTCCTCTGGACCCCAGAAGTTTTAAAGGGGTTATCCAGCGCTACACAAAAATGGCCACTTTCTTCCAGAGACAGCTCCTCTCTTGTCTCCAGTTTGGCTGCAGGTTTTGTAAGGGTCCATTTACACAGAAAGATTATCTGACAGATTATCTGCCAAAGATTTGAAGCCAAAGCCAGAAACAGACTGTAAACAGAGATCAGGTCATAAAGAAAAGACTGAGATTTTTCCTCTTTTGAAATCCTTTCCTGGCTTTGGCTTCAAATCTTTGGCAGATAATCTGTCAGATAATCTTTCTGTGTAAATGGTCCCAACTCATTTCCATTGAAGTGAATGGAGTTTAATTGCAAACTACACCTGAACTGGAGATAAGAGTCATGCTGTCTCTGGAAGAAAGTGGCCATGTTTTTGTAGCACTCGATAACCCCTTTAAGGTACATCTCTGGTCGAGTCCATTACCAGGAATTGTAAAACCCTAAATTTTGGTGTGTTTTTTTTTTTCTTTAGGAAGAGCGCCTCCCGTGTCCTTAGGCGGTGTTTGGTATTACAGCTGGAATTTACTTAAATAGGTTTATATATAAAATACCAGACACAGCCTTTAAACCCAGGATGGGCAGCCTTTGGCCCTCTAGCTGTTGTAAAACTACAATTCCCATCATGCCTGGACAGCCAAAGCTCCGCTTTGGCTGTCCAGGCATGAAGGGAATTGTAGTTTTTCAACAGCTGGAGGGCTGAAGGTTCCTTATCCCTGCAAGTGGCGATGTTTCTGGATAAAAACACTCTTTTATCAAATTTTACACAACATCTTAAAAGGGACATGGAAATAAGTAGCACCTAGCAGAGCGCCACCTAGAGTTCTGCAGGAATTGCCCATAGTATCTAATGGAGTTTTGGTAGCTGACCCCCCATGATAAGACATAAGATGATCTGCGTTGATATCAGGCCCCTCCATCATGGCCGCCCACACGTCCCGTGTGCTCCTGTACCTGCTCTCTTGTGTCCGTTGCACAATCCACGTATTACACTAAGCTCGTACAATAACCTGAGTTGATCTTACGGCTCCCAAATGAGCGGCCTGGGGCTGTCTGCAGGCAGAGCCTCTCACAACAGATGTTGCTGTGATGCTGATGGATGTGTAATGTCTCCCTGCTGGGACTGTTACATGATCACCGCCACCACCGCCGCTGCTGCTGCCGCTTTATACGTTTAGCAGGACGCAGCCGCTTACTAAAATATTCTCATCTATTTCCTCTCAATATCCCATTTGGATGGAGTCTATGAAGAAGAGCGGAGCTGCTGCCGATAACTGAGAGTTAGGGGGTACACCGGGAATACTATGATAATGGTGTACACTGGGAGCACTGGGATGATGGGGTACACTGGAAATACTGTGGTAATGGGGATCACTGGGAGCACTGGGATGATGGGGTACACTGGGAGCACTGTGGTAATGGGGTACATTAGCTGTGATTGGTTGGTAGGAGAGTTGTGATTGGTTGCTAGGAAAGTTGTGATTGTTAGAGGAGCTGTGATTGGTTGGTAAGGGAGCTGTGATTGGTTGGTAAGGGAGCTGTGATTGATGGTAGGAGGGATGTGATTGGTTGGTAGGGGAGCTGTGGTTGGTAGTGGAGAAGCTGTGGTTGGTTTGTAGGGGAGCTGTGATTGGTTGGTAGGAGAGCTGTGATTGGTTGGTAGGAGAGCTGTGATTGGTTGGTAGGAGAGCTGTGATTGGTTGGTAGGGGAGCTGTGATTGGTTGGTAGGAGAGCTGCAATTGGTTGGTAGGGGAGCTGTGATTGGATGGTAGGAGAGCTGTGATTGGTTGGTAGGAGAGCTGCAATTGGTTGGTAGGGGAGCTGTGATTGGTTGGTAGGAGAGCTGTGATTGGTTGGTAGGAGAGCTGTAATTGGTTGGTAGGGGAGCTGTGATTGGTTGGTAGGAGAGCTGCAATTGGTTGGTAGGGGAGCTGTGATTGGATGGTAGGAGAGCTGTGATTGGTTTGTAGGGGAGCTGTAATTGGATGGTAGGAGAGCTGTGATTGGTTTGTAGGGGAGCTGTAATTGGTTGGTAGGAGAGCTGTGATTGGTTGGTAGGGGAGCTGTGATTGCTTTGTAGGGGAGCTGTGATTGGATGGTAGGGGAGCTGTGATTGGATGGTAGGAGAGCTGTGATTGGTTTGCAGGGGAGCTGTGATTGGATGGTAGGGGAGCTGTGATTGGTTTGCAGGGGAGATGTGATTGGATGGTAGGGGAGCTGTGATTGGTTGCTGTTGGGAAATTGAGCAGTTTTTTTGATGCACAAGATTGCAGTTGAAATAGCCCCCTTTTCACCCATATCACGCCCACTTTCAATAAACCACACCCCCTTGTCAGGTGAGGCTCAGTTTCTCCTCTTTTAGTGGCACAGTCCTGGTACATTTGCTGGGTCTGTTCTCCACCCTAATTCATCTATACTGCCTCACAGTCACTCCTATACACAGAGTATACGGTATACAGTGTATTGTCATCTTCCTGTGATATCAATGTTATGCGTCACTACTACATAAAACAGGCCGTCTCCACTGCTGGAGAAAAGCGCGAGGGGTTCCGGACCATTGGAACCAGTTAACTTCATGGATGTGTAACAAACTGAGTTCCCCTTGAACTGCGGCTTCTCACCTCCGGCTCCATGTGTAACCGGCCGTGGAGGCTTCTAGCAAGTGTGAAGAAAGCTGGCTCACCGCACACTGCCGCCGTACCACAGGAAGCCTCCTCACCGCCCCAACACCTTCACCCTCATTTACTGGGCTCAACCTTGTTACATTTCAGAAATAGTCAAATCTATGGGGGAAATATCCTAAATATAGGGGGAAAATGGGAATAAATTCACATATGACTTGTGTTAGGACAATGAGGAACAAGTTATGTATCCTATACTTCTAACTCTATCTATCTATCTATCTCCTATCTATCTATCTATCTATCTATCCATCTATCTATCTATCTATCTATCTATCTATCTCCTATCTATCTATCTATCTCCTATCTATCTATCTCCTATCTATCTATCTATCTATCTATCTATCTATATATCTATCTATTATCTATCTATCTATCTATCTATTATCTATCTATCTATCTATCTATCTATCTATCTATCTCCTATCTATCTATCTCCTATCTATCTATCTATCTATCTATCTATCTCCTATCTATCTATCTATCAATCTCCTATCTATCTATCTATCTATCTATCTATCTATCTATCTATCTATCTATCTCCTATCTATCTATCTATCTATCTATCTATCTCCTATCTCCTATCTATCTATCTATCTCCTATCTATCTATCTATCTATCTATCTATCTATCTATTATCTATCTATTTATCTCCTATCTATCTATCTATCTATCTATCTATCTATCTATCTATCTATTTATCTATCTCCTATCTATCTATCTATTTCCTATCTATCTATCTATTATCTATCTATCTCCTATCTATCTATTTATCTATCTATCTCCTATCTATCTATCTATCTATCTATCTCCTATCTATTATCTATCTATCTATCTATCTATCTCCTATCTATCTCCTATCTATCTATCTATCTATCTATCTCCTATCTATCTATTATCTATCTATTTATCTCCTATCTATCTATCTATCTATCTATCTCCTATCTATCTCCTATCTATCTATCTATCTATCTATCTATCTATCTATCGATAAAGTAAGTGCTCCAATATTCAGAAGAAAACTCATTGATATGTTATTAATCTGTTTGTGAGACCTGTGCAGAGATCATTGTATAGTGTCCTAGTACAGGTGTGCCATTACGTCTTGTCTGTCACCTGTCTAAAGGTAACTTTATCAGGTGTCACACTCTGGGATGATGGGTGCCTTTCTGCACTGTCACCACTTGGTGTCTCACTCTCCCCTGGTTGTTGTGCACATCTGAAGGAAAAGGGTTAACTTTGACTTGTCCACTGTTCTTTTTTTTAAACGATATTTTATTAGTGGCTTATGTAATATTTGAACATACATATTGAAAATTCATTACATATTCAAAAAGAAAGTCGCTCACAGGCAACAAACGATTGTATGTTTACAATATCATACAGATACAATGAGCTTGTTCACTGTTCTGTTCTGACCAATCACTGGATCCTTAGTGGGACAAAGAGCCTAAGCCGAAGTATTCCACTGGTATGTGCCCAGCCTTCTCGGGTAATCTTGAGAGGTTAGCTTTGCCCATTAGTTAAAGCCTGGGACTTGTGCTACCAAACCTGACAGTCTTTGGACTTGTTTGGCAAGGTGGTGCGTTCGGGGTTGGGTAACACCCCTCCTGGCCACAGTGACCAGTGCCCCAGTGAAAACACCAGAGCCCACGTGCTGTTGCCACCTAAAGCACCCCGGGCCACAACAATTGTACAGGGGAGGAGAAGGTTGAGCTGCTATTGTCTTCTCGATCTACTGTAATGCTGCAGGGATCACTTTCCAGCAGCCTCCTCCTTATCATCACAGACAGAATAGACAATTATATGTAGATAGATAGATAGAATACACGATTTCCTTCATTCCTGATATTCAGACACCAGAGCCCCCGTTTTAACCCCAACTTCACCCGCACCGCACCTATATACAGTAGATAGCTCTGGGTTGTGTTTCTCTCACAGTAAAGAAATAAGTAAACTCTTGGTTATTATCTGACACAATGAAATTCAGGATCTGGGATATATACAGTCATTATAGGCAAGAGACAGGCCCTGCGTGTTCAGTCTCTTGGGGGCCACAACCCACAATGCATCATGTGCTAATCCTCCATGTTTTATATTGGCATTAACACACGGCGCACAGAAGCCCACCTCAAAGGGGTTAAACTGTGCACCATATGGACAGGGCACAATCCCCTTCTCTTTGTACCCAAGGCCTGTGGATTTAGATGCGTCCCCGGCTCTTTCTTTCCATGGGCCTAGCTCTTCACTTGGCAGTATATCACCTGTTTTATAGGGTCACGTGGGATCTGTTAATGGGGTGCCTGCTTCTTGATGATTTCAGGATGAGCGCTTCCATTGCACATGGAAACCATTCACACACCTGGAGTCGCCTCGATGGACTTCATATGTGCTCCAGGGATACACAGAACAGCGACGTCTATAGTCAGAGGGACCGAAAGCTGAACGATGGAGACATTATGTTTACTGAGCTTGTATTATATACATTCAGAAATAGATATCACTGCGATACAATATACAGATTAAAATGGTCAATAGATAGATAGGAGATAGATAGATAATAGATAGATAGATAGATAGATAGATAGATAGATAGATAATAGTCTATCTATCTCTCTATTATCTATCTATCTCTATCTATCTCCTATCTTTCCTCTATCTATCTATCTATCTATCTATCTCCTATCTATCTATCTATCTATCTATCTCCTATCTATCTATCTATCTATCTATCTATCTATCTATCTATCTCCAATCTATTATCTATCTATCTCCTATCTATCTCCTATCTATCTATCTATCTATCTATCTATCTCCAATCTATTATCTATCTATCTCCTATCTATCTCCTATCTATTATCTATCTATCTATCTATCTAGACTTCCATGCATGTTAATGTTCGGACTCTTTTTTTTTTTTTTTTTTTTTCAAAAAGGTTATGGAAAGAGAAAAAACCCAGAATAATCCCAATACAATCTTCCTTAATTCTGTACCTCCATTCCCCAACCCCCACCTTGGTAAATAGAAAGTCCATATACATAACAATTAAACACTGTTATCTTCTTCAGAGTAGTGGCCCCTCCGGTACCCGAGCCCCAAATTATATTATTCTCCATACTAATCCCGTAATCCCCTTCCCTATCTACCAACTACTCTATCTACCCTAACTATCCTAGGCTAGGGTGACGGGTAATCCCCCCAGCGGTGCCGCACAGATCCTACACAACTGGAGAGCCACCAATGCATAACAATATTCTTCTTTTCATCCTCCCTCCTGTTTCCAATCCACATAAAGTTATATCTGTCATACCCTAATTATGAGGACAGCCAATATTACACTACCATCTTATTTCGATCATCACCCAACCCTCTCTAGGGCATCCAAGCCAACTAAATGACATTTTCCGCCCCAAAGGTAAAGTTTTACACAACACACACGCTTGTGGTTTATCCCATATCTATAATATCGGACTCACCACTTCCATTTCCACACAAACCGGTAGTGAATTTCTGTTGTTTCTTTCTACAGAGATCTTTACTTTATCATATAGCATCAATGGCTAGTTCCTCAATCCAGACCATCCAAGTTCCTCATACATCACAGGCCATTGCCCTACCTTCTCTCCTTTTCCCACTTTTACTTCGGACTCTTTGGCTCCTCCGCACAGTAGTGTATCCGGGATGTTTCTGCTCGGTGATGATTTCTTTAACTAAACTTTTCACAAATTAATTCAAGACCTCAGAACGCGCCAACACGAGATCAATTACAAGAAGCAGCTGAATCCTTTCTGGTTGTTTCTATTCGGGGATGCTTGGCATGTATACCGCTCCTGAGCATTGAGGGTGTTTTTTAAAGCCTTTTCCCATTGTGATTGGAGGATATTCTACCCTAATATACTGAGGTTCCCTAGAGGTGTATGGGCTGTATCTAGTCCCAGTGAAGACAGATCCGGGGACTTTTTCCAATTTGTCCTCTGGACAGTTATGAAAATGTCTCTGGACTGGGAACTTGCACCAAGAAGAAGGGTCATGTGGCTGATAACCTACCACCCAAGAACGGCCAAACTTTCTTCTTGGTCTGTAGAGAGAAGCAATATTATAGGATAGTCCGGTGCGGATGACCCATTGTCTATTGCTGCTGTGCTAGTTGAAGAAATGTAGGGGCCAGGCATGGAAAGTAAATCTACCAACGTGTTCAAGTGTGCCAAAGCAACTAGTCGTGGTCTTGCGCCTATTTGCACATCGCTTGTGATTGGTTTAGAGAAATGAAAATTTACCAACAAGTGGGTTCTGACTTCTAGGGTCTGAATTACTTATAGTTTGTTTTCTCTACCATTTGCTTTTATCTTTTTTTTTTTCTCTTCTGTATAATGAATTCTGGAGGGTTCCCTAAGAGAGTTTTCTTTTTTACTAGGGTTTTGCCAATGCTAAAACCAATATGAAACTCTGTTCTAGATGGAGCAGAATGAGATATAAATTCTTCTCTTATTAGGGTGACCTAATGGATGGGGAAGGGGGTCCCGATAGGCTACCATGTGACAGACAAAACCACTAAAGTGTGATTTTCATTTTTGAGAAGAGAATTTTTACAAAAATGTATCAATTTAAATAGTTTTCATCTCTAGTCGACAAGTAATTGACAACAATGGTGAGTAACTCTGCCAGGTTAGTTATAGAGCCACTGATGGCTTACTGTAGTTACTATATATACCGACACCTACTGAGGGTCATTTTTGGGTTTTTATGGTCCAGTTACGGCAGGTTTCCTTCCATTTGGCTCCGTGTCACATGGGCAGTGAGTTTTTGACAGCTGCTGAGTTGCACCTCTTGTTTGTCTTGTATTTTAGGAAGTGTCAGGTGCAGTCCTCAGAAGAGAGGATCTGTAGTGGTGGGCTGCAGAAAAAACCTTTATGAGATGTCCATAGTCACAAGTTTCAAATCAGAATAATTGGCCTTGAGATCCTACTTATATTTGCATAAAGCCATAGGATCTTAGAACAGACTTGATTCTCTGCTTGTTGACTGGGTTATTGTTTGGTAGAAGTATCACCAATTGGAAGACCTGGTAAGAGAAGCTAAAATTATAAATATCATGAGGGATAATTCAGTAGTGTAAATTCAGCACCCTATGTCAAGTAAGCTGACGCCACAAGGAAGTGTAACTATGAGCCAACAATTGTCCACTAAATCAGCTAAAAGAGCTTCCAGCAGGTCCTAGTTCTCAGTGACATTGGGGCAACAGTGGTTGCATCTACAACTGGGTACACAAGTTGTTCTGCAATCAATGGGCCCACAACTCGACTCGACTGGGGCCATGATGCCCAGTGGTGGTCCATCGTGGTATGCCTCCCATCTTAACTGAGACTAAAGGTGCCCAAACATAAGAGGAAAATTGAAAAATCGAAGAGGAAATCCACAGCTTCCGTAAAACTTCTCAATCTTTATTTTGGCCTTTCAGGATTAACCCTAGATCATGGCAACCCCTTTTGCCGTGATCAAGGGTTAATACCGAAATGCGTAGGCCTAAGTTTTTATCCTGTTCCACTTTTTATACGCCGAAATAAAGATTGAGAAGTTTTACGGAAGCTTTGGATTTCCTCTTCTATTTTTCATTGGACTTGTCGTTGTACGGCCCCTTTTCATCCACGTGCTCCTTCATGGAAACCTACCTCCACTGGAACAGTCGACTGTGGTGAGCTGACTTTTCTATGTAAATAAGAGAAAAATTCACCAAGTTAGCAGGACCAATGAGCTATTTTATATATGCGGTGGGTGGAAAACAGATGATGATGGGGCATGTCAAATTTCAGCACTCAATCTTTTTGTTCTCTAGTGGTGAGCTGCCACCAGAGGTATCTGGCAATGGCCTAATCCCCTCTCCCAATTAAGAACACATGCATGCTTACCCGAACTGAGCATGCACGTGTACGGAGAGGGAAAGCTTTCAGACAAGAGTGTCAAGCCGTCAGCTATTGAAGTTGTTTGGCTATAACACTGGGGCAAAATTTAAGATGAAACTAAAAGCAGACAACAAGGACTGAAGAGTGGACCCATAAAATTATTTTCATTGAGAGGCCCAAGATATTCCACTATATTAAATCCAACAAAATCTCTATTCTCACTAGCAACGTCTTTGCTCTAATAGTGTTGAGTGAAACCAAAAAAATTTCCTTAAAAATATATGAATTTAGTAAAGATCCGATGCCCAAATAGGTGTTTTTGTGTGAAGGACACTAGCTTAGAACGCAATATGTGAGTAATTCCACCCACAACTTTTGGATTCTCCGTAAGAGGACAGTATATACTCAAAGATACACCCCAGAGAAAAGCGGAAGGAGAAGTTACGGAACAAGAGGTCGAGATCTGAAATTAAGGATCGTCTGACACAGGGGAAATGTTAAAAAACACCGGCGAGAAGATGGTGAGTCAGTGCCGTAACACTGCAACAGATGTGGAACCCGCTAGTCAAAATTATTGTGCGTATTATGACTGTTTTAGATGGTCGCATACATCAGAGGAGACCCCACAGAAATAAGAAAGGAAGCAGTGGTCCCCAACTGGTCACAATGGACAAGACCAAGACATTAGAGGAGTAAGGGATGAAACAAGAGCCAAAAGGGCAAGCAGTTGATGGGACGATGATATTGTACACCATTAGGAAAAGTCTCAACTTTCTAAATATACTGCTAATATGGGCCCAGCCATAATACCCCAAGGCATCCAACGGCCCCTCTGTCGCATATTGTAGGTGGGGGGTCCCACTACAGCATTTGTATTGGGGGACAGGAGCTTCCTGCAGATCCTCTGATGGGCAGATGTTCTTCCCAGGGTCGAAAAATATTATTTCCTTAATGTCGACTTTGATGGCGCATCTAACAAAGGGTTCAGATATGGAGGAAGTGTGTGATCCCACCACCCACAAGATCTGCTCTACAGATGTCACAGAGATGATAGAATATAACAGGCAGGCAGGGTTTTATCAATTACTTCCATTAGAGATAAAAGGGTCGATGAAAAATCCCACCGAAAATGTTTTACACCATTAAACCATCAGGTCGCAGCTGGAGCGATATAAAGCATGAGAGGGTCACAAGTGAATGGTTTCCGACAATGCACAGGACTGTGGGCCTTGAGGGGGCAAATCTGTGAACGGGTTCCCCAAAACAGAGGCAAGTTTAAATCCCCCATAATAACATCCACAGCCCCCCTTACCAGTGACAGCTACAGTCCCCTTATCAGTGACAGCCACAGTGCTTCTCATCAGTGACAGCCACAGTGCCCCTCACCAGTGACAGCTACAGTCCTCCTCATCAGTGACAGCTTCAGAACTCTTCATCAGTGACAGCCACAGTCCCTAGAACCCCCATAGTTCCCCTATAACCAATACAGCATGAGGGGGGTAGCACCATGCTGCCATAACAGTGCCATCTCCATCACTTTTTTAGTCCCTATTGGCTTTAATAAGGAAGATCATGGATAAAAGTGAGAAAGGTTCTTTGTCTAAGTGCAACAAAACCACTAAATAATATTCCTGGCTATGAACCGCTCCTCATACGATATGTAGTCTGGTACATACAGGGTTAATGCCGATCTATAGCTTTATTACCAAATGTATGTACGTTTTATGACATGATCTGCTTCCTGCGCTGTCAGCGGATCATCTGCTATAAAGCTGTGCTGCATATTACAGCCCAACGTATAAACCTTCGGCTTTTTTTCCCTCGAAAAATCATTTATTAAAAGACAGTTCTTGTTTATTAAGATTTACGATACTTTGGTGGCCGGAGGCAGTGCTGATTTAAAGGGACAGGCCCGGCGAGGCTCCGGTAGGCATGAGCAGCTCCTTTCTTTCTCCAAGACATACAAGAGATCTGCATGGTGTCAACAAGGATTATCCCGGAAAACTATAAATGATGTAATGAAGTGCAGGTTCTGTATAATTAAAAGCAAAAATTAAACACGTTGGATCTGAAATCCATCATAAATCTTACAGCGGGCCCTTCCCATATGAAAAACATCTGCTCGGAGTTGAGGATTTTTTTTTTTCTTGGCGAGGAGCTGTGACTCTGTGTGCTGCAGTAATAACTGGCAACTTTATTGCATCCTGACTTTCCAATAACATGGAGTATAAAATCATCTGAATCAATGTATTATCCGGCCCAGTCTGGTCCATAGGGTGGTATCGAGAGGAGTTGGGTTGTGATGTTCTTCTTCAATGTTGGTTCTGTATATGGTGCTAAATAGCCCCAAATCTACAGGGACAGGGAACAGTCCAAGGCTTTCTAGACTTCTCTGGTTTTGATTTTTTAGTCATGTAATGTCGGCCCATTGAAACAACGGTCCAAGGTTTTCGAGACTTCTTCATAGAACTTGGTGCCAACCAAGCTGTTCTTGATATTTTTAGTACAGATGTTTCGAAGCTATTGGGCGAAAACTATGAGTGTTAGAACTTGCACAAGTGACATTGTCGGAGATGGAACTTAGTCAAAGCTTCAGAGACAGTTCTTGCAACACCTAAGGGTGTAAGGACTGGCAGATCACTCACCAATCAGGATATCTGCCTTGGTTCATATCCAACTCTGAGCCCTATTTTCTGCAAGGGCCAGATTAAGATGTCATGAGCCTTGACCCATTGCCCAACTGCTCTATGAGTTTAAACATAGTAACTGTATGTTTCTATGAGTATGTTAGGTTCTTACATTGAAAAACAATCCAAGACTTTTGAGATTTCTCCATAGAAGTTGGTGCCAACCAAGCTGTTCTTGATTTTTTAAAGCATTTGGGTGAAAACTATGAGTGTTAAAACTTGTACAAGTGACATTGTCAGAGATGGAACTTTTCAAATCTTTGGGGAAAGTTTGCAACGTCCATGTGACACCTAAGGGTGTAAGAACTGGCAGATCACTCACCAACCAGAACATCTGCTTAGACTGATATCCATCTCTGTGCCCTATTTTCTGATCCATCTTAGCACATTCAAACAACAATCGAAAGGCTTTCGAGACTTCTCCATTGAGTTAAAGGCCAACCAAGCTGTTCTTGATTTTTTTAGTACAATTTTTCAAAGCAATTTGGTGAAAATTTTGGGTGTTAGAACTTAAGCAAAGGATACTATAAAATATGGATCTTTTTCAAAACTTTAAGGAAATTAGAAAAGTCCATGTGACCCTTAAGAGTGTGAAGACTGGCAGATCACCCGCTAACCAGAATGTCTTGAGCCATTGCCCAAACGCTTTACTTGTATATAATGTTGGTGCCTTGAAACAAAAATTCAAGGCTTTTAAAACTACGATCAAAAATAGTTGATTATTATGGGTGATGGAACTATCCAAAGTGACATTGTGGAAGATTTTTTAAAATGTCCTTTACACCACCAATATGGCTTCTATAACTATGGAAACCATATCCAAAAGCTTTTCATAAGAAGACCTTGGTATCATCCACCACAAAACCTTCCAGTGAGGATAATAAGATGCACTATTACAAGCCTCATATCCCTATTACAAAGCCGAAGCCTTGAGAGCAAACTCAACTTTATTAAATGTGACTATTTTTGTCCTCCACCCAATCTGCTTCCCATCAGTGGTGAATCTTCTTATTTTCTTGACCTCCTCCTCTCACTTCCTAGGCTGTTTGTTTATCTACACTGACAGTAATATTTCGCTGGGTCTCGCTGGGAGATCTAATGTTGGCCGGGCTCCTAGTTCCTCCTCTGCCTTGAGTGTGTCAGAATATGTTCTTAGTTTATTGAACTTGACTGATCGAAGCCTGAGGAGATGGACAGCTTGGCACCATAGGTTGGAGAAGGTGAGAAAGTGGCTTCTGTGGACAGCTGGTTCAACATACAGTGAGGTAAACTAAAAAGTTCTATGGCAGATGTCCCAGCTTGAATACTATGATTCCCCCCTAACACTATATAGCCCTCTTACTCACATTATATTCACTCAATAGACCCCTAAGGGGATTCATTGTCTTCTTCAAGGTTACTCATGCGTTTTCGGAATCATTTCCTAATTAGAAAATGGTTCAAGCATTTCTGAAGACCAACAACTTTATGTTGTTGATCCTGGGAATTTGTGGTTTTGGCCTTTGTGTTCTAGGGTGGAGATGGGTCTTCAGGGAGTACCAGCCCTACATTTAAAGGGGGGCAAAGAGGCCCAACTCCTAACCAGACCTCCCAAAATTACAGACTCCCATTTCTTAAAGGGGTTGTCCAGGATTAGAAAAAGCATAGCTGCTTTCTTCTAAAAACATTGCAGTCCTGGCCTATTTTCTTCAATGGAGCTGAACTACAATACCATATTCCACCTTTTCTACTATTACCCTGGACAGCAGACCTCAGGGGTGGGTCCATCTTCGCCTTGCTTCTCTGGGTCCTAGAGCCTTCTTGTTATTTCTTCTAGGGAGAGTTAGGGCCCTATTCCACCAGACGATTATCGTTCAGATTATCGTTAAATCGTTCGAATCTAAACGATAATCGTTCGTTTGAATAGCAGTTAACGACTAACGACCGAACGACAAATCGTTGATCATCTAATAAGACCTGGACCTATTTTTATCGTCGCTCGTTCGCAAATCGTTCGCATTTAATAAGAAGTCGTTCGGTCGTTCGCAGTAGTGACGAACGCAATAGGGATGACAAAACGGCCACAAGAACAATCATAAGTAACGATTATCTTTCCATGTAAATGGGTGAACGATTTCAGGTCTTTCGTAATAGCGGTCGGTTGGATCGTTTATCGTTAACGATAATGCGAACGATAATTGTCCCGTGGAATAGGGCCCTAAGTCCTGAGTTTACATAGAGACATTGAAGAGACAGTCGGGTTAGTTTGCCTAGTGACAGATTAAAGTTCACAGGACAGTCTAGGGACTGCTAGTCACAGCCATTTCTTGTATTTGTTTTTTGTTCTTCCTCACCCGCTTCATTCCTGACGTCCTCCATCATTCAATAGAACCATCATCCATCATCTTTGGTTTTGGTCATCTATTGATGGGTAGCTACACTTGTTCTTGTTACCATGACTGATATGTGCTTTGTACAAGGAACTATGGTTAGGACCCAGGAGAAGCGACTTCTATAGATGATGCCCAGTTATGCCATCTAGCAACCAGCCAGAAGTCTATAAGGATTTCTCTCCTTTATATCCAGTCACATAACAGGTTGTCCTGTCTACTCGTTATGGAGTAAGGACTATTACATCAGGGACTCCTATATGTCTAATTTGTATAGCTGTCCCCACAGACTCACCTTGACATAGCCACATAGGATCACAATAGCTATTGGTACGTGACAGGTGCCTGACCTCAACACCATACTGCAAGACTTCAGGCCAACAGATGACCCTCATCTCCATCCCCCACCCCATACATAAAGTCTGTCCCGAAAATGGTGTCTGGGCTGAGAATGACTGTAGAATTCCACATTATTGTGGCCATACAGAATGGGACAGCAGGGGGAGGAGGACGGGAAAGCACAATTCACGTCCATTGTGTTTGATTAATTGGAAGAAAGCTGCTTTCGCCATGTCCATAAATTGCTCCGCAGCGCTTAATTTTCCACAAGGCATTTTGCTAATTGTGTTGCAACCTACTTGGCTGTGACCCATGAATCTGAGGCACTGGGAACGGCGCGAGATTGATTAGGTAATTGTGCGTTGCGAGGCAGTCGCTGTGGCTGGCTCATGAAGAGGATGGGCCCCTTGTGTTGGCTCTGCCGAGGGCCTCTAAAATATAGAGATATTCACTCAAGAGCTTTTTCCTGCCTGATGAAGAGAAAGAGGAGGAGGACGATGCTGCTGTGTCGCACATGAGTGATTGTCCAAATTTAGCCCAGAGGGAAAAAGGATATATAAAAAGTACATCTGAAAGTTTTTCTTTTTGCTTTTTTTCGGTAAAGCGTTCCCATTGAAATTCTAATGATCAGTAAAACTTTGTGCTGTCAGCTGTCCAAACCCTCAGCGTAACATATGTCATGAGCGTAATGTAATGAAATTAATAAGGAACATAACCCAGATGAATAAAAAACATACATATAGTCCTGGGACTTAGAGCAGATTATATATATAGAGAGAGAGGACTAGAGGAAGTATGGAGGTCTAAAACAATGGCAGAAATGGATTCTATATTGATTGTTCTTTGCGTTGTTTCTTACTAATACACCCAATCAACCCAATTTTCCAGACATATGGACATCCGAAATAATACTCTAAGAAACACTCCAATACAACAAAACTATTTTTTAACACCTCAACTTCTTTGGGTTCAACCATAACCATGGAGGTTATCAGTCCGACCTACAATCCTTACCTTAAGTTGTTTTTTGAGTTTATGTGGGCAGTTTCATGCAGGAACCATATTTCAGTTATCCTTAGTAGGTTATAATGTGGATTTATAGCAGGCCATATTGGAATGGTCATGGTCTTTCCAATTCATCCCCAAAGCTAGTTCAACCTTCTGCCTCCCTGGTAGGAGTAAATTGTGATATCCCCCTCAGTCTTTTTACCTTGTTTTATCATGTAGTTCAGCCAAGTCCTAGGTACGTTACCTTCTTTATAGACATTGAGTAGAGGTGAGCGACTCAAACTTCCCAAACGCCGATATGTTACGAACTGTGCAATAGCCTTTTGTAAAGTTTATAACGGTCCAAGGTGGCGGCCGCATAATTTAATACACTTCCAAAAAAAAGGATGCTTACCTGTCTGTGCTCCCCTGGTGTTCACTTATGGATCGCAGCCACCTCCAGCCTGCTCAGCCAACCACTGACTGAGGCAGGACAGCTCTGTGGTCAGTGATTGGCTCGTCTCAGTCAGTAAGTGAAGGTGTCTGCAATTAGCAGGGGACACCGGGGAGCACAGATGGGTAAGTATTGATGAGCAAACATCTGCAATCGTTTACCTATTTTAGCGTGGTACACTGAGATTCAGTTTGAACAAACCCAAACTTTTCTTCAAAATTCATCGCTCGTCTCTAGTAATGAGCAATAACCACTTCTTCTGGCCAAACCTGTGACTTTCTGCAGGACCAGCTGACTGTGTAAAGGCCCCATACACATTAGATAAACGCTCCTGAGCACAGACGATTTCCATTAGAACGATCGTTTGGTAAAATGTAAAACTGAACAATCATTTTAAACAAACAGTGGCAAACCGTTTGTCCAGGAAAGACCTTTCCTTTATGATCTTTTAGAAAAGAATATACTCGGAACGTTCCCATAAGGATCCACTGTTTCCGTGCGCAATGTCATTGATCACTGCCCAGAGTCTGAACAACTAATGGCCAATATGGACTAAAATTGGGGAGATTTATCAAACATGGTGTAAAGTGAAACTGGCTCAGTTGCCCCTAGCAACCAATCAGATTCCACCTTTCATTCCTCACAGACTCTTTGGAAAATGAAAGGTGGAATCTGATTGGTTGCTAGGGGCAACTGAGCCAGTTTCACTTTACACCATGTTTGATAAATCTCCTCCAAATGTGTATAGCTGTATCTACAAAAAAAAAATCGATCATTCAGCAGTTGTTAAACCATCAACCTACTTCTATCTAATGTGTATGGCTACCTTTATGTGCTTAGGGTCAGGAAGTGAAGGATCAGGCATAATACATTTTGAATGCCTGATCTCTTTGTTCTTGTAGATATAAGCCACCTCAAAGTAGTCAGGCAGCAGCTTACCCCTCCTTGCCCCATTACAAACCACATAAACGCTTGGCTGGGCATCATGTGCATGAAGAACATCATGAGATCATTGTCGGTGAGGGAACATTTGTCCCGTGATGGTTTTTCATTCCTTATCAGCCAAACATAGCCGGTTCTTTCCAGATAATGACAGTATATTACCTATAGGCTAAAAAATTGTTTGTAGTTGAATTTGTCCGTTTTCATCACCTTCAGTCTAATGTGTATGGGCACCATCAGACTCCGACGTCACCGTAACCAACGCTCTCCATGGAGTCTACAGTTCCCACTAAGGTCTTCCTCTAATAACCCTAATGAGTGATGTCATTGTGTGAACCCCCCTCGTAGTGGCACGTGTACCCCGCTAATGACATCATATTAACACGACTGTCAGAGACCATTACGCGGAATAAACCCTTATTTAGAGCGGCAGCTCCTGGCTCCCGGCGCTCGTCCTGCAGCAAGGTTCAGATTCTTATCCTTATAAAATAGGTTTATCAATCTTGAAGGGGAGATATGCCAGAATAAGAAAGCCAGGTCCTCTGCCAAGTATCTTGCTGTCATTCCAGAAAATGAGGCATTTTGTTTGAAAAACAATAGAGTGGCGACAGAAAGTTGGATAGGAGCGGAGTCTGGTGAGAGTAGGACAGATTACTCCACCTCACGTCTTCACCCCCAAAGAGTCTCCGTACAAAACAGAACGGCCCGAGCCATTAACCGGCCAGCACATAATGGGATATCCAGTGGAGTGGAACAAATATGTCTATAGTTTCATCAAGCACGAAACCTGCAGGCCCACAGCGGCCTTATATACATCTTGCATGAGAAGTTTAAAGGGGAACTCCGGCGAAAATCTTTTTCTTTCAAATCAACAGGTTTCTATAATTTATAGATTTGTAAATTACTTCTATTTACAAATCTCAAGTTTTCCGATACTTATCAACTGCTGTATGTCCTGCAGGAAGTGGTGGATTCTTTCCAGTTTGACACGGTGCTCTCCGCTGCCACCTCTGTCCATGTCAGGAACTGTCCAGAGCAGTAGCAAATCCCCATAGAAAACCTCTCCTGCTCTGTGTCAGACTGGAAAGAATACACCACTTCCTGCAGAACATACAGCAGTTGATAAGTACTGGAAGACTGGAGATTTTTAAATAGAAAAAATTACAATTATATATAACTATTTATATATAACAGTTTGAAAGGAAGAAAACATTTCGCTAGAGTTCCCCTTTAAGGTGTTGTTCAACTTATGTGCATATATGTTACGTCTAATTTTAAAGAAATTACAAGGTTCAGTGGCAATGAGCCGCCAAAGGGAATTGTCAGTAAAGTTCTTTCTCCTCGGGTGTTTTACCCCAATGGTCCCATAGGTGAGGTTGGGGATTGTCGGGATTGTCACTGTTGGCGTCACACATCTTCTATTCATGAACTTATCCCCATCTTCTTATAGGGACTATGCTGATTTTTCTGTAGGTGCTATGTCTCCATGATCATTTCCTGATCTGGAAAAATATAGAACCTTATTCCTATCCATGGTTGGCTCCTGGGGTATGTGGGGCCTTGGGTGGCAGAGTTGGATACTTGCCTGTATATCGCTACCCATACACATCTTTAGATCACCATTGCCCGTCTCCATGATCCAGGTTTGCCCAGTGTTGATGCTGCTCTTTCCAAACAGAGAATGTGTCTTCTCTGCACCCTGTTCAGAGGGCCCTAAAGCAGACATGGCCAGACTGCCCCCTTCTGGTTGCTTCTACAGTCACACTATGTTTTAGACCTTCCATCATTCTAACCTTAAAGGGGTACTCTGGAGAATTTATTTTCTTTTAAATCATCTGGGATCAGAAAGTTATATAGATTTGTAATTTATTTCTAATTAAAAATCTCCAGTCTTCCAGTACTTATCAGCTGCTGTATGTCCTACAGGAAGTGTTGTATTCTCTCCAGTCTGACACAGTGATCTCTGCTGCCACCTCTGTCCATGTCAGGAACTGTCCAGAGCAGTAGCAAATCCCCATAGAAAACCTCTCCTGCTCTGGACAGTTCCTGACATGGACAGAGGTGGCAGCAGAGAGCACTGTATCAGACTGGAAAGAATACACCACTTTCTGCAGGACATACAGCAGCTCATAAGTACTGGAAGACTGGAGATTTTTTAAATAGAAGTACAATACAAATCTATATAACTTTCTGACACACACAGACATCAGTTGATTTGAAAGAAAAAAAATACCTTTAAAGGAGAAGTCCGTCGCCTAACATGTTTTTGAAAGAGGCGGGGAGGAGGTGACTGAACCTAACTACCTGCACCTACCTCCCCAGCTCCAGCACTGGGGTCCAACTGCTTCCTGGTCTGAGCGGGGACCAGGCCGTGACGTGTTATCCCCACTTAGCCAGTCAGCGGCCATAGCGGGGTCCCACCTCGGCCTCTGATCTGTAGAATCAGGTTATGCTGTTCTTTCCACTAACAAAGCATGGCGCCCGGCCATCCACTTCCAAAACAGTACGGTGTTATGAAATGACCCATCAATAGTATAGGCCCTGATTTGACTGTTGCTATGGGTAACAGGGCACCGGAGAACTAACCTCTGACCTATTAGATGAACAGTGGCCGGCCGTTCGCCCCCTATGCTGCCAAGGTATAGTTAGATTTCCAGGCCCACAATCCCCGATGGAAGTATAGAAAGCTTTTAATGAATTTATCTTTCTGGCGGGTGCCTGCAGGGTGCTGGAGGGACAGCAGCCGGATCTGAGTAACTCGAAACATATTGGGAAAGACGTGCGAGTCAGAAAAGCAGCTGTCACTTTCCGTCAGCTTCAGGGGAGAGCATATTAAACAGATGTTTATCATAAAACGAGGAGGGGGAAGCCGAGCGCCATGATAGGGGATAGGAAGCAGGATATGGGGTGCTGGGAACACTCAGACCAGAGGTGGACGGGGCCTGACACTGATTACCGCAATCAATTCTACAGCCGGGATGGCCGGACACTGGGGATGGCTACTCTCTATCTGGAGGGGAATATTACCATATTGCATACATCACTTGTTACATGCAATGGATTCACGCAGTGTCCCCTAACCAGGAACTCTTGCAGAACTACAACTCCCAGCATGCCCTTAGATCCACAGACTCAATGTTGCAGTCAGTTCTGCAACTTATAGCCATGGTGACTCTGTATTAGAATTTGACCAAAATATTCCAAAGAAGGTTGCAAAACTACAACTTCCAGCATGCCATGACATGGCATGCTGGGAGTTGTAGTTTTGCAACAGCTAGAAGGCCACAAGTTGGGGAACCCTGCACAACTCTGATGCAAAACTAATGGTACCATGGAAAAGGCTTAATGGTTGAAGTACTCGGTATCTATATGTGGCCAACAGGCTGCACAGAACATAACATAGCAGGAAATATTACTATGTTGTACACATCACTTCCTGAGGGTGTTACATGCAATGGATAATACAATGCTGCCCAAGGTGTGCCTCACCAGCAAAACTGCAGCTCCCAGCAAGCTGGGAGACGCTGGGGTTGGCTACTCTGTATGTATGGCCAACAAGTCACAAAAAATGGGACGGGGGGATATTGCTGTGTTGCACACATCACTTCCTGAGATTGTTAAATGCAGTGGATAGGGGAAGTGTGACCCTCCATCTGTTACAAAACTACAACTCCCAGCATGCCATGACAGCCAAAGACTGAGAGTTCTACTTCTGTAACATCGACAGAGCAATAGGTTGATAAATTAATTCTATGGCCAAGTTGCCTGGACTGGCTACTCAGTATCTATATGTGGCCAACAAGCTTTAAAAAAATGTTGTGAGCCACATTATCATGTTGCATGTATCACTTCCTGAAATAGTTGCATGCATTGGATTAAAGGGGAACTCTGGTTAAAAAAGATTTAATCCCCACCTATAATCTAATAGATTTCTATTACATCAGTTAGGCCATATGTCTGTAGAACATCCTGACTCACACCTAAAAATCCTCACTTCCTGGTCCACTCTGTCTCCACTCCTCTGTCCACCCCCACCCCCCCCCCCACCCCTCTCTTCTGAGACAGAGGTCACATGATCAGTCTCTTCTGTTGTCAGGCAAGCTGTAACACCTCAACTGTAACCCCCGCCCACCACTGACATTGCTGATCACTGACCACCAATCAGTGATCACCAGGTCAAGGGCAGGGAAACAACAGCCTCCCCTGATTAGTATAGGGGAAAGGAGATACTGTTGTTTCATCTCTCTCACTCTAATCTAGATAGATAGATAGATAGATAGATAGATAGATAGATAGATAGATGATAGAGACTTAAAGCCCTATTCCACGGAACGAATATCATTCGCATTCGGACGATATCGGCCGCTACGAACAATAATCGTCCCGTGGAATAGAGTGCAACGATCAGCCGACATCGTTCATGTCGGCTGATCGTTGCAGTCGCTTGTTTTTCAACATGTTGAAAAACAAGCGACTGATATAGCAGCGATCTGCTGCCAACACTCCGTTGAATAGGAGCATCGGCAGCAGACGCTGCTGTATCCTATGGGCTGCCCGGACGATCAGCGATCACCCGGACAGCTCCCCGCCGCCCCTCCCGCACTCACCCGCTCACTGCAGCCGCGTTGAATAGCGGCGGCAGCGAGTGGGGAACGAGGAGCAAACGAGCACTGAGAGCGCTTGTTTGCTCCTCTAGACGATCCGTGGAATAGGGGCTATAGATGTGGGATAGATAGATAGATAGATAGATAGATAGATAGATAGATAGATAGATAGATAGATAGGAGATAGATAGATAGATAATAGATAGGAGGGAGATAGACAGATAGATAGATAGATAGATAGATAGATAGATAGATAGATAGATAGATAGATAGATAGGAGATAGATAGATAGATAGATAGATAGATAGATAGATAGATAGATAGGAGATAGATAGATAGATAGATAGATAGATAGATAGATAGATAGATAATAGATAGGAGGGAGATAGACAGATAGATAGATAGATAGATAGATAGATAGATAGATAATAGATAGGAGATAGATAGATAGATAGATAGATAGATAGATAGATAGATAGATTGATAGATAGATAGATAGATAGATAGATGCTTTTTGTGCATTTTATTGGATTGCCGGAGTTCCCCTTTAAGGTCATGTTGCCCAACCTGTGGCTCCCCTAGCTGTTGCATAACTAGAACTCCCAGTCTTTGGCTGTCAGGGCATGCTGAAAGTTGTAGTTTTGCTACAGCTGAAAGACCATAGGTTGGGGACATGACCTCAATCCAATGCATAAAAGAATTTCAGGGAGTGATGTGTGCAACATGGTAATATCTACCCAGCTGGAAGGCCAAAGGTTGGGGAACACTGGACTAGGGCGATGCAATAGTATTGTTACCAGGGAGAATACTAAGTGGCCCAGTCCTAGTTGGCAGAACTATTACATAGATGGACATTAATGTTCTCCATTTCTAGACCTAATGGGAGGAAGAAACAGATCTAGTTTGAGAAGAAGAGAAATCATAGAAGCGGGAAGTGTTGCTGCTTCCAGGTGACCGGGTAACCAAAGACAACTTTACAATAGCTGCCTATGGATGCGGCTTTCAGCTCTGGAGCAGCAGCTTCTGCAGTGTCCCAGAACAGGCTGTCTGTTTCTCACTTTAAGTCTACTTTTATTACTATAGCCATGCCTGTCCTGGAAACTATATGCACTGCAACTGTTTACTGTGTAATCCCTATTATTCTCAGGTTCATGTGTATCTTGTGTGCATAACTATCTGCACTGGTATGCAAAGGCTGGTGATCACGTGACCGTGCCCCGTAACCATGGTTCCTCCAATGGCCGTCTAGCTTTGGCCAGGGGTTACCATGTGACTTCCTCTTGCGAGTCAGTCTATTCCCTGCCACAGAGGGGATAGGTTGTCTGTTCCGTCCTCTACCTCAGAGAGGAAGGAAGTGTTCCGGCCCCTGCTCCCAAGCAAGGAGGTCGTATGTGTGTGTCCCTCTTCACCTTCAGAAGAGTGGACTCGGTGCTCTGCTGTAGCAGTTCCCGGCTGTCCGCCTGCTCAAGTGCCTGGAGTATCCTCTCATCTGGGTGTCGTTCCTGTTCTCAATCTCCTCATCAACTCAAGATTAATACCGCAAGTACTCTAATCCACCCAGCCTCTCTATTCCTCTATCACTACTACTCTCATCATCCGGCACGCTTCACCTCAGCCTATGCAGCACCACCTTTGCTCTGTCTGTTTACACCTGCTATATACCCGGTTGCATCCGGAAGAGACTGTTGCTACAAGTTACCTATAAACTTGTAACCACCGCTGTTACTGAACCCTGGCATTGGTGTCCAATATTTGGTGCCCCGACTAGGTACAGCGAAGAATCGCATGCCCAGTATCCCGCATAATACCGCAGACCGGCCTACAGCTGTGCCACCCTCGTGCCAGTACCTTGTCAACTCTATACCCTGCAGCTGCCCCGGTTCCTGCCTGCTATAACATCTGCACTGCGGAGTGACCCTCACGGGTCAGGGCATCGCATTTTCAGTATAACTCAGCAGACTAGGAGGACCTTTATGAGCACATGTACCGTTGTATTATTTCAGTGTATTTCCAGTCCAATCACAATACAACGTAAGAGTTTGAGGTCACCAAGATGCCCTGAATAGTCTTACATGTGGCGCCAATAAGAAGACTTTGGCAGAGGCCAAAACAGTGGCGCCCACCTGCCCCGGCCTGGGTTGCTGTTGGCACATAACAATATGACTTTAGTATTTCAGGCTCAGGCCTATAGTTGTCACCTGGACCGGTATGGGGGGGCCTGTCATGATTCCTCCGTCATCTCCAGGCTCCAGACTTCACAGGATTTATTCCCGACGCGGCTGGTTCCAAGTACCGCACATATATAGATAGAGACTTCTCATTACATCACATGACTTTTTACGCCTCTACGACTGGGTTTTAATAAGTAAATGCTTGCTAAGGGATTATTCCACTTCTCTGGTGCCAGGACACCTCATCAAATGTAAGTACTAATGATGCAGACGCTGCGAGGCCCAGAGCCGGCTGGGCAGACGCAAACACACCGCCGGCCCGCTCCCACTGCAGCCTGATATAATGAAGGGATTAAGGCCTGTTAAAGGGAGAGTAGCCAGATATTGCAGTTCTAATATACCACCAGCTGAGGGGGTACGACATATCTCCAGGGGGCGCCCACTGTCACAGACACACATTATTAAAGATGTTTAGTGGTAGAGGAGCCTCCTGGGAGCACTTGGTGCTAATGGGCTATAATTGTCTGCATGTTATTGGACTGGGTTCAAAGAAAGACAGAGTGTACCCTATAATGGTTGCAGTTACATCCTGTATTATACTCCAGAGCTGCACTCACTATTCTGCTGGTGGGGTCACTGTGTACATACATTACATTACTGATCCTGTACTGATCCTGAGTTACATCCTGTATTATGCTCCAGAGCTGCACTCACTATTCTGCTGGTGGGGGTCACTGTGTACATACATTACATTACTAATCCTGAGTTACATCCTGTATTATACTCTAGAGCTGCACTCACTATTCTGCTGCTGGGGTCACTGTGTACATACATTACTGATCCTGTACTGATCCTGAGTTACATGCTTTATTATACTCCAGAGCTGCACTCACTATTCTGCTGCTGGGGTCACTGTGTACATACATTACTGATCCTGTACTGATCCTGAGTTACATCCTTTATTATACTCCAGAGCTGCACTCACTATTCTGCTGCTGGGGTCACTGTGTACATACATTACTGATCCTGTACTGATCCTGAGTTACATCCTGTATTATACTCTAGAGCTGCACTCACTATTCTGCTGCTGGGGTCACTGTGTACATACATTACTGATCCTGTACTGATCCTGAGTTGCATCCTTTATTATACTCCAGAGCTGCACTCACTATTCTGCTGCTGGGGTCACTGTGTACATACATTACTTATCCTGTACTGATCCTGAGTTACATCCTGTATTATACTCCAGAGCTGAATTTACAGTTCTGCAATCTAAAATCACCTTGCATTTCACCAGTCAGTGTGCACATCCTGGAAAGAGTTGTCCTGACACCAGTCACTGTACAATCATATGATTATGTAAGAAAACCTAATAGCCTACCGGCATTATAAGAACTCAGCTAAGCTGCTGTGTCGGACAACAAGCTTGTTAACAGTTTCCAGTTACAACCAGCAGAAATGTGAATGCTGCTCTGGAGTATAATACAGGCTATAACCTAGGACTAGTACAGCTGAGGAAACGACAGGGGAAATAACACTCCATAGGGCAAGGAACACATAACAAAGGCAGACCTTTATATAGTATTTAGATACATATAATATACTAAATAAATATGAGTACAATATTTCTTTAAGAAAAATTTAAAAAGTGAACGTCTATAGGGTAATAAGTAACACTTAATTTATTATTATTATTATTATTATTATTATTATTATTATTTGTTATGTATTATTATTTTTCTTTGTTATTATTATTGTTTGTTTTGTATTTTTATTGTTTGTTTTGTATTATCATTATTATTATTATTATTTGTTTTGTATTTATCAGTTTATTTTGGTCTTTATTGGGGTGACTTATCACTCACTCCGTATTCCTCACCGATCCCACCCGACCGCTACGGTCCACACTATAAAGTATAATAGACTAGACCAATATACAAAACATAAAAAACATAAAATTTATAATCACAGTTTGGAGGGTGAATATTAAAATAAAATCCTGGAGCTCTGTTGCTGGCATGACTCCGCTGACCCCCGGCTCTCATAGTGAAGTCCCTGCTGCTTGGGGCACATAATAAAGTGGAGATCTTGGTGCTATTTACGTTGGACAGGCTGGTCCCTGCAGCCATGTGGAGGGGGGAGGCCATAAAACAGCATGGCACCATGTCTATAAGGTGTCTGGGCTTGTAAGCGCTGGCAGACTCCAGCAAACTCTGCATGTGTGAGCTTTGGCTTTTATAACGCATGTAAATAAGGAATAGAGCTTGGGCGCCGCCACAGTCTTCCGAGTGATGTAAATGTTTGCTTTGTTTGCCCATTTAACCCTTTCGATAATAATGTATTCATACAAGGAAGTATCGTCAATAGCATCCTTCAAGGGGGTCATTACCGTCAAGATATACAATGAAAGTTGTGCTTAAACTTTAGATTAAGTTGTGGCACTGTTGTGAAAAAAAAAAAGGTCAACAGTGGTTGTGATCGCAAGCAATTTGGCAATATACTCTTTATTTTTTTTCTCCCTTACTGTCATACTGTGCTCCATGTGCTCCAAGTCATGTGTACAGCTGCTGCACGTCCACATTCAGGTGCTCGCATTGTATGGTCAGCTCTCCTGTCTCACAACACCAAACCTCTGTAACCACACAGTGACATTATACTGAATGAATTGTTATATAACACAGAACAATGTCTCCTGGTAAGCTGCAGAGCTGATAATAGAATTGGCAAAAGATAATAATATATTTAGTACAGTATAAGGTAACTTCAGGCGATCTATAACCTATCTGCATGATGAACAGGGGTCTTTCCCTGTGTGAGTGCACAGAGGACGGGGACTTCCTGTTATTGGTATCTTTATTCGAACAGAGAAAAGACCCAATATCAGCATGGAGGAAGCATGTAGCACAGCTTGGCCGTATGTATAACACTGATTTAAATATAGAAAATTTAAAATAAATAAATAAAGGGAATATATTGCAAAAGTGTGACTGTCATTTTTTGTGTGTGTTTTTTTTTTGCAGAAATCAATATTCCAGGCCATTTTAGGAAACTTTGTAATTGGGTTTATTAGGCAAATATGCCATTATCTGCATTCAAAATAACTTTTCTCTTTCATCCACTGCTCATTATCAGGAAATCTCGACTCTATTACATCAGTCTGTCTGTTCTATCGAGAGGGGAGGGAGGAGGGAGATTAGTCGCCAGCAGAGAGCAAAGAAAAAAGGATTACACAGCAGGAGCTGTATGAAAGCCGCTAATCAGAGGTCAGAGAGGTCAGAGCTGACTTCAGAGGAGATAGCCTGGTGATGTAGCTGTAAATTAACTCTTTGTTGTCCTGTTTTGGTGCCTCATCTCCCTCCACCCCTCCCCTCTCCATAGAAAACCATGAAGACGGGGGGAGAGCTTCAAACTGCTTTTTCATGATAAAAATGCATTTTCAGTTAATAAACCCAATTACAAAGTTTCTTAAAATCGCCTGTACTATTGATTTCTGCAAAACATATTTAAACGACAGTGACACTTTAAAAAAAACTGTGACAGTGCCTCTTCAAATTAGATCCAGGCTGTATGAGGATCTCAAATAGGAGTCAATGTAAATCGTAACCCATCACGGACGATTTACTAACATTTGATGTCATGTTTGGCGCCATCCTGGCCTCTACAATGTGGCAACGGTTGGGAATATGTGAAGGTCAAGCCACTACTTATGGGTGAAAGATTTATTAAAACGGGGCAGACTAACGTTAAAAGAAGCATTCTTCACTTCACCGACCCCCAGCTGTTTCCATTCACATTTGCTCATCTCCACTTCCTGGTTCTGTGATGACTCACAGGAAGTGACTGAAAGTGCCTGCACAGCCAATCACTGGCCACTAGAGTGCCCCACCTCATCCATTGATTGGCTTAGTGCCCCCCCCCCCCGTGTGTTAAGACAGAACCAGGTAGACAACCCTTTAAAGGGGTACTCCAGCGAAAAGCTTTTTACCAGTAAATGAAACATATTACAAAGTTATATAACTTTGTAATATGCTTCAATCACCTATCTGCCCCTCTTCCCTATCTTTCCCCCCCTCAACCCCCCCACCAGGAAGTGAAGTAAACTCACTCTTACCTAATGATTGTTGACCCCAGGCTGCTCTGTGGAAGCCATTTTGTGACAATGATATCATCAAGAGGGAGGCGGGTCTAAGCCCTGTTAACCCAGCCTCTCTTTGTCAGATGAATCAGATTGCTCCGCTCTGATTGGCTGAACAACATGTAAGCCATCTAACAGTTCTACAGAGTCAGTTAGACATCACAGGAGACAAAGTGCATCATGGGAAAGCCCAAACCAGGAAGTAAAGAAAAATGAAGACACCAACTGGAGCTTCAGGGACCTGCAAACAGCGGGAAATTCAAACGAAGACAGCCTCAGGAGGGATGGTAAATGTAAAAACTATGTTTATGATTGATTGATTTTTTTTTTCAGCGTCGGAGTACCCCTTTAAGCTTTTGGACAACTGCTGAGGCCAGTAATTGGCTGAGTGGATCCGAAAGAAGCAGAGAGGACCTGCTGCTTTTGGAACTATAGTAATGGGGGATCAGGGGAGGTGAGTATTAGGAAAAAGAAAAAAAAAACACTTTAAGCTTTTTCTGCATGAGACAGAAAATCCCATTAAGGGTGGAGTTTCCCATTTCAGCAACTCATAAAATAATATTCATAACCAATGCCTGAGGATTTAGCTAAGTGACTGTATTAATCTTATTATATGAAGTTTCCTGCAGCATCCTAAATCCATAATAGCCCTAGAAAGAATGAAGAAGGAGCAGATTAGATTTCCTAATGCTGATATTTCCACCTCCACGCCTCTTAAAGAAACATAGCGGCAGAATTTCTTCCATCACAGCTACCAGAACCCAGAATACACCGTCTTATGGAAGCTGCAATTATGTGAATTACAGCCAATTAGCAGATCCCTCTACGGGTAATGACAGCTCATTAGATATAATGGTAAGTATAATATTAGTCCATGTCAGCGAGACCTAAGACAAATGTGCCTCCTCCGGGCCGGGGGCTCACTATCCCCTAATGTCCAATTTGTGAATTAGTCTCATCATAGATACAGATTGTATACCAGTAATCGGGAAACAGGGAATGTACTGTATATGCAACTGGAAAAAAAAAAGTAATAAAAAGTAATCAAACCATGGGTGCATTGACCATAGGGATGGTAGGGACTATAGGGTTTATAACCGATAACAGGCATGATCTCTGATGGTAATAATGTATGGACATATCTATGTCGTATGTGTGAATCCTGGCTTGTATAACATACAAATTACAAAATGTTGCACAACAGTAATACAGGTTCAATTGAAAAAAAAAAATCTGTGTGCAGTGACATCTGCTGGTCATGAGGTGTATTACTGCTTAGAGATTTTTTTTTTTCCCTATTGCCGATTTTCTAAGCACAATGACAACTTTTACTTCTTATTCTGAATATTTTGAACCATTGTCAGAATTTGTAGCAGGTTATAACTACTGGATTCTCTGGAAGGTGGTACTAATCCTCAGCCCTCTGAAATGCTTATCCTACTGGAGAGAAAGAGGGCATAATAAATCTTACAACTCCCACAATGCAATGCAACCAATAGGTTTTACACAAGTACCTGGTCAGGGTTGTATAGTCTAAAGTCTAACAATGAAATAGCAGAATTATCAATGCAGCTCTGGAAGCAACTAGATAATGAAGTGTGATAAAGCTCTAAATCAATGGAAACCCCACATTTAAGTGTATAGGGGGTGTTAGCATACCTACTAAGGGAGCCCAATAACCTCTCAGCAATAGTAGCATAGGGGTCATATAAAGGGGGGGACATTGTGCGTTAGATTTTCATTTGGAACCATAGAGCAGTGCCTTGTGGGCCAGTTAAAGATAAGTAGATTGTGTCCTTCCTCTACAATGTCGAACACAAAAGACCCATGCACTTCCTCTACCTATGTGACTTACTTCCTCAGCGTATCGAAAGTGCGCTGTGAGTGGGTGAAGAGTGCAATAGAAGAAGTAAAGAGAGAGGTGATAGGAGAGAAGAAGAACAGATTCCTGTTGGTTCGCATATCCATGTGACATACAAATAAACAATAACCCTTCACATACTTCAGCTGTGCACCATCTGAATACACAAATCTAATACAGCGAAATCTAGTGGCGAAACTTTATCACTACTTTCACCAGCACTTGTATACAATAAGTACAGGCTTTTTCAAAGGGTGTAACCAATAGTAACACCCGTGGTAGGATACCACACTAGGATCTCAGGTCACATGATTCACAGTGAGGTAGAAAGAACAGTAGTCTGCTTTGAGAGAATCTAGCAAAAGTGTGAATGGCACAAAATATCTAAAAAAGATCAAACCTATGAAGACAATGAAACTGGCGGCTTCTCGGTGAGTCCTGAAATGGAAAAAGTCTGAACACGGAGCACATCTCCATGTGTATGATAGCAGAAAACACAGGTAACGTGAGCGCCAATAACTCTTGTCACTCCAAGATCTCCTATCAGTGGATGAGGATGCCTCCGACTTATCTGAACTTAAAAGCTTTTCTGGAAGACGGTCAAAAAACTGCTGACAAGGCAAGACTAAACACTGCAGCATGAGGAAAGAGCGCTATACGCGTGGTGTCCTTAGAGCTGATATTTTCAGAGCACTGAGGAACTTATGTAACCCCTTCTTCTTCTTCCCCCTCGTCGTCTTTGTCAGGGAGAAACCAAAATAAGAGCAAAAACTGCCAAGGCATCCACCTATAGATGGCGCAATATTTTAGATGAGATATTATCTAATGTAATGTGCCAGGCAACCTCTTAAAGAAGCAGTTCACTTTTTTTTTTTTTTTGCCCCCCCGGGTAGCCGTTGTCATGTATACTTACATAAGATGATCGGTGTCCCGTTCCCGT
The DNA here is from genome assembly GCF_027789765.1 of Dendropsophus ebraccatus. NCBI lineage: Eukaryota > Metazoa > Chordata > Amphibia > Anura > Hylidae > Dendropsophus > Dendropsophus ebraccatus. The sequence goes on from NC_091462.1 coordinate 106,098,369, forward strand.
CGGTCAGTTCCGTCCCGCGGTGCCGTTCACATCGGGCGCGCGCTCACTTCCGCCGGCTGCTGCGAGTCCTCTTCTCTGCCCAGTGATTATACGCCGGAAGTCACTCGCTTCCATGCATTCTCTATGGAAGCGCGTGACTTCCGGCGTTCAAATGACAAGGGAGAGAAGAGGAGTCACAGCGCCGGCGGAAGTGAGCGCGCGCCCGATGTGAACGGCACCGCGGGACGGAACTGACCGACGGGAACGGGACACCGATCATCTTATGTAAGTATACATGACAGCGGCTACCCGGGGGGGCAAAAAAAAAAAAAGTGAACTGCTTCTTTAAGGGAACATCTGCATAATACCTGCTTACTGTAGTCTAATTTGGGGGACAATTCTGCAAAAAAATGTATGCAAATATGCCCAATAGTGGGCATTTCTGGGGTGTTTTTCTTTTCTTTTCTTTTTGAGGGGGGAAATCCTTGTAGCATTGGGGGCTAGAGTCAAAACAGCTGCTTGCCTAGGGACAGAAAGGGTCACTTGGTCTTACAGTTCCCTTATATTGCCACATAAAAAAAGTACTAACCATGTAATACATGGCTGATGTGGGTCCACCACTCTTTAAACTGTTTAAAGCCAGGGACCCTCTTTATGATATCTATATGCCCTAATAGGGCTTAAAGCAAATGTACCAGCAGGTACATCAATTTAAAAATATTTTACATTAATTGACTGCGGAGAAGCCGCAGACGCGGCCCTGCCTGAAGCACTGGAGGTGGGCCCGTCCCACCACAGTGTGATGGAACCCCCTGCCCTCTTGGCATGACTCCATTGATTCTAACAGAGCGGCGCCACAGAGGGGAGGGCAGAACGCCACACTGTGGACTCGCGGGCCAGCCTCCGGTGCTTCAGGCCGGCCTGGTGCCAGGGCATAGCTAAAGCTTTGGCTGAAGGTTCCCCATCCCTGCTTTAAAGTATACCTGTCACGAAGTATGCTGACTGATTCTTGTGAAATTCTTCTGGCTCTGGAAGTTTGGGTATCCATCAGGTATCCATTGCGGGGTGGGTACTGCATATGACCCCCATTCTGATCCAATTGGGCTCATGCACAATACTGACCTGATGTGGTCATATCCATGGATACCCATACTTCTGGTGGCCGAAGGAATTTCACGCCATCCGGTTCAGCATACATCCTGACAAGTACACTTTTAAGGGTCTAAAAACGCGGGGTGACCACTCTTGTTGTAGCATTGTTGGCGGCCATGTTGGTTGTCACCTATCTTTCCTAGCAACACATAAAATAAGAAATAACTGTATAGAAATGATGAACAACTCGAAAGAAAACAAAATACCGAGAGAAGTCACAAGACTAATGTTAGACATAAATTACAGCAATTTACCCTTTCTCTCCCTAAAACCTAAAACCTCTTATTACGAAAGTAAACCGATCAGATTTCATAAATGTAAGTAAAATGTGTCTAGAATTACAGGGTGTGCAGCCAGTCCGGGCCAGGCAGGGTGCACCGCTTCAGTTTTCACTAGAAACTAGGCCTTTTCGTACCTCTGGGCCACAGACTCAGGTGGTTGCCATGGCGATTCACATTTCCTCTCGGTGAAGACGCCTACAATACAAGTAGCCTTCCCAGGGGTATCATGCAACACGGCCTGCAGAAAACTTTCACAGACGGGCCTCACCTCCATTGAGATTAGGCTACTTTACTGATCACATAATCTCTTCCTGTCATACCCACAGAGACACCGGGAAAAAAAGGAAAGGGAAATTCTTCTGTAAGTGAATTACATGGTAAAAAAAAAAAAAAAACATTAAAAAAGTACTACAAAAATAAAATGATGATTATAGTAAGAAACTAAATAAATTATTACTAATAAAATCATAAAAATGTTAAATTACTGTTTAAGGCCATGTTCACATGACGTATGAGACCGGCCAGGTCACGGAACGTCCGGTCTCTGAAAAGATCATCCCGGCCGGTACTGAAGTACCGGACGGATGATCTTTCCGGCCGCAGTAGAACTCCTCATAGCACACAATGAAGCAAGCGTCCGTGAGCCGCTCGCTTCCTTGTGTGAATTGACAGGGTTTTCTACGGCCGCCATTCACTGAATGGCGGGCGCAGAAAACTGACATGTCAGTTCTTTGCGGCACCACTTGGGATCACGGCCGGAGCGTATACGATGTGTATACGCTCTGGCCGGGATCCCATAAAGCAACATCAGGCTAGTCCACTCGTACAAAGAACGCCCGTTGTTGCCGATTGCAACAACGGCCGTACTTTTCCGTTGTGTGAACATAGCCTAAAAACGCTTATTTATTCAATTGTATATATCTTTTATACATGGGTTTTAATTGTTTTAAATTTTGTCTTTACTATTTTAACATTAATATTTATGCATTTATTACTATGTGCTCATCATTATTTTTTATTATTATTATTATTATTACTATTATATATTTTGTTACCTTATAAATTATTAGGTTATTATATATATATATATATATATATATATATACATACACTATATATATATTTATTTACTCATATTATATTATAATTATTATTTCTTTTTTATACATATTTACATTACCATTACGTTTGCACTTTTACTTATTTTTTTATTACTTTTCATTTATTATTTCCTAGTTGATTCATTTAATTTATTTATTTAATTATAATTTGATATTATTTTATTTATCGTTATCATTTTATTAAAATATATCTATCTGTTTGTTATATTTTGATTATTATTTTCTAGTTCACAAATATATACAGTGGTAACTTGGTTTAAGAGCGTTTTGGTTTAAGAGCTCACAGTTTTTCAAAATTGTGACTTGGTATAAGAGCATTGCTTTGGTTTAAGAGCTCCCTGTACTGGGTGGGAGGAGGAGTGGGGGGGGGACATGGTCTGCATAGCGGGGTCTACAGCCCTGTACTCTGACCCAGGAAGTCTCCCTCACCTTCCAAACCATAGCAGATCCACTTCAGGCTGGGGCTTACATCAGAGGACAGGACTGTGGGGGTAATCTCTCCATAGCTGTAACCCCTCTCTCCCCAGACAGAGAGTGCTGCATGTATGTGCCCACTTATGTCCTGCTCATTCCTTCCTGCTCCCTGCAGTCTCTGTCAGTCCTGATTGGTCCATGCTAAACACACACCCCTTCCCTACTGCTGTCATGTGACCACACAGACCTCTGACAGCAGCCCTGCTTCTTTATTCTAGCCTGTTGTACTACGCTACTACATTATGTAGATCTGCAGCTCCATCCTGTCTACAATCTGCTGCTGTTTGTTCAGGTTTATGCTCTTACTATACATTATACTCCACATTGCTATACTGTACAGTAACTTATAATATCACATATTCAGCTGTTTATAAATGTTTGTTTCATTTGTTTTACATGTTATTCAGAATATAAAATCATTATTTTTGGGGTGTAGAACCGATTGTGTGCATTTCAATAATTTCTTATGGGAAAATTTGCTTTGGTTTAAGAGTGGATTTGGATTACAAGCACGGAACGAATTATGCTGGTAATCCAAGGCACCACTGTATATTGTTTTCCCGAATTTATTATTTTGCAGCCTATGGCTATGTTCACACACAGTATTATTGCTCAGTTTTTTGGTCCTCACATTGCAACCAAAACCAGGAGTAGATTGAAAACACAGAAAGGCTATGTTCACACACTGTTGCAATTCAGTGGATGGTCGCCATTTAATGGAAAATAATTGGGGTTATTTTAAAACATCGGCTATTGTTATGAAATAGGGGGCCATTATTTGTCATAAAATAACAGCCATCCACTAAATTTCAACAGTGTGTGAACAGAGCCTTTCTGTGTTTTCAATCCCCTTCTGGTTTTGGTTGCAATATGAGGACCAAAATACTGTGTGTGAACCCAGCCAAAGGCTATGTTCACACAACGTCAAAAGATAGAGAAAGGGCAACAGCTTTTGCTATTTAAAAAAAATCTGTTATTGCCGCAATTTAAAGGGGTAGTGCAGCGGTAAAGAATTATTCACAGAATAACACACATTGCAAAGTTATACAACTTTGTAATGCATGTTATGTCTGTGAATGGCCCCCTTTCCCGTGTCCCACCACCCCCACCCATGTACCCGGAAGTGTGGTGCGCTATACTCACCTGTCACGTGCCGACTCGTCTCCGATCTTCAGTCAGCGATGCCGTCTTCGGACGGCCGGGCCGAATCCCTCTGACTGTCCTAGCATAACTGTGCTCAGCCAATCGCGGCTGAGCATCTGATGACGCTGAAAAGGGCGGCCGGCACTCAAGGGTCGGAGGGATTCGGCCCAGCCGTCCGAAGACAACATAGCTGACTGAAGATCGGAGACGAGTCGGCACGTGACAGGTATGTATAGCGCACCACACTTCCGGGTACACGGGTGGGGGTGGTGGGACACGGGGAAGGGGGCCATTCACAGACATAACATACATTACAAAGTTGTATAACTTTGTGATGTGTGTTATTCTGTGAATAATTCTTTACCGCCGCACTACCCCTTTAACTGACTGCAGTGCAATGCATTGAAGTCAATGGAAAGACGGACGTCCAATGCACGCAATGTATTGAATAACGGACATCAAAATAATGATCATGACAATTATTTTTGGACATCTTTTGCAAACAGCGGACGTTTTTTATTAGTTGTTCACACACGGTTTTTCTTTTGTCACTGTTCTTTCTCCATTTTTACTATTAAATTCAATAGACTTTTTAATTAAGCCGCATCCAAAGGGCAATTAGTAACCAAACTAGAATTATGTACCAGCAGGCGACATTGCACTAAGGGGAGGCCAGACAGCTAAATGACATCCGTTATTTTAGACTCAAAATGACGGACGTCATTTTAAAGAGAGCTGAAAAAACGTTGTGTCAACATAGCCTAACAAATACAACGTACAGGAGAAGGTATAGACCCTACACTAATATTCCAATGAAATTATATATTAGTCAATAGGCAAAAGATAAATGATGGGATGGTGAATTGGTTACAAAGGGTAAAGGAATCCTGGATCCAAAGCTTTGTGTTAAAACATTAAGGCTACGTTCACACACCGCTGAAATGATGGACGTTTTTATAGTATGGCCATTGTTTATCAGCAAATAATGGCCATTATTCTCCGTTAATAAAGACGGACGTCATTTCAACGGTTTGTGAACATAGGCTCAAGGGAAACTATTAGCAGGTTAGGCCCCCCCCCAGCCAGCCCACCCCTTTTATCTGCTGTTCTGCAATTCTGTTCTGAATATTTATCTGCTGTTCTGCAGTTATGAGTATCAGCCCAATATTCATTATAACGGACGGGCCAGTCAGGAGCGGATCAGAGGGTGTAGTCCCGCCCCCAGTGCATCAAACTGCTTCATTAGCATATTAAATTAACTACCAGCATCCCAAAAACAGTGCTGAGGATCAAGGTATGTAACTTACCTTCATACTCAGTGCCCTGTGTGCCATAGGGACGGGGATAGTGTCCTTTAAGGGGAAGAAGACAGGGAGCAATCAGAATTCCTGCCCTCTGATATGTAATGGAGGCAGCTCAGGGGGGTTAATTCTCACTGAAGACACCTAGTGGTATATGGAACCTTTTTTTTGGCAATGCTTCATGGAAAAGAGGTATGCAAATTAGCTTTCTCTTTAGGCTCCGTTCACATGGAGCAAAACTGGCTGAATAAACATGTCAATTCTTCAGCACAGAGAGAGGAGGCGTGTGAGCCTCCCATAATGACAGTCTATGGGAGGTTTGTGCGCCTCCTCTCTCCGCACTGAAGAATTGACATGTTTATTCTTCAGCGTGGAGAGAGGAGGCGCACGAGACTCCCATAGACTGTCATTATGGGAGGCTCACACGCCTCCTCTCTCTGTGCTGAAGAATTGACATGTTTATTCTTCAGCGTGGAGAGAGGAGGCGCACGAGACTCCCATAGACTGTCATTATGGGAGGCTCACACGCCTCCTCTCTCTGTACTGAAGAATTGACATGTTTATTCAGCCAGTTTTGCTCCATGTGAACGGAGCCTAAAGAGAAAGCTAATTTGCATACCTCTTTTCCATGAAGCATTGCCAAAAAAAAGGTTCCATATAGACTCCCATAGTCATTATGACAGGGAGGATAGCGGGATTCTCCACCGCGGAATTCCGCCAGTTTTGCTCTGTGTGAACGGAGCCTAACAATGAAAACTGTCATTCCACCTAAGCTGAATCTAAGGGATTTCTCTAGCCAACCAGTATCCTGTTCTGTACTGACAAAGGGTGAGAACTCCGACACAGCTGAGATGGAGGAGACTCCAAATTAGGGAAACAGAAAGGAGACAAATTATTATTATGGTGCGTTTACACGAAACGATAATTGGCCCGATCGTACAATTAACGATGTCGGAGTAACAACTTTTTTTTCATAACGATCAGCGTTTAGACGGTACGATATATCGTACGAAAAAATAGTTTTGCGATCGTTTTGCGATCGCACGCCCGCACGCTCGCAGCCCGGCCCCCCACTCATCCGCAGCCCGGCCCCACGGTCAACCGCAGCCCCCTGCAACGCCCCGATCGCCACCCCCGCTTTCCCCCGATCGCCACCCCCGCCGTCGCCGCTCTGATCGCCACCCCCGCCGCCCTGATCGCCACCCCCCCGCCGCGAGCATACGTTACCTGCTCCGCGTAGCAGGTCTTCGAAATCCCCAACTCCCCTCTTCAGTGCATTGATTGGCTGTAGAGGGGAGCCGGGAATTTCAAACGGCTCTTCTTCAGCCAATCAGTGCTCCTCTTCAGCACTGATTGGCTGAAGAAGAGCCGTTTGAAATTCCCGGCTCCCCTCTTCAGCCAATCAATGCACTGAAGAGGGGAGTCGGGGATTTCGAAGACCTGCTACGTGGAGCAGGTAATGTATGCTCGCGGCGGGGGCGGCGATCGGAGCGGCGGCAGCGGGGGGGTTGTGATCGGGGCGGCGGGGGTGGCGATCAGAGCGGCGGCGGCGGGGGTGGCGATCGAGCCGGCGCAGTGGGCTGCGGATGAGTGGGGGGACGGGCTGCGAGCGGGGGGACGGGCGGCAGGCGGGGCTGCGGGCGGTCGGACTATCGCGCGACGACTGTTTACACGGAACGATCGGCGAATTTTTTGCGAACGACGAACGATGATTTCATAACATGTTGAAAGATCAAAATGAACTATTTCTCGTTCGTCGTTTGATCGTTCGCTGCGTTTACACGTACGATTATCGTTCGAATTCGATCGTTATTGCGCGAATTCGCACGATAATCGTTACGTGTAAACGCACCATTAGTATTAGTATTATATTATATTGTATTATTACTATTATTATTATGTTTACTATGGTTATTTCTACAGTAAAGACTGTTTATATGAAATAGGAAATAATAAGAACATATTAACCCTACCAAACCATTTTATGTTATCAAACCCGAGAATGGAGAGTTATGGTTACATGGGGTGTCATGTGTTTTGGGGAATATTTTGGAACTTTAGGTAAAATACATGAAAAAAGTGGAGTATTCACACACCTTCACCGTGCCAGCATAAAAACAGCCGATCCACCAAGTATGATTCAGAGGGGGTTCAGCGACGGTCGGCCCTGCCAAGTTTGTATTATGTGACCGCCAAGAAACTAATAACCAGTCGAGACTGGGTTTAACCCATTTTATGCTTCATTTCAATGTTTCTTTACAATGATATTGGAATAAGACACACAGCCTTATTATTATAGTCTTTTCATTTATTATTATTCATTTGTAATTCACAATTTTTTTTTTCAAACCTGTGAAATAATTGGCAGAGTTCTGAAAACTGGAGAGGAAAAAAATATAATAGTTGCTGATATAACCAATCAGCTTCCATTTTGGAAATAATAGAAGCAATTTGATTGGTTGATTTGCTCCTCGCTTTTCTTTTGCCCCAGTTTTGATAAATCTTCCCCTAGTAAACTGTACATACATGGCAGGGGCTACAAGGATTATTCAGTTTCACGTAACTTAATCATGGAACCAAACCTTGGGCCGAGTCACAGACAGTACGCAATTTTTTGGATTTCTATGGGCCGTGGCATCACAGTGTCACTGCACTTGATTTATTGAGAATTCTTGGCCAAGTAGGAAAAAATAAAAAGGAAAAAATGTAAAATTGTAACATGCTTATGTTTTACTCAGGTCCTTTCAAAATATAGTAAAGAGGTCTTGTCCCATTAGGGGTTCATCATGGAGAACTGAATATTCAAGTAGTTGCCAACCTGAAATTGTGGCCAAACGGTGACCCTTACATGGAGGGTCTCGAATGGATAGAAAAAGTTGTGACAGTGTCTTGGTCCTAATTCAGATCTGCAATGGTTAACCGACTGTCTCATGTGGCACGCAGATTTCTAGGGATGAGTTTGTCATGGAACTGAAGCCATAATCTGAAGCCACAATATTGGCAAAGGTGTACACAAGGTAAAAGTCAACAAGGGGTCCATTCCTGGCTCTGTCCTTGTGTTGGTTATGCCAAGGTATTATACTATTCCCTAGCTAGGAGATAACTAGCTGATCAGTGGAGGTCTGACGGCTGGGACCACCAATAATAAGGTCACTCTCTGGCAATATTCATAAGTCCCTTAGATAGGGGCAACTGATTTCCTTCTCATGATCATGGGGGTCCCAGTGGTCGAACCCCCTACAGATCAACCTATTATTTTTTATCCTGGGAATAGGGGATGACTTTTAAAGGGAACCTGGGGGGCAGAGCCTGGCCGACTCCCCCGGTGGAGACCCTCATACTTACCCCGTGCACAAAGTCCCGCTTCCGTTGCCGAGATATCGCAGTAGGAAGCCCAGCGTGCACTCATCAGAGATGAGTCCAACGCTCATAGAGAATGAATGAAGCCGTCATTCTCTATGAGCGTCGGACTCACCTCTGATGAGTGCGCGCTGGGCTTCCGACGGCGATATCTCGGCAACAGAAGCGGGTCCAGGAGCGGGACTTCGCACACAGGGTAAGCATAAGGGTGTCCACCGGGGGGGCGGCCGGGCTCTGCCCCGGCACGGGGGGTGACAGGTTACCTTTAATCCTGGGATAACCTCATTAAAAAGTCACTGTCATTACGAAAAACTTTTAACATGTCATAGATACATATCAAAAGTTTTGATCGGTCCAAGTCTAAGTGTCCAATCGGGAAAACGAGCCAGTAAAAGACATGCTGCAACGTGTCCTCTCACGTCTCTGTGTAAGAAAAAAAAGTTAGACTTAAAGTAGAGCTCTATGGAGCCCAACTCTTTTTTGTGGAGAGTGGGCGTGCTGTAGCGTGGTCCACTTCCCGCTCGGAAAGGGTCTGAACAATAAGACCCGGATGGTGCCAAACTTTTGACATGTCTCTATGAGTAGTACACTTTAAGCCTTATTAGTGCGTCATGAGGTCCTAGCATGTCCATCTTCTGGTAGTAGAGAAGAAGGGCGTAGGTTGGTTAACCATTATTTGTCTGCCTTTACAGAGTAGCATGAACACTATGCAAGTATCCTCTCAGAAGAAGGATTGAGATGGCCCAAATGGGTGTTCTTTAGAGATAAGCAAACCTTGAGCATTCTTGGGTTCCTTGGAGCCTGAACTCTCTGCATTTGATTACCGGTGGCTGAAGAAGTTGGATGCAGCCCTAAGGCTGCCTGGAAAATATAGATACAGCCAAAGGCCACATCCATGTTTTGCAGGATTCCCTAGGACTGCATCCAATGTCTTCAGCCATTGGTAATCAAATGCCAAGAGTTTGAGTTCAGATGGTCCCGAGCATGCTCAAGGTTCACTCATCTCTAGCGTTCTTCTCTCTATGGGCCATAAAAACCCACAAGGGCAATTATGATACATATGATATTGAGCTTATCCAAAATTAATTTAAAAATATTCTACATGACCGTTCCGTGATGTGTTCGGTGCTGTACCTATTCCTGAGAAGTCCCAAGTTTCAATAAGAATATTTGCCTTTCCAGTGTTTGCTGTCACTTAAAAGGAAGGAAGATTTGGCAGAGGAGTAAGAGCAAATGTTAAGGTTATTTTCAACCGTAGTAGGAAGTAGAAGACAACGATGATGTCATCGCTGCTCCATTAACCCTACATCACCCAGACCCGACCACACAATAACTTCTGCTCCGGATATTATAGGGGGAATATCCCATATCGGCTGAAATGACACTTATAAGCAAATAAAATCCATATAAATCGCGTAACTGTTTGTTCTTTTTGTTTATTGGATTCATTTGGGAAATTTGTACGGACTTTATAATAGAAGGTCTATTGTCTATAATACACCTGGAGAGTTGGGGGCGCGCTCTACTTCCCCATAAATATAAAAATCCTATTAATTGTGTGAGATCACCTGACTATGAGGAATAGATTATCCGACCTGAAGACCGGGATTTTTTTTTTTTTTTTTTTACAGAATTTATGGAACTTATTGTTTAGGTGCAATGAGGAACAGGTAACAATAGAAGAAAGCCATAATATGGGCAACATCCTTTACTGTCAGCCTCTGGTCTCCAGTTTCTCCCGTTTTCTGGTGTCATTATTAGAGATGATCGAACATCGGGAAATCTTAGGTTCGAGTTCGATCATCTCTAGTCATCATAACTCGGCGGGAAGTGCCCGCTCAGCCATGTCCCACCCCAGTCACTAACTAAAGCTAAAGCTTCGGCTGTCCAAGCATGAGGGGAATTGTAGTTTTGCAACATCTGGTTCCCCATCCCTGCCCTAATGTATCTGGAGGCCTTCCGACTTTCACCGACAAATTATATAATAAGATTTGGAAATGTTGAACTTAATACCCAATCATTTTTTTTTCTCTAGAGGTAAGCCACCAGTAGATGCAGCAGCTTTTTCTTTGCTCCCACAATGCATTGCTCTCTGGTAACAAAAATAAACAGCAGAATTCTGGATTTAGCTTCAGATGTGGAGGAGAATAGAACATCTTGTCATCTTGTTACTAGGTTTCTGTTGCCTTAAATGAGGGTAGCATAAACTAGTGACAGAGATGCTGAACAGATCGGTGTATTACTTACATCATTCTGTTCAGCCGTTCTCCTAATATGCAGGAGAATGGGATTCTTGCCACACCCCTCCCCCCACCCTCTAGCTGCTGATTGACAGTTGACTGCCTAAACACAGCATGGATAGATAACTGCCAATCAGCAGCTGGTAGGCGGAGTTTTCTGCTTCTCATGAATATCCAGGACTACTGAGCTCATGCACATAATGGAGAAGACTACTTATTGTCCATGTTATGCAGGAGGAGATCTCTGGATCAGCTGCACAGAACAATGTAAGTGATACATCATTCTGTTCAGCTTCTTTGTCACTAGGTTATGCTACCCTGAGATAGGACAGCATAACGTACTGAGTCTTCTTAAATAAGTTAAAGATATATAGGGTGACTCCATATGTTATATAGATTGCTACTGAAAAAGTTGTTATTGCAAAAGGAACTTACCTCGAAGGGGGCGGAGTCTTTCTAATTTGCATTAAAGGGACACAGTCATGGAATGGGCCCTGTAACTTGGTAGATATGTATATGAGACCTTGACTATTAGTTTCCTCATTAGAATCATGTACATGACCTCAGAACAGCTGCCTTATATCCTGATAAACTCTAGCAATGGAGAGAGACACAAAGCGCTGAATGAGCCAGGCTGCCGGCTCTGACTGACACCATCTAGTCGGAGGCAATCTCCATACAGATAATATGCGGGGTCATGGGACAGCTCATTTGCACACCCTGAATGACGGCTCATCAGGCAGGATGTTGTGATGTCACTCGGCCCACTCACATGACCCGCTCTCTTGTTAGGAAGTGTCACACAGCAGCCCCGCCATTCATCCTTATTACATCATTGAAGAAAGAAGCGGCGACTCTTCTCCCTCCCTGACCTTCCGTTGCTATGCAGGTGTGGACTATAAAAAGTCCTGCACGATTCCCACACAGCACAAAGCCAATGTTCTCAGCTGATGGAAGTCAGAGCTAATGTATATGTATGTGTATGCTGCCGCAATGGGGTGCAGGTGCCGGATCCAACGTGGGTGAGGATGGGTGTCACATAATCTATTCACTGAGAACTATTCACTAAGAACCCAAACTGTATAGTTGGGGAGGACGAGATGTACCCCATTATCAGTGTATCATTATCCTGTACCCGGTGTCAGCGTGCCATTATCCTGTACCCCAAGTGTCACTATCCTGTACCCCAAGTGTCCCTATCCTGTACCCCGTGTCACTATCCTGTACCCCAAGTGTCCCTATCCTGTACCCCGTGTCACTATCCTGTACCCCAAGTGTCATTATCCTGTACCCCAAGTGTCATTATCCTGTACCCAAGTGTCACTATCCTGTACCCCAAGTGTCCCTATCCTGTACCCCGTGTCACTATCCTGTACCCCAAGTGTCATTATCCTGTACCCCAAGTGTCATTATCCTGTACCCAAGTGTCACTATCCTGTACCCCAAGTGTCATTATCCTGTACCCCGTGTCAGCGTGTCACTATCCTGTACCCCAAGTGCCATTATCCTGTACCCCAAGTGTCATCATCCTGTACCCCAAGTGTCATTATCCTGTACCCTGTGTCCCTATCCTGTACCCCAAGTGTCATTATCCTGTACCCTAAGTGTCACTGTCCTGTACCCCAAGTGTCATTATCCTGTACCCCAAGTGTCACTATCCTGTACCCCAAGTGTTAATATCCTGTACCCCAAGTGTCCCTATCCTGTACCCCGTGTCACTATCCTGTACCCCAAGTGTCATTATCCTGTACCCCAAGTGTCATTATCCTGTACCCCGTGTCAGCGTGTCACTATCCTGTACCCCAAGTGCCATTATCCTGTACCCCAAGTGTCATTATCCTGTACCCTGTGTCCCTATCCTGTACCCCAAGTGTCATTATCCTGTACCCTAAGTGTCACTGTCCTGTACCCCAAGTGTCATTATCCTGCCCCCCATGGTTCATGGTGCTGGAGTATATATAATATATAATAGGCTGCAGTCAGATACGGATTGTGCAGAACATGTCAGTCTTCAGTCCGGGAGAGAACAAAGCCTGGAGCCTGAGCTGAGCCAAATGATTAATCTGCTGTCCCGTCACTCGCGCTCTGCCAGGCATTGGCATCGCCACATTAGATAGGATGAAAGTTTCCTCTCCAGGGTCCCTTCCCATTGGAGACAAGTGATTGTTCCTCTGCTGAGAGAAGAGGCGACATCTCCGGCCAATACATAGAAAATGGAAATACAACTTTGCAAATATTCTTCCATCCTGAGGAACTTCTTCAGATGTGAATTAAGTAAGCTTATTAATCAGAGGACTCTTAAACAACCGCCGCCTTTCATGTTAAGTCATACAAACCGCCTTTACAGGTCCCATGCCTCAGGGTGTGTAGCTATACATTGCCCCGATCTGCTTATTCAAGACGTGAGCACATCAAAGCTGTGCAAATGGTAAGATTTCCTAGAACAGGCCATGCTGCGCCCCAGTCACATGACTTTGCTACTGGGAGCTGCAGTACCAGACATAGCCACTACTAACTGTATGGCGCTGTGGCATGAGGAAATTATTAAGGGGTTAACAGCTAACAGAAAGGAACAATGCTGCAATCAGGGTTCAGACACTGGGATGGAGGTGTATAAGGCTTTGGCCTTACCTTATCCACATTGCCTCTGATCTTTGGAACTTATTTCGAGGGGATTTCCACTTAGAAAGTATTTAAGATGGGATCAAACAAGTCGGTTTTGTTTGTTGTCTGCTGACAATGTCTGAGGGCCAGATCAGCCTCCAGATAAATCAGGACCCAGAAGGATCAGCAGGGCTAGCATGCCATTACTTATACAGGGGTGCCTTGGATTACGAGCATAATCCGTTCCGGGACGGCGCTTGTAATCCAAATCCACTCTTAAACCAAAGTAAATTTTCCCATAAGAAATCATAGAAATGCCGACAATTGGTTCCACACCTCAAAAATAATGATTTATTATTCTGAATAACATGTAAAACAGATGAAACAAACATTTAGAAACAGCAGAATATGTGATATTATAAGTTACTGTACAGTATACCAATCAGCATGTGGAGTATAATGTATAGCTACTATGATGTGGAAGGTGAGGAGTACAGTGCTGTAGACCACATTATGCAGCCACAGTGCCCATATAACATTAAAATGACACAGTGCCCATATTACATTAAAATGACACAATGCCAATATAATAGTACCAGCCACCATATAAGGTACCAGACAAGGTCCAGGCACATAGTACCAGCCACAGAGTCCATATAAAATACCAGATAATGCCCTTATAATCGTACCAGCCACAGTGCCCATATAAAGTACCAGCCACAGCACTCATATATAATTACCAGACAGTGCCTATATAATAATACCAGACAGTGCCCCTATAATACTAGACAGTGCCTACATAATATCAGACAGTGTCCATATAACAATACCAGTCAGTGCCTATATAATATCAAACAGTGCTCATATAACAATACCAGACAGTGCCAATATAATAATACCAGACAGTGGCTATATAATATCAGACAGTGCCCATATAATAATACCAGACAGTGCCAATATAATAATACCAGACAGTGGCTATATAATATCAGACAGTGCCCATATAATAATACCAGACAGTGCTTATATAATAATACCAGACAGTGGCTATATAATACCAGACAGTGACTATATAATAATACCAGACAGTGGCTATATAATACCAGACAGTGGCTATATAATAATATCAGACAGTGGCTATATAATATCAGACAGTGGCTATATAATACCAGACAGTGACTATATAATAATATCAGACAGTGGCTATATAATATCAGACAGTGGCTATATAATACCAGACAGTGCTTATATAATAATATCAGACAGTGGCTATATAATATCAGACAGTGCCCATATAATAATACCAGACAGTGGCTATATAATACCAGACAGTGCTTATATAATAATATCAGACAGTGGCTATATAATATCAAACAGTGCCCATATAATAATACCAGACAGTGGCTATATAATACCAGACAGTGGCTATATAATACCAGACAGTGACTATATAATAATACCAGACAGTGCTTATATAATAATACCAGACAGTGCCTATATAATACCAGACAGTGACTATATAATAATACCAGACAGTGGCTATATAATACCAGACAGTGACTATATAATAATACCAGACAGTGGCTATATAATACCAGACAGTGCCCATATAATAATACCAGACAGTGGCTATATAATACCAGACAGTGGCTATATAATACCAGACAGTGACTATATAATAATACCAGACAGTGGCTATATAATACCAGACAGTGCTTATATAATAATACCAGACAGTGCTTATATAATAATACCAGACAGTGGCTATATAATACCAGACAGTGACTATATAATAATACCAGACAGTGGCTATATAATACCAGACAGTGCTTATATAATAATACCAGACAGTGCTTATATAATAATACCAGACAGTGACTATATAATAATACCAGACAGTGACTATATAATAATATCTGACAGTGCTCATATAATAACAGACAGTGGCAATATAATACTACCCCACACAGAGTCCAAGTAAAGTACCAGCCTCATATAATATTACCAGTCAGAATGTCAATATGAACTACAAGGTGGTATCTATGACTACCTCGGCCTCCTTGGACATCCAACTAATTTTCCTGAGGATAATCCTGGTAATACCATTAGTCTTAGTGTCCTGTTAGGGACCTCCCCTGCTTAGGACCCTCCGTGGGCCGGACAGAGGCCCAGCCCTTGTGGAGCGGCCCGCTCATGCATGTCATGTAATAATTTCCTCAGACTCCCCCCCCCCCCCCCCCCCAGGGCAGCTCTCATGGCCGTGTATATGTACACTTTATACTTTCCCATAAAACACTCACTAGTTTCCTTGTAAGATTCCCGGTAAATTTTTTGCCAGAGGCGATGTCTGCCGGCCTCATGCCGCACCTCCCCTCTATGACAGGAAACATTCCCATAGACGTTCATGAGTACAGGTAGAACAGGCCAAGCGGGTTTTACATCCATTAATACGCTCATCCCTCAGGTTTTGTGTCAACACGACATGAGCGTTATTATGGTACATACTATACCCAGACATCTTATACCAGTGATCACTGTATGGGTGTGAGAGGTATCACCTCAAGGCTATGGGGAAAGGGCAGCTGGGGTCAGCAGGATGCAGGGCCACCCTATGGATAACTGAGATGGGTGCAATGGGTTTTCTAAGATACTCACTGAGGACCCTCTCTAGCTAATAGTACTGTGTATGGGAGCACTCCGCAGCTAGTACCATGTTTGGGAACCTTCACAGGCTATTAGACTAATACTGTGTGTGAGAGAACTCGCTGGCTGGTACCATGTGTGGGACCACTAAGTACTGTGTATGTGAGTACGCCTTACCTAGTAACATTTATAAGGACCTTCTTTGGCTAATACTGTGTATGGGGACACTCGATGGGTAGTACTATGTATGGGAACACTCTATGGGTAGTACTATGTATGGGAACACTCTATGGGTAGTACTATGTATGGGAACACTCTATGGGTAGTACTATGTATGGGAACACTCTTTGTCTAGTACTATGTATGGGAGCCCTGTATAGCTAGTACTGTGTATGGGAGAACTGTATAGCTAGTACTTTGTGTGGGTGCATTCTATGGCTAGTACTGTCTATGGGAGCACTGTATAGCTAGTAGTGTGTGTGGGAGCACTCTATGGCTAGTACTATGTATGGAGCACTCTATGGCTAGTTCTATGTATGGGAGCACTCTATAGTTTGTACCTTGTGTGAGAGCACTGTATAGCAAGTACTGTGTGTGGGAACACTCTATCGCTAGTACTCTCTATGGGCATACTCTACATCTAGAACTATGTATGGGAGTACTCTATATCTAACTATGTATGGGAGCACTCTATGGCTATAAAAGTGTATGGGAGCACTCTATGGCTAGAACAATGTATGGGAGCACTCTTTGGCTAGAACACTGTATGGGAGAACTGTACTGTATATCTAGAACAGTGTATGGGAGCACTTTATGGCTAGAACAGTGTATGGGAGAACTCTATGGCTAGAAGAGTGTATGGGAGCACATTATGGCTAGAACAGTGTATGGGAGCACTCTATGGCTAGAACAGTGTATGGGAGAACTGTACTGTATATCTAGAACAGTGTATGGGAGCACTATATGGCTAGAACAGTGTATGGGAGCACTCTATGGCTAGAACAGTGTATGGGAGCACTCTATGGCTAGAACAGTGTATGGGAGAACTGTACTGTATATCTAGAAAAGTGTATGGGAGCACTATATGGCTAGAACAGTGTATGGGAGCACTCTATGGCTAGAAGAGTGTATGAGAGCACTCTATGGCTAGAACACTGTATGGCTGTTGGAATACTGTAGGTGGAGAACTCTATGGCTTGTGGAATACTGTTTATAGCTATAGTGGCCCTCTTTTGGGGGTATGGTAACATCAAAAACCAGGGGCGATTCCTATAATGACCATCTCTTATTACAGCCTGACCGCTGGGAGGTTCTCACCCCACTCCCAGCCCCTATGGCATCCCTTATCCTGTTTCTACCAGTTTCTATCCAGTGTATTATTACAGCTACTGTAAGCCGCAGTTACTGGCCCTATGTAGGTCTCCCGGATCAGAGATGCAGACGAGAACTTCTGAGGTCGTTCTATAGAACAAAAGGATTAATATCCCTAAAATAAAGACGGATCCCTGTACTCTGACCCAGGAGGTCTCCCTCACCTTCCAAATCATAGCAGATCCACTTCAGGCTGGGGCTTACATCAGAGGACAGGACTGTGGGGGATAATCTCTCCATAGCTGTAACCCCTCTCTCCCCGGACAGAGTGCTGTATGTATGTGCCCACATCTGTCCTGCTCATTCCTTCATGCTCCCTGCAGTCTCTGTCAGTCCTTGTGTTTCCCATCCTCTCCATTACTGTACAGTAACTTATATTATCACATATTCTGCTTTTTGCTTTGCTTTGGTGTAAGAGTGGATTTAGATTACAAGCGCGGTCCCAGAATGAATTATGCTCGTAATCCAAGGCACCAGTGTATATGGCACAGAGGATTCTTATGCAATCCAACCTTCTGAAATTGAAAATATGTTTACGCCTCCACTTTATCACATAGATAGATAGATAGATAGATAGATAGATAGATAGATAGATTAGAGATAGAGATAGAGATAGATAGATAGATAGATAGATAGATAGATAGGAGATAGATAGATAGATAGATAGATAGATAGATAGATAGATAGATAGGAGATAGATAGATAGATAGATAGATAGATAGATAGATAGTAGATAGATAGATAGATAGATAGATAGATAGATAGATAGTAGATAGATAGATAGATAGATAGATAGATAGATAGATAGATAGATAGTAGATAGATAGATAGATAGTAGGTAGATAGGAGATAGATAGGAGATAGATAGGAGATAGATAGATAGGAGATAGATAGATAGATAGATAGATAGATAGATAGATAGTAGATAGATAGATAGATAGATAGATAGATAGTAGATAGATAGATAGATAGATAGATAGTAGATAGATAGATAGATAGATAGATAGTAGGTAGATAGGAGATAGATAGATAGATAGATAGATAGATAGATAGATAGATAGATAGATAGGAGATAGATAGTAGATAGATAGATAGATAGATAGATAGATAGATAGATAGATAGTAGATAGATAGATAGATAGATAGGAGATAGATAGGAGATAGATAGATAGATAGATAGATGGATAGATAGATGGATAGATAGATGGATAGATAGATAGATAGATAGATAGATAGATAGATAGATAGATAGATAGGAGATAGATAGATAGATAGATGGATAGATAGATGGATAGATAGATAGATAGATAGATAGATAGATAGATAGATAGATAGATAGATAGATAATCAATAGAGAAGTATTCCGCAGCACACAGGTATAAGTGCAAAAAAATCGTTGAATTTATTACATCAGTGCAAAAACAGAACACGGCATAAGGTGAGACGCGACGTTTCGATGATCTCCATCATCATTTTCAAGCGTCACAGAGGAGGCATCTATAAGGGTAACTACACGCTTGAAAATGATGATGGAGATCATCGAAACGTCGCGTCTCACCTTATGCCGTGTTCTGTTTTTGCACTGATGTAATAAATTCAACGATTTTTTTGCACTTATACCTGTGTGCTGCGGAATACTTCTCTATTGATTAGCTACCTACGTCCCTGGCAGGGACTATCCGCTGGCACCAACCAAACTGATCCTGTGGTGCTGCTCTGTATTATTTTTAGATAGATAGATAGATAGATAGATAGATAGATAGATAGATAGGAGATAGATAGATAGATAGATAGATAGATAGATAGATAGATAGATAGGAGAGAGAGAGATAGATAGATAGATAGATAGATAGATAGATAGATAGATAGATAGATAGATATGTAATGAATGGATGAATAGACAGATGATTTGTATATACAGCAGCCATCAGTATGGAGTTTGGGTCTTTCCTATGTCAGTGAAGTTGGATGCAGCAGCCGGAGCTCCTCCACAAATACATTTACATATATTACTCTGAGCAGGTACAAAACACAGACACTATGCAAGTCCCAAAAAATTCTGGCCAGAACAGCATGCCTGTGCAGAAACCCAATCTCCCCGTCTTCCTTTGGGGACCAAATCACTTCTTTATTTCCCTTTCAAAGAAAAACAGACATGATGGCTTAACAAGGACTGTGAGCGGGCAGCAGCGGAGTCTAGAGTTCCTTGTGAGACCGTCCGCAGGCATTGCTCTCCGATGCTGTCATTGACATTACAAAAGTAAAGCCGGAGCTTAAAGTCCCAGCCAGGGACAATGTCAGAGCACAAGAAGGACTGGAGCCCGAGACAAAGAGAAGCTCTCCTTATTCCCAGTCCTGAATGTAAGCAGAGGATGGACTCTGTCCAGGAAGGCAGATGCAATATCACTCAGCAGGTTCATTGACGGAACCAAGGGGGGTGGGGGGCACTGAGATATAAAGGGTCCCACCTGTTACCAAACCACTGAGGACTTGGCTTGTTTAAGGGGATGACTAGTAATGTAAGGACATCTTAATAGTTACCCCGACTAGTATCATTACTGACAGGTCCTTGTGGGCCATCACTGGAGGAAGACAAAAACTACTCAGCAAGCGCCAAGCTCCATAATGTACATCTAGTTTATTGCCCCCCATTCCCACTGACTGATATGTACAGGCCTGGTGACTGGTTAGTACTGTGTATAGGAGCACTCTCTGGTTAGTACTGTGTATAGGAGCACTCTCTGGTTAGTACTGTGTATAGGAGCACTCTCTGGTTAGTACTGGGTATAGGAGCACTCTCTGGTTAGTACTGTGTATAGGAGCACTCTCTGGTTAGTACTGTGTATAGGAGCACTCTCTGGTTAGTACTGTGTATAGGAGCACTCTCTGGTTAGTACTGTGTATAGGAGCACTCTCTGGTTAGTACTGTGTATAGGAGCACTCTCTGGTTAGTACTGTGTATAGGAGCACTCTCTGGCTAGTACTGGGTATAGGAGCACTCTCTGGTTAGTACTGTGTATAGGAGCACTCTCTGGTTAGTACTGTGTATAGGAGCACTCTCTGGTTAGTACTGTGTATAGGAGCACTCTCTGGCTAGTACTGGGTATAGGAGCACTCTCTGGTTAGTACTGTGTATAGGAGCACTCTCTGGTTAGTACTGTGTATAGGAGCACTCTCTGGTTAGTACTGTGTATAGGAGCACTGTCTGGCTAATACTGTGTATAGGAGCACTCTCTGGTTAGCACTGTGTATAGGAGCACTCTCTGGTTAGTACTGTGTATAGGAGCACTCGCTGGTTAGTACTGTGTATAGGAGCACTCTCTGGCTAATACTGTGTATAGGAGCACTCTCTGGTTAGTACTGTGTATAGGAGCACTCTCTGGCTAGTACTGTGTATAGGAGCACTCTCTGGCTAATACTGTGTATAGGAGCACTCTCTGGCTAATAGTGTGTATAGGAGCACTCTCTGGGTAGTACTGGGTATAGGAGCACTCTCTGGTTAGTACTGTGTATAGGAGCACTCTCTGGCTAATACTGTGTATAGGAGCACTGTCTGGCTAATACTGTGTATAGGAGCACTCTCTGGTTAGCACTGTGTATAGGAGCACTCTCTGGTTAGTACTGTGTATAGGAGCACTCGCTGGTTAGTACTGTGTATAGGAGCACTCTCTGGCTAATACTGTGTATAGGAGCACTCTCTGGTTAGTACTGTGTATAGGAGCACTCTCTGGCTAGTACTGTGTATAGGAGCACTCTCTGGCTAATACTGTGTATAGGAGCACTCTCTGGCTAATAGTGTGTATAGGAGCACTCTCTGGGTAGTACTGGGTATAGGAGCACTCTCTGGTTAGTACTGTGTATAGGAGCACTCTCTGGTTAGTACTGTGTATAGGAGCACTCTCTGGCTAGCACTGTGTATAGGAGCACTCTCTGGTTAGCACTGTGTATAGGAGCACTCTCTGGTTAGTACTGTGTATAGGAGCACTCTCTGGCTAATACTGTGTATAGGAGCACTCTCTGGTTAGTACTGTGTATAGGAGCACTCTCTGGTTAGTACTGTGTATAGGAGCACTCTCTGGTTAGTACTGTGTATAGGAGCACTCTCTGGCTAATACTGTGTATAGGAGCACTCTCTGGCTAGTACTGTGTATAGGAGCACTCTCTGGTTAGTACTGTGTATAGGAGCACTCTCTGGCTAGTACTGGGTATAGGAGCACTCTCTGGTTAGTACTGGGTATAGGAGCACTCTCTGGTTAGTACTGTGTATAGGAGCACTCTCTGGTTAGTACTGTGTATAGGAGCACTCTCTGGTTAGTACTGTGTATAGGAGCACTCTCTGGTTAGTACTGAGTGTAGGTCAGTAACTGATAGCTCAGTGAAGGTAGAAGCAGCTTTCATCATATAAGTACCCTATAAGTACCTCAAAATGAGAGGTAGTACCTTGTTAATGGTTGGAGGTAACCCCCGCTCCTCCATCAACCACCCACCCACCTCTACAGTAAACATCATAAACTAAGGGTACTATTATGCGCTGGGCCACTCCGCTGAGAGTAGTAGTAGGTGGTATTACTGGGTAGGGACCCGGTTAGCCACTTGCCTGATGGTATGTCACGGTATGGGCACGAGGGATAGCAGCTGTAGACCGGGAACCTGACCAAGCGGAGGCCGAGCAATTCTTCATTGTCCTTAGTCAGGGCACCAATAATTACACCAATGCCAAGGTTCAGAAACAACGGTAGTTGTATATTTATTATAACGGTGGTAACTCGTAGCAACAGTCTCTCCGGGTGCAACCGGGTATAAGACAGACTTGGATAAGGCAGAGTAATGGGTGATGCTGCAATAGGCTGTGAGAGTAACGTGCTGGATGATGGGAGTAGTAGTGATACTGAAGTTGAGATGCTGCGCAGAATG
The DNA here is from genome assembly GCF_027789765.1 of Dendropsophus ebraccatus. Lineage (NCBI taxonomy): Eukaryota > Metazoa > Chordata > Amphibia > Anura > Hylidae > Dendropsophus > Dendropsophus ebraccatus. Next base: position 106,120,952 of record NC_091462.1, read on the forward strand.
AAACTGAGATGAATACTTGCTGTTGATGATTAGAAAAGATAATGAGAGGAATGACTGAAGAACGGCACCCAGATCTTTAGTGTAGATGAGGATCTTGAGACTTGAGAATAAAGACACAGCCAGGTCCCGACTGGACCGAACACTTCTGGTGACACTTGAGCAGCAGAGCACACGTATCTCTCTCCTGGCAGTGGAGAGAGGACACACACAACCTGTCCCCTTGAAGGTAGGAGACAGGAATCAGGAACAACAGAGCAACACACCCCTCTCCCCTAAAGGTGGAGAGAAGACTGAGATAGGACAGGAAGTCACATGGTATTCCCAGCCAAAGCTCGATGACCATTGGGGTTACCATGGAAGCAGGGGACAGTCACGTGACACCAAGCCATTGCATCATCAAACCATTAGGACATATAGGACCAAATATACATGAAAATGAGTGAAACAGCAGACCTGAATACTGAGAGAAGTGACATCATACAGTTTGGAGTGGACCATAGTTTTCCAGAACCGAGACAATAACATATTGACTCAGATATAAATATACACTTTGAAGGAGACAACAAGAGAAGGAACTCTGTTCTGGGACACTGCAATTACACAGAACGATAATTGCCTGAATCGGCCTGATTCAGCCGATTATCGCTCCGTGTAATAAATACAACGATCAGCTGATGACAACGATCATCGGCTGATCGTTGATATAGGTTAGAACCTTTTTTGTCTGGCACCATTACATGTAGCGGTGCGCAGCCAGCGGCTGACCATATACTTTACTTATCCACGCTCCAGGGCTGCTCCTGCTTTCCGCTTCTCCCCGGGTTCTGCACGCTCTAGCTTCTAGCCCTGGAGCGTGGATAGGTAAAGTATATAGTTTAAGCAAGAACTGCAAGGACATCGGTAACGATGTCCCTGCAGCCCTTGTTAAACTATTATCGGGCTGTGTAATAGGCCCAGTAAACGTGCATCGATCTAGCAGATCGGCGCTCGTTTACAGGTATTTTCGGGGCCCCATCGGCCCATGTAATAGTACAGTAATCCTTTGCTTGAGAGAAATTGGACCCCTACACCCACTGCTGCCAATCTAGTAGTCATACCCTAAATGATGTCAGTTTTTCCTTCATGTGCCCAGATATAGTTCTAGATAGTGAACCTACAAGACATCACCACTTAAAGGGATAAAAGAGGATGTCCAGCTAAAATTCTGAAATTGGTTCAATGACAATTCAGCCCAATATCAGCTGTTAGTAGAGATGTGGGGGTCCAAGTTCATGGACCAAAATGATCTTTTGACAACAATACCGAAACTTTCCTTTTAGGTATATTTTCCCTTTAAGAAAGAGCACCAAAGCTTGGCTGAGTTCCTCTTTAATTTTTGATTAATCCAGTGTTCTGCATTATCAGAACTTTAACCAACCATACTATGTAGATCTACCACCGATAATGCGGAGTTTAAGGAAAACTATCCTTTATGCCGTTCTACATCCTCATACTAATCTGGAAAATCCCTGACTATAAAACTAATGGTCAATTGTGGCGCTGGTGTGATGAAATCCTCTGAACAGTCCGCCATTCATTAATAGATCCATTACTGAATAAACAAACAAGTGGCTGCAGATTTCCTCAAAAAAATCACCTTGAAGCTAAAATGCCCAAGTTCCCTACTAGGTGGGTAATAATTGTACCCATTGCTGTGCCCATAGATCGGTGTCACGGCTGCCATATATGTATATAGGGGGAGATTTATCAAACATGGTGTAAAGTGAGACTGGCTCAGTTGCCCCTAGCAACCAATCAGATTCCACCTTTCATTTTCCAAAGAGTCTGTGAGGAATGAAAGGTGGAATCTGATTGGTTGCTAGGGGCAACTGAGCCAGGTTTACTTTACACCATGTTTGATAAATCTACCCCATGGTGTAAAGTGAAACTGGCTCAGTTGCCCCTAGCAACCGATCAGATTCCACCTTTCAGTCCTCACAGACTCTTTGGAAAATGAATGGTGGAATCTGATTGGTTGCTAGGGGCAACTGAGCCAGGTTCACTTTACACCATGTTTGATAAATCTCCCCCTGTGTGTAATATAGAGTTATATTCCAGTACTGATGTCTCCTGCCGTCAGTCTGTCCTGTAGTTCTCGCATTATATTTTGTGATCGGGATGAACGTCATAACCCCATAGCCACCCTGATCAGCAGCTGCCATCTCTGGAGCCGATCACAGTGGGAACAAGCATAGTGCATTCCTCCGCTGGCCACTTCTGTGTGGCGCCAGGATGCCAGAACCACCGACCACAAAAGATTTTGCGGTTATTCTAATTCATCTGTAACCAGAACTTGTATAAACGAAAGTGATGCCAAAACATTCTCCTCCATAATGTGAGAAGCAGCGATCAGCCCAGATAGGGCACGACAAGGAGGAGGATACAGGCAGGAACTACTCCTGCTCCAAAGAGACAGAAACACTCTAAAAATGTTACATAACAATGTATTACCTTGTGTTGTAAGATCTTAATGTGACAGCTATTCTGGTGGTAAGTAGACTCCTGCAAAAAAAAAAAAAAAAAAAATATATATATATATATATATATATATATATATATATATTTCTCCAATGCATGCAAGATAAAAGCAATGCTGCAGATAGTCATCTATTGTTTTAAAGGGGTACTCCAGTGAAAAACTTTTTCCTGCAAATCAACTGGTATCAAAAAGTTATATAGATTTGTAATTTACTTCTATTTAAAAATCTCCAGTCTTCCAGTATGAGCTGCTGTATGTCCTGCAGGAAATGGTGTAAACTTATACATGCAGGAGCTTATATCACATCAATTGATGGAACCATCAGGGCAAGTAAGGAAAACCTTAGCACACCCATCTGGCACCCTTCGACTAGATCTGATAATGACAAGGAGAGGTAGTAGTCACCCTTTTATTCTGCATTTTGGGACCATTATGTGTATTTGTGATGAGACCCTGCTCAGTCACCCATGTGTAAGTTATACAGAATATAAAGGTGTATACAGAAAAAAAACCCTATATAATCTATATTATAAAATAATCCTGAGATCTTGCAGTTTTCATTCTCACCACCGGGGCTAAAACTAAGCTGAGACTTCCTGTTGTGTCTGTGGTGATAAGAGGAGGCTGCTGTAAAGTGATCTGTACAGCATTGCAGCGTCATGTGACACCGCTAGATAGCGGAGGCAATAGCAGCTGCCTCTTCACAGGTCACAGAGCGCACTCAGTAATATTTCACATTCATCTCAGGGGGACAGAGTCTGTCTATTGTCATCTATGTCCATGAGTCTTGCTGTAAAGCATGTCACTAAATGCTTTTAGGAACAGCCCAGGCAATATGGTAGCCCCCATAACAATGTACTAAAAGGGGAATAAAAAAATTAAAGTCAGAAAATAGAAAGAGAATAGAATAAAAGAACATGTTTTAGTATCTGACGCTAATCAGTAACAGAAAATTTCGGTGACACATTCCCTTTAAGACCTTTCTCTGTAAGCTTGAGTGAAATGCTATAACAAAGAGCAGTTTATCTCTGTAGGACTCTGGAGAGTAACCATTGTATTATATGGTAACCCTTTCATTTGACTAGGCACATTGGGGGAAAGTGAAACTGGCTCAGTTGCCCCTAGCAACCAATCAGATTCCACCTTTCATTCCTCACAGACTCTTTGGAAAATGAAAGGTGGAATCTGATTGGTTGCCAGGGGCAACTGAGCCAGTTTCACTTTACACCATGTTTGATAAATCTCCCCCATTGATTATAGATTCTGGTCATCATCTATAACAACCTAGCAGCTCCTGCAGACATATTCTTCATAGAAACCAATAACTGGATCCGTCAACAGCAGCTTGTTGGTCGTTTCCACTTCAGAGTGTTCTCTACAGATATAGAAAACATAGGGATCCCAGAACCTTCATTTTCTGACCATAGAGCCGCTACTAGTTCCCAGTGGCAGTGTGAGTGGCCGAGGCGGTGGCGGCGGCCTCCTGTGAGTTAGCGGGATCAGTCCCAGTCCTCGGGCCGCACAAGTGAGCAGAGCGCAGATGTTGAGCGCACTATATTTTTATGCCTTCTGTTACAGAGGATCACAGCTGGTCATCCCATTAACAAGAACATGCTTGGGACAGGTCATTGTAATGGAAAGCACGGCTGTGCTGATGGTTTCCTCCCCTTTGTGAAATTACTCGCCCGTTTCTCTTCAGCATTTATTACTTCTGAAAACATCTGGTTTGGGAGTTTGGTAAAATCACAGGCATATTTCAGGCCCGCTGCCCCGCGCTTGTTGACAGAGAGAATTTTTTAATAAGGGTTAATATCATCCTCTTTTCCTCTAGGTCTTAGTGTTTGGGAGTAATAAGAAGAGAGGGTCCCCCGGCTCCACGGCTCTCGCTTTACGGGGACTGGTTTTATGGCCTCCCATATAAGACACCTAGATGTCTGACTCCCCCCCGCTCCTGATGGATTGGAAAGTCGGGGGTCGTAAAATAGGAACAGACTTAAATATCCCACAGTGGTCAGATCTGATTCCTGTGCGGGTTTATATGACTGGGTTGTCACCCAGCTTTCCTAGAACCCTGAGGCCAAATGAATCCCCCACCTCTACCCCCCTCCCCCCATTACTGAATAACTAAGTAATCTCTGTTATAAAAATCTGGAAAGTTGGCTGACATTCCCTGTAGGGGCTATAGTGGTGGCCATATTGGTTTCCCACA